>NC_090935.1:98150446-98453477 GCF_040938575.1 Ambystoma mexicanum | reverse complement strand
ACACCATGACAGCATTCGGCTTTTCACACAAGATCCAGAACCCCACTCATGTGAAAGGTCGCATGCTTGACTGGCTTGCAGATATCAACTGCACCTCCGCCATTTTATCAAACTCTCCCTGTCACTGGTCTGACCACCACCTTATCACTTTCAACATCGATACTAGATCGAGCCCAACCAACTCTTCGAATATGGGCCTTGAGGCACCCTCGAGAAACAAAAAGAATATTACAGCTAACAACTTGCTCCCACTCCTGTGACCTGTCTTGGCCTCACCTACGGACGTAGCTGCCGACCCCACCTTAATGACCAGACTTTACAATGACACAATACTGGCAGCTATAAACAAAACAGTTCCACTTGTGCTGCGCAAAGCCAAACAATCAGCCCATCTCAATGGTTGGTTCACCCCCGAAATAAAGTTTTAAGAACTACCAAAAGAAAAGCAGAATCATCCTGGAAAAAACATCCCACTTCAACTAACAAAATTATATTTGACACTGCCTGTAGGAATTATAAACAACAAGTACTTCTCACCAAAGGCAAATTATACAACGACAGAATATCCAAAGCCAGCTCCAATACCAAGGAACTATTCCAAATCCTCAGAGAGTTAGAAACCCCCATCCCACCCCCTGAAAGCTGTAATAAAGACGCTAACTGGTGTGAGAATATCCAAAATGCTCTCCAAAACAAAATCAGTCGCCTCCAAGCAGCAATTGAAATAAAAAAGAAACGCCTAACCAAACCTCTAAAACCACCACCTCTTTCCTCCACCAACCTCAAGGAGCGCCACCAATTCGAATTCACAGAGATCACCATCCCAGAAGTCCTGAAAATCATCCTTTGCCTAAAACCCTCAAGTTGCCAAGGAGACCGCTGCCCACCCTCAGTCCTCAAAGACTGTCCTCCCCAACTCGCCCCATTCATCACCAACTTGATCAACGCCTCCTTCAAAAACAACTGCATCCCAACGGACCAAAAAAAAGGTTGGGTACTACCCCTAATAAAAAAATCACACTGGACCACAACACCCCTACAAACCACTGCCCCATAACAACGGTACCTTTCCTTCAAAAAATTATCGATAGGGTGGCAAACCTGCAGATTCAGAAATATCTGGAAGTCATTAATATCCTGGGGCTACGTCAGTCCAGTACGGCCCAGACACGGTACGGAAACAGCACATCTGGATTTAAAAATGCAAGTGGACAACCTGAGGGATAATTTAAAATTAGCAGTGTTTCTTCGCCTAGGCCTCTCAGCCGCTTTCGACTTGGTGGACCATAATGTTCTATGTAAACACCTAATATCAGCAGTAAACTTCTCATCAAACGCCATACTTTGGATAAAATCCTTCCTCAGCAACAGAACTATGAAAGTCTTCTCCCCCAAAGCCAAAGCACCCCCTAGCCCAGTCGCCTGTGGAGTGCCACAAGACTCCTTTGTGGTCCCCACCCTGTACAATATTTTCAAAAAGCCTCTTTGACCGCCTCGACGGCCTGGGTGTCACCTACACTAACTACGCAGACGACACCCTGGTCCTCATCCCTATTACAGCTGACCATGATACCAACACAGCCACCCTCAAACCATCTAGCTCTCTATCAAAGAATGGATGGCTCAGCACGGGTTATGCTTAAATGACGAGAAGGCTGAGCTGCTTATTGTCGTCTCTCAACACAGAATCGCCACACTCAAATACCTCTTCAAGTCCTTCACTATAGATGGACACACCATTACAGTCACTAAAGAGGGAAAAACGCTGGGTTTCTACTTAGAATCCTCACTCAATCTCAATAAACAAGTTAATGCCACCACATCAGCCACCTCATACGCATGCAAGCTCATTACTGCTTGCAGAAAATTCCTCTCACATGACAGCTGTCTCACCCTAGCCAGACCCCTAATCCTTACACGCCTTGATGACTGTAACGCCCTGTACGCCGGTGCGAAACTACAGAACATCCGAAAACAACAGTCCTCCAAAACAACGCCCTTAGAGCTGCTGTCAACATCCCTAGATTGACTCACATATCAGCCATCAGACTCCAGCAACACTGACCCTCAGTACATGAACGGATCATGTTCAAATCACTCACCTTAACCCATAAATGCCTTCACCAGATGGCCCCCTCCTACCTGTCCGACAATATCACATTGGCTCAAAGATCTAGAGCTACTAGAGCAGCTTATCAACACTGCCTCGCCATTCCCAGGTTCAAGCTCCAAAATGCAGGAGGCAGGAGCTTCCCCACTTGGCCAGCAAACTGTGGAACTCTCTGCTGCTCCAACTTAGAGCCCATGAATCATTCTGGATCTTTCGGAAACAACTCAAAACGTATCTCTTTACTCTAAGCCCGTATAACTAAGTACTCACACCCGACCAATGCTTCTGCAATCCCCCTTCCCTCCATGTATCTGCATTCGTTGTATGTAACTCTGCTCAGCTCATATTACCGATCTGTACTGTCATTTCGTGCTCTATGTCTGTCTTTTTTACCTGCTCCTGTAACTTATGTAAGTGCCTAATCATGTAAGAAAGCGCCCTGATGCCGTCTGGCTTGGCGCGCTATATAAGCTTCAAAACAAATAAATAAATAAATAAATATGTTGAGCACGCAGTATTTTCAATCCTGGACACATCCAAGCCTACCCTTACCACCCAACGAGCTTCGGGGTATGCAGTAATACTGTCAAATCAATTAGTGAACATTGTGAGGTGTCACATTGTTAATCCATCAACATTTCTCGCTGAGCCAGTGCAGGTAGGTGACTAGTTACACGGTTGTACTACCTATCAGAACACATTAGAAAATCTAACCCATGCTAAGGAAGAAGAGATACTTTTTGTTGATGGGTCATAAACGATCGATCAGAACTCAGGTTATCGGCACACGGGGTAGTTGTAGTATGCTATGAGGCGGGGGAGTTTCAGGTAAGGGGGCTCATCAGGAATCTGGCGGTATCCTGGTCGTAATACCAGCGCAAATAGCGTTACAGCTCCTCGATCCAGTGGTACTGGCACTGGATCACGAGTAGCAGTACCGCAGTAAGTTTCTAGCCCCATTGGGCTTATTGGACCCTATGGGGTTGGGGGCACTATTACCGCCAGTGGTAATTGTGCCGAGGGTAATATTCCCGAAAATGGCTGAAAACAGCCAATAAGGGGACTTTTTTACCTCCAGCAAAAAGCTGGAAGTAAAACTCCCACTTACCATCCGACTCATGATTGGGACAACTCTTAAGAGCACCTGTAGTAGCATTACCACCGCATTAGGTATCAATCCCTAAGAGAAGGTGTACAGCCTGCCCCTTCTCTGGGTAATGTCTCCTCACAGTAGGCCCAGCTGTTTATAAAACCTTTTGAAGCAATGGATGAGGCTCAGACCATCCATCCATGATCTGAGTGATATCGAGCACCTTGAATCTTTTCACACAGTTTCCGTTCCCTGCAAGTGTTACTATTGGACTGATGCAGGATCCTGTAAGTGGGAGGGGCTCTTTTCCTAGTCATGTTGTAACAATAATGATGACTTGGCAGATTTGAGCGTGCATACAAGCATACATGTGTATGTCTGTTAGGGGAATGCTTCTCTCAGTGTGTATTGCAGTGTGTTTGAGTAGAACGTCCCACAGAGACCACTGTGACAGGGCAGAGGGTGGAGTGGGGTCTCTCACACAGGCTACATCTTAGTGTCAGAGCATTACTTCCCACAGGTGGCTATTTGCTATGCTCATTGTAGAAAACAGATTTGCGAGTGTGAATGTACAAGACGCCTGATTTCTATGCACACTTCTGCACTGCCTACAGTTGTGCAAGTAAACCTCTCCCTGATCTGTCTGCTCAGAGTGATAAGGTGTTATATTATGTTATGTTATGTTAATGATTTCTTATAGTGCACGGTCACCTGAGGGTATCCTTGTGCTTAAGATGGAGAAACCCACAACGGAGAGGACTGAAAGGAAAAAGCAGAGTTTACCTGGGAAAAAGAAAGGTTTTCAGTGAATTTGGAAATTGGGTGTGGTGTTCAATCAGCCTCAAGGCTGGTGGAAGGCTGTTCCAGAGAGAGGGGGCTGCGACTGAAAATGCTTTAGCACCCACTGACTTCTTTTGGACTTTTGGAACAGTGAGGAGGCCTAGATTTGCTGAGCAGAGTTCTGGCTGGGGAATGAGGGATAATCTTCTCCTAAAGATAGAAAGCACCCTGCTTATGCAAGGCTTGGTGAGTCAAACAGACAGCTTTGAATGTAACCCTGCCTTCAACAGGGAGCCAGTGAAGCTGAGACAAGATGTAATGTAATGTAATTTACTCTATGTATAGATCGTGGACTAAGGCCTAGGGGCCACTAGGCACTAAGGGAGAGTAACCTGGTGTGCTGCAACACCGTAGGAGACAGATAAAAAAAAGATGGTTTTCAGCGTTTTTAGAAACAAACTGGAGGTAGCCTGCAATCTCGCACATGGAAGTAGGTAAAGCATTCCACAAGGTAGGGGCAAGAACCAAAAAGGAGCGCCCCCCATCCTGGCTCTCTGATAGCATGGAATTTTAAATAACATTTGTGAAGATGAGCGAAGGCACCTGGTAGGTTGATAGCGCTCCAATTTAGTTTGGAGATAAGCTGCCCCTGTGTTATGAAGTACCGATGGGAAATGCATACAATCTTAAACTCAACTCAAGCTTCCTTAGCATAGCTGCAGAAAGAGTATCTAGGTGCGTCTAAAGTGAGCCAAGCTGCTGAGTTTTGAAGGACTTGTAAGCACTGAATCTGATACACCGGATGCCCTTGGTAGATAGTGTTACAATAATCTAACGATCCCTTGATCGATGAGGCAACTACCTTCGCCTGGCAGTCCACAGGCAGAAGAGGGAGAATCTTCCTAAGCAGTTTAGTTTTGCAAAGCCAGTGTTGCAGCAGTGATTTGAGCCTCTCTCAAGCTTGAAGGCAGAGGCCACACACCTATGCTTTTTACTGAAACACTAGGGGATGGGCGGGGGCCCAAGGAGTCTGGCCAGTACTCAGCGCTCCACTCTGCTTTCACTGTCTCGGAGCCAAACCTCAGGACCTCATTTTTCTCCCCATTTAGCTTCAGCCAGCTAGTTGATATCCAGATCCCTATTGATGGGAGAGATGTGTGTATATTTAGGCAGACCAACAACTAAGTTAGCAGCAGAATTTTGGAGAATTTGAAGCCTCTTAACATAATATTTAGGCTGGGCCAAAAGAGCTACATTGCAATAATCGAGAATACCTAAGACCACAGACAGAGGCAACCGCCGGTCCCCTCAGTGAATGCGTTAAAAAAAAGTAATAGTTTTTTTTTAAGTTTTAGGTTTAAAAAATCCAGCACCAAATCTGAAACTAACCTGAAAGTCAGGTGACAAGGAGGCCGCAATTTGAAATTTGAGGTTTTTAAAAGTCCACCGGTGTGGGAGGAGTACCAAAGTTAAGGGGCCAAAAAAGGAGGAGAGGAACAGGCAACTTAGGTTTCCTTATCCTTATCTTCCTGGGAGGCAGTTATGTTTTTATTGTGTGGATGCTGCCAGGGAATGGTTAAAGAATATGACGTGAATGTCCCTGCTTCCCTCTTGCTTGTTCCCTGTCATGCCCCTTCCTTCCTCCGTTCCCTTCCCTATATTCTGTTTCACCTGAAGCAGTCCCTGGGATGGCATAAGCACTATGCCAGCCACCAATATGGCATGTTTATTGCATTAGAAACATGATGGCAAGGAGAGAGCCATTATAGGCCACAACCTAAAAACGGACAGCAATAGGTTTCCAAAATATATCATTAATAATAATACAATAATATAGTGATTAATCCAGTGTTTCCTGCGGACAGTCTACTTCTAAGTGCTTTGAAAATCATTTATTTTGGACTAAGAAGGATAGAAATGTGAAGGTTAACAGGTTCTACTTTTGTGAGATTTTATGCAAGTCGCTTAATATTCATATATAATAACAATAGCGACCATGCGTTTGCATAGCACAATGCATAGGTCTATTGAATTATTCATGGCAAATTATTTTAATGTAACTTCCCATGATGCCTGCACTAGAGTATCACAGGCTGATTTAACACCTTGTGAGGCCATTTTCTGTATTGCCACTTACTGGGATGTCAGTGTAAACTCAGAATTGCAATTTTAATTGGTTACTACACAACTTTATACTCAAAGGGACTTAAAAACACTAACAGTCAATATCAGAATAATTTCTGGATGCTCACTAGATGTAAATGTTATTATTCAATGCAAAGGCATTTGCAATTCTGCCTTAGTTCTATATAGATGAGATAACCTTTCAGGCAGAGTTGATTTGTTTAATGAGGCGACAAGACCCGAGGTGTCTGGCCCACTCTGTAGGTAACAGCCCACCACCCAAGTTAAGGAGCCGAGCGCAGCTACTGGTGCCTTTTAAAAAAAAGAAAATACATGTACCTTTCATGCACATCGCGGCGCGGGCAGTACTTCTGTTCGTAAAGTCTGTCTTTCATGTTGATGACATGAAAACAGACTTCACAGATAGGAGCACAGAACAGCGGGGGCCCACGCAAGTAAGGTATGTTTATTTATTTATTTTAAAAAGACACCATTAGCATCCATGTAGGACGCTGCACAGGTGTTAACTTGTGAAGGAGGAGGGGGAAGGGAAAGGAAACGGTGCGCTGGCTTCCCAGGCAGCTCGGAATGCAGGCTTGTACCATACAGTACAAACCGCGTTCAGAGATGCCTGATTCGCCAACTCCCCATCCAGGGTGCTAATTGCACTTACATGCCTCTGCCTTTCTTCCTCTCCACTCAGGGCTGCTGATTGTGCAGTGTTTGCTAAGCCCTTTCTGGCAAAAGACATGCAAGCCCCCCTAATTTGCATATATATTGACAACCAATCAACTTTATTTTCCACATTCCACTTGAAAACTAGACATACCAGAGTGCAAAGTAATGAGAACCTTGACGATCCCCTGTGTGTTCTAAGACTGATTCATAGATGCTTCCTCTTGCTTCCACTGTTTCTGTCTTCTTGCTCCACTTGCATAGAATTCTCTTCCTAGAGACATCCAAGGAACAGTCCACTCCAATTTGTTTGAAGATAAATTGAAAAGCTATCTCCTTGCCTCGTAGTTATGCTCTTAACCTACCTCTCATTTCCCTTTGAGCTAAAATGCTCCCCTCACCTCTAACCTGCCTCTCTCCCTCACATTCTCTGTCCCCACTCTAACACTTCTTCGATCATAGTCACATCCCTAACATAGCTGGCCGTACCACCTAAATGCACTTAAAATGGTCTAATGTTGATTGTCCTTAATCTATTTAACTCCATCCACATATTGACCTGGTGACTGTCCCGTTTACTCCCCAACACAACTTTGATTTTTATCGATAAAAAAAACAAGATGGCTGGGGCTGTCTGAGCTCTGAAAGCAACCTAATGAAGCAGGATGTCCTATTTTGAGTGCACTAGCCTGTCCTGCCCGCAAACTGCAGCAGTAGGAATCTAATATTGAAGCGCCCGAGTGTGTGAAGTTTTGAGTGGATTCACTGCCTTGGGCATGCCGAGACAGCAACGGCAGATTGAGAAGCACTGCTCACCTTCATAACACGGTGGGGCACGGTGGGGCTCGGCTGAGTGGAGTGCGGCTCATGACAGACTTGTGAGGGCCCTGGAGCAGAGAGCTCTGCAACAGCGGTCCCAGGACACCAGCACTTTATGGTGTGAAGGGGTAGTGTCCTGTGAGTACCAGTGAGGAAGCAGGAGGTGCACACAGCCCGGGAGACGTCTGCTGACCTTGTAGGTCTATACTGTCCCTCATTATCAAAAGAGCTACAGCGTTTTACTTGGCGCCAGACTTGGAATTGATGCAATTTGTTCCTGTATCTACTGTAGAAATGCTCCATCCAGTGCGGACTTAGGAGGGCTGAGCGGGGCAGCCGTTGTGCGAGTGTGGACTCTGGAGGTTGGTGAGAACTGTGACTTTGGTTATATGATATCAGCACTGCTCTGTGATCGAGTGAGTGGAAAGTATTCCCTATGAGTGTTGGTGAGTGAGCAGGGGATGCAAGTAGCCCGGAAGGCCTTAGCTGATTTTTGGGTCTGTAATCTGCTCCTCATCCGAGTGGTACAGCCTACATTTTGGTCCTCCGCAGAGCCAGTCCTGCATTACCTGTGGATTGTGAAGATAGATATACCCAATATCTTTGACGGCCTGCTCTACAACAGGAGTCACACACTTTAACTATTTACCCCTGCGTTGTGTTCCTCCCCTTATACGTTTCATCTGAGTACCCAAGTCATAATCTATGTTTATGCCACTCTTCGTACCTGATTCCTGGCGGCCATCTTGGAAGGGTACCCGATATATATTGTGATCAATTGGAAGGCGCTAAGGAAGTGGTGATTGGAGGAAACAAGCGTTCCTGAACACAGGACGTACCTGAAGAAATATTCAGAACCTCCTTGCTGGTTTTCCTCCTCATCAAAGGTTCAGAGCCAGGAGTCATGGCCCAGAACTAGGCCCTACACTATAATAGGGAAAAGTCTTCTTCAGCACCCGTCTCACAGTAGAAGATGGTACAGCTACAATGGGATAGACCACAACAATGTGACCTGGATATGATCCTATCAATGATCACTACACTTCAAACACCAGCGACCGAAGAACTGTCAGCCCTGTGTTCCTGATCCAAGCCTGTACCATGAGGACCGGGCGTCTAGTGGACTGAGTACCTTTTTTGGCCAATGTGCCTCCTTTTCACTTGTTCCGGCCCTGGGACAGTGGTGGCACACAGACTTAGTGCCAGCACACTGAGAAATATTCTTGGTTGAGGGACACCGCTACACAGAGCAGCAAGTCTGGGACAGAGGGATGCGGGTGCTCAGGAGCCCATGTGCATCTTGAGGAGGACTCAGTGCACTGCTCCATCATGTGCATGGGGCGATGCCTGCTCTAAGCCCAAAGGAGTTACCATGATACTGCCGCTTTCTCTGGCATGAGGCTGTTTGCGGGTGCCTCTTGATCACAATGCTTGTGTTCTTCCTTCATATTTTGCCTTCTCTGTGCAATAATATGCTCTGCTTCATTTAAGAACACACAGATCTCGTTGTGATGTATAGTGTCTGACTCCTCCAAGCGTATGCGCTCGCCCTCCATCTGCATCAGATCTCTCTTCACTGGTCTGGACTTACTCTCTCGTGCACCTGATCTGTCTGCACCTATCTTGCTGCTAGGCTCACTGTTTCTAAGTACTCCTGCACTTTCCTTGAATTCTGGAGATGGGCTCAGACTACCTGATTTGCCTTCCTTCCTCTTCCTCTGCTGTTGGAGCACCGCAACAACACATTCAGCGACCTGTGTGATGCTGTGCGCCTGATCCGTCTGCAGCCGTCTTGCTGTTAGGATGGCTTTACACAGAATGTTGCAAAGTAAGAATTTATGCTCGTTCACAGTGAAGGTCAGCTGCTTCCATTTTTTGCTCGCGGGCCGGAGTGGCCCACGACTCGCCCTATAAGGTTCTATTGTTTTTTTACCTTCACAGACAGGGATCGTGCCAAAAGACTTCTTTTGAATGAAGGGTGCAAAAACGTAAGAGACGATAAGGATGACATTTCTGAAACTAAACCGCTTTTATATATTATATCACTATGACAAAGATCGTTGGCACAGACGGAGTCGTATTTAGGGACTGCATTACACGTAGACAATGGAAAATGCCAATATAATGTAAGTAACTCTTTAGATTATTTTATACCGGAATATAATAACAATAGCGTGGCGTTAAAGCCCGGTTAAGTTGTACTTGTTCGTTCAATGTGGTACATTGTTTTGTACTGCGCACTATCACTGCCGAAGTGGTCCCCTGACGCTTAGACGGCTCTGAAAAAGGCAGAGGAGAGAGGGTGGGTTAGTGGGAAGTTGCACTATCCTCGCTAGCAAATAGTTTCACGCCCTAATAAATAAAATGAATATTTGTAATGAAGATCGGCTCGTGAGACTAATTTATGTTTTTAAAACAGGTACATCCTTCCCTACTGTCAATGCCACGATTTTCAGACCCCGGCCGACGGATTTTTTAACTGCCAGGTGCAGCTACTTCTAAACAACTTCATGACCCTCACCATTTTATGGGACAATCGCCAAGGACCAATATGCCCTTACGCGGTTCTAGCTGCTAGAAGCAACATACCAACCATTATGGTGGTCTAATGTCTCATTGTTGGAACAGCCTTCCGATTATCAGTACGACCATAGTGCTTCTTTTATCATAAACCAACACCTTGTGTACCGCAAAGGAACAGCGCGTGACTCAAGATGAACTTTTGCGGATCGACAGCAAAGACAAATGCAAATCGCTGAATATTCTCTAAACATTTGATGTAAAAAAAAGTACTTTACGAAATGTACAATCTTGCTGTTTGCTTTTAAATCACAGTTTCATATTCTGAATTGTGGCACGCTGTTTTGTGAGATGATCTGTGTTGTTTTCTGGGTTCTGTGTAAAGTCGCGTAGGACTGGAGACGACTGGGCCTTACACGGTACGAGCGGCTAGAAGCAACATACCAACCATTATGGTGGTCTAATGCCTCGTTGTTGGAACAGCCTTCCGATTATCAGTGTGACCATAGTGCTTCTTTTATCATAAACCAACACCCTGTGTATCGCAACGGAACAGCGCGTGACTCAAGATGAACTTTTGCAGATCGACAGCAAAGACAAATGCAAATCGCTGAATATTCTCTAAACATTTGATGTCAAATAAAAGTACTTTATGAAATGTACAATCTTGCTGTTTGCTTTTAAATCACAGTTTCATATGTGTTGTGTTGTGAGATGATCTGTGTTGTTTTCCGGGTTCTGTGTAAAGTCGCGTAGGACTGGAGACGACTGGGCGCGTTTGGCTACACACCCTGTAACGTCACAGAGAGAGACGGGGAATATGAATGCTTTGATAATGTCAGGCTTAGGGGTGGGAGATATGATTTAGTGTCGCAAAAGCAGGTCAGCCAGGTCGATGGGGCAAGTGATAGGATTATCATATAATGTCGGCACCCAGCAGCCTGATTTATCGTTTGTTTAGTGGACAAAAAGCCGGGTAAGGCCCATAAGAAATTGTAATGTCAAGGGACATAAGGAGGGTTCTTAGAACACTTTCAACCTAACAACGAACAATACGAACAGCGATCTCAGAACATCCCCATTTTGTTTAATTGCAAACATTACCTCCACGTCCACTCTTCCTCGTCCCAGTACTTACTTCATGAAGCCCCTGCCTCCGACACAGGACCTTCTTCTATTTCTTTAAATTCCTATAACTCCTGCCCCACATCCACATCACTCAGTTTCATATTACCAAGCCGGAGCATGGGACCTTCCCCGCAGGGAGGGTGAGGAGGGTCGTCAGTACTGTGACGAGGAAGAGTAGGAGTAGGATTAATGAAGATTACCAGTAAGTAATCAGAGCATTTCAGGACACCGCGAGTATTCTTAGAACACATTCAAGTTGTCAGAGTACAATACGGACAGCGTCCTCAGGACACCCCCATAACCCCACAACCTGCTTGCAATCGCAATGTGACTAAAGCCCCTACAGTTTGAACATATTTTGCTTCTGGTGGGACACTCCTTGTCGTTCGCCAGATGATGGGTGCTGTTGCGCCTATGGTACTTTAATGGTTCTCTTTTCCCCCTCTTTCATCTCTGCCATAATTCTGGTGTTTTTCCTTGCTACCTTTGTATTGGATGGTATGCACTTCTGCAGCTTGTAGGCTTCCCGCCAATTCCTTACACCTGCACGAGGTTTCCACGACGGCTCTGGCAATCTGCGTCACCTTGTCCAAGACCAGTTTCTTTTCCAAAAGAAACATATCCTTGTCTTTTCTGCATGTCGCAAATCATGTTCTCTGTGCTTTCGCCAGTCACATAGTGCAGCCATTTCCCGCGTTCTGGTGACATAATCGTCGACTGATCCAGAATTGTCCTGCTTATTTTATTTTATTTATTGCGTTTGTTATATGCCTAAACCCTAAGGTATCACAGCGTAGGTTACAGACATCTTGGTTATATAGTTAACGTATAGAAAGAAAAAAACATTACATTTCACACATATTAGTTAATAATTCAATTAGGCATATATTTGATAACAATACATGTGGCAGAGCAAAATAAGGATACGTACAATTTGTTTAGAATTCATATTTATCAGCAGTGGCAATCGCAGTGGGGTGGGGGCAAATGTGGGATAGTCAGTTGCCTCTCAAAGGATGAAGAGGTGCGATGGGTGAGGGCTAACAATGTTAGAATTTGTTAAAGAGCCACATTTTTTATGACTTCTTGAAACATTGGTGGGGTGGCTCATTTCTCAGACGCAGGGGGAGGGAGTTCCAGAGTTTCGGTGCCATGACTGGGAAGCTGCTTCCCCCTGCCCTCAAACTTTTAAAGCGAGGGACGAAGAGAGGTGTGTTATTATTCGATCTCAGAACTCTCGTAGTCTTATTTAATTTGACAACATTGTTAATGTATGTCAGGGCCTTCTTGGTGAGACATTTATGGGAGATGCAAAGTGTTTTGTAAATAATTCTAGCTAACTAGTGGGCTTCCCTCCTGGTAGTAGAGATACGGTCAGATTTATTTAAGCCAAGGGCTGCTCACAGGGTTTTATTTTGCAGCAATTGGAGTTTGATCAGGTTGGCATTCGAGGAGCCTAGCAGCAGGACATTACAATAGTCTCATTTCGACAGGATGAGCAAGCGTAGTACAGTTTTGCGGCCTAAGGAATTGTCGACTTAGAGCTATCATTTTGGATGTATACGAAGTGGCTGAAGAGAGGGCTTTAACATATTTGGTCATTGTTAGAGTTGCATCTAGGTGGACACCTAGGGTTTTAACCTGGTTGAGGATTGGGATAGGAGTCCCATTAATGGTCATAGATGCACCATCGGTGTGGAGGGCATTAATTTTAGCAGGGAGCCCACAAGGAGGATCTCGGTCTTTTCATCATTGAGGCATAGGCTGTTGATAGCCATCCAGTTTTGAATGATGGCGTAGAGCTTATTAATGGTCATTGTATCCTGCTCATAGTTACCAGTGATGCAGATGAGGATCTGGGTATCATCAGCGAAGTTTGTGTAGCTGACACCCATGTCATCCAGTGCTGAGAATAGCACCTTGGTGTAAGCGTTATACAGGGTAGGCAACAGTTGACTAAGGACTGCACCACCTATACCTGTATGGGAGGCATCTGTCCGCACAAGGAAGGGTTGGTGATAATCAGGAGCTCCTAGGACTGGAGCTTGACAAAGGGCTTTCTTCAGGTTTTCAAAGGCTTTAGTGCACTCCTCATTCCATCTAACCTTTTTAGGGAATTTTGGAGAGGAGATTACATTCAAGGGAGAAGCTATGGTCCCATAGTTCTCTATGAAATTCCTGTAGTACCCAGTGAACAGTTCTCATAGTTATAGCTTCTGGGTATATTGTAGCATGGTCTACTACAACCAGGATAAACCTGTTCCCTGAAGATGTGGGAGGGTGAAGGGGACCAACAATGTCGATATCCACCCTCTCAAAAGGAACTCCCATCACTGGGAGAGGCACCAGAGGTGCCACATCCTCAGCTCCACTCTTGCCAGTGGTTTGGCAAGTGTTAAAGCTCCTACAGAATTTATCAACTTCTGAACCCATTTTAGGCCAGTAGAAGTAAAGGGAGAGCCTGTGCTTGGTCTTTTTGAAACTCAAGTGACCAGCCAAAGGTATCTCATGGGCCAACTGTAGGAACTGGAGTCTGTTAGCAAGGGATACTACAATTCCTTTGCAGTCCCCAGGGATAGACTCAGCCGGTTCACTGTAGAAGAGGCCATCTTCCCACCTTAACCTGTGCTTTCCAAATTCTTGCCCATCAAGTTGGTTAGCAGCCTTTTGTCGAAGACCTTCAAGAGAAGGACACTCTCTTTGTCCTCTGCTAAAGTCTGCCCTGTTGTGTCCACCATCTGCCAGCAAAGACTGCAGCTCAGGATGGTCAACAGGGTCAAGATCTCCAACTAAAACAGTGTCTTCTTCCAGATCTGATTCTTCAGAAACTGGCTCAATCACACAAGGTTGCACCTCACACTCTGCCTCAGAAGGTGGAGGAGTCAAAGGTGTGACTTTGGTCAATCTTGGGGATGTCCTTGTGTGTAGCATAGGGGTGCTGTCTGACTTTTTCCGTGAGGACTTGGTTTTCCCCTTTGCCTCATTCTTTCTAGAAATAGCAGTGAGCAACTCCTGTGGAGTGGGAGTGATAGTTTCCTCTAGCAACTCCTCTGGAGAGCCTCTCAAGGTCCTCTCCCTTGCAGGCCTAGTGAGCTCCTGCCTTCTTTTACTGGGAGGCCTGGGGGTGCTTGACACAACTCCAAGAGTTTTCAGGTCATTACCTAACAGGACCCTCCCAGGCACTTCACTCTGCACACGAACAGGTATTTTGACAGTCATATCATTACACTGGATGAGAGCTGGTAACTGGGGAAGCATTTGCACAGAGCCTCCAGCTAACTTGATGAGGCGTTTGGGTGCCTTAAGAACATTCTCCACCTTGAAAAATGATTCATCCACCACAGTTATGCTGGCTCCAGTGTCTCTGATGGCAGGGGTCTCCTGGCCATTCACAAGAACACTATCTTTATGATACTCTTTAGTATTATCTGGGATGGAATTATAGACATCTAAATTCTGTTGTTCCCACAAGCCCAGGGACACTAAAGAAACACTAGCTGAGACTCACATAGGTTCTTCAGCCAGTAGGTGAAAGTTTCCACTTGCCATAGGTACTTCTTCCTCTTGGGAGAAGGCTAAAGAGACAGTGTGGATCCCTGAAGGTTTACCCTTACATCTGGGATCCCCTTTCACATGGTCAGTTGACCCACAAACATAACATTTCCCAAATGTCTTGATGAATGGGGGTTTGTTCTGATCTCCATCTGGTTTGGGTCCAGATGGTGCACTAGCATGATTTGGTTTTCCCTGTGGTGTACCCTTATGTTGCTGTTTGTGGCCCTCTTTTGGATTGGAGGTATTAGAATTCTTCTTGTTATCTTTCTTTGGCTGCCTTCCCTCATCCTTCTTCTGAGTTGCCCCAGAACCCTTGTGAGTAGCCCTGTTGGCAACCAACAAGTCAGCAGCTTTAGCTAACGTCTTTGGATCTATTCCTTAGAATCAGCCAAGTGCTGTCTGAGCTCAGGAGAACAGGCATCATAAATTGACTCTAACATAACAAGATTTCTTATACATTCTTAAGTGTTTACTATGTAACCCTTAACCCAACCATCTAAGTTTTTCAAACATTCAGGTACCCAGGTAGCCCAAGGGGTACCATCATGCTTTTTGAGGGTCCTAAACCTCTTAAGGTACTGGGAAGGGGTCTTCCTAAATCTAGCAATTAAAGCTAGCTTCACACACTCATAATCCATCCTATCCACCTCACCCAACTCCATCACAACATCAGATGCAACAGTGGGTAGCCTAGAGAAGGGCCAGGGAAGCAACTGAATCCCTGTAAGACCTTGAATCCCATGGTTATATTCAAACATTGCCAACCAATCCAAAATATCAAGCTTAACCTCATACATACCCACAATTTCTTTAGGCATACAGGGTCTCTCAGGACTGGAAGACCTAGAAGACTCTGGGTGACAGGAATTTTCAAGAGATAACCTTTTCATTCTGGAGCAATGAATTCAGGACTGAGTGTAGGACCTGATGGGGTCCCAGTGGACAAAGGTTTAGGTTGCTGAGCAGACAAGGGAGCAGTGAGGCCTCTATTTGGAGACACATCTACTTCCTCTAACTCATCAATAACAGACACATTATCATCCTCATTATTTTCCACATTTGCTGGAGAGTCAGGTATTTCAGACCCACTCCCCAGACTTTTGTTCTTCAACAACCTTTCAATCAATTCAGACATTTTGCCTTTGGCAGAGGGATTCCTTTCTCTACACAGATTTTTTAAGTAATCCACAGTGTTAACTAAGGAGGGTCTCCTGACTGTAGCTTTCCATATCAGACATGATTAATATTTCTTTTTAGTGATGTTAGTCTTGTGGTTAGTTGATCCAAGGTAATAGCAGCACTCTAAGTGTAATTACTATACGTGATCCTCACCGCTGTACACCAGTGTTAGGCAGAATTAAATGCAGTACCCTTTGGGAACATCACACACAATTAAGACTATAAGTGACAGTACATATTCACCTTTGGTACAAGCCTGTACTACACAGTAAATGTGGTACCGATGGCTGAGCAGCCAGACCTATCTCAAGAGCAAGTGAGAAGTATCAATAGTTACACAAAGGACAGCAATTACTGTGATTCAAACAAACACTCACTCAAGGTTTCTGAGTAAAAGAATATACATTTATTTACACATCAGTTGTATAATATTTCACTAAAGTAAAGCAGTTTAAAAATCAACACTCTTAATACAGCACACCAATCCCAATAGGTCCAGAAAAGTTAAGCTCACAAATGAAGTGGGAGCAAAATGGCACTCCAGAAATTTAAAAGGGAGGGAAAGACAAAGTTAGACAGAAATTGAGCAGCACAAACAGGTAAGTAAGCAGGGCAATCTAGAAAGAGGAACTACAGTGATGGAATGAAATAGAAAAGACTTAGGGCCAAAGTCAATAGGACAAAAGTCTTTTGCTCAAGATCACACAGTTCAGGGCAGTTCGCGGTTAAGTCTTTGCCAAGAGTTGGGGGGCGTGGCTAACCGCCATGTGAAGAGGACGTTCGCTCCGCGCGCTCCGCCTGATGCGACCATCATAAACTGCCTTTAACTACATTTTTCGGGGGTCCCGAACCCCACAAATCGCCTCACCGAGGGCTAACATCCTGCTGCACCTGCGGGTCAATTCCCGTGGCTCTGGGCGACCGGCTTCGCCTTATAGACCGTGCGACACGATCCAGCAGACCTGGGCCAAGATGGCAGCTCCCTCGCCTAGCACGACCCGGCGGCCCGCACTCTAAGGCTGCTCCGCGCCACAACGCTCAGCTGCCAGAGGGGGGAAGACTCCTCCGTCGCACACGAGCGCCTGGCCAGACCGACGAGGGGGACTTGCGAAGCACCCGTGAGGCCGGGTGCGTGAATAAGAGGAGGCGCAACCAGGACGCAGAGCCCAGCCTGAGACGTCCCGGATAAGGGTGCTACCCACCGCGGAACCATGAGCCGGGGCTTCGGAGACCCTTCGAGGTGAGCGGGGGGGACTAACCCAACTGATATATACAGGCTGTTATCGCCGGCCCTCGGGGCGGCCCCCCCCTCCCTCCTCCACCCTACATAGGCAAGCAGACGTAGCGGTATCTCGCCAGCCGCGCCCTGTTTTGGAAACTCAAAGAAGCGGCCCGGCAAACACCAAAGACCACTGCTGGCCTGGCCCCTCCGCACTGGCTGTCCCTCTGAGCCTCCGGAGCTGCCCATAACATACTGCTGCCCTCCACCGCTGCCCGCCCGCACAACGACTCAACCACGGGTGAGGGCACTGGGCACTTACTGCCCCTCCATCTTATCACACCTTGGCCACCCCTATAACAGTGAAGCCCTGTGGCCCAGTTGATATGTCTACCAAAGGAGCAAGGGCCAAGCAACGCCAGACCACCATTGATACCTTCACGGCGGCGGGGCCCACATCGCCGGAGATCATGAACGGGACACTCGCTGCAGACCTACTCGACCCCTCGGGGCCAACATCGGAACCAAGCAACACACAGATCCTCGAAGCCATCAAACAATCTCAAGCAGCCGTGGAACATAAAATAGACGCTGTTGCCATAGACCTGAACCTCCTACGCCAAGACGTCCGCTCCTTGGCCGGCAGGACAGACACGATGGAGGCCCAGGTCCGCGAAAACATTGAAGCCAAGACTGTGCTCCTCAAAGATGTCGATGTACTCTGACAAAAAGTGAAAAACCTGGAAGACAGGGCCGAGGAGGCAGAAGGGCGCGCACGCCGTAACAACATTCGCCACCTGGGGCTCCCTGAGGGCATTGAGGGATCGGACCCCACAAACTTCATCGAGAACCTCCTATTACAGGAGATTGGTGCAGAGAAACTCTCCCAGGGTTTCACAATCGAAAGGGCTCACCGGTCCCTCACATCGAAACCCCCCATTGGCAACCCACCCAGACCAGTGATCGCTAAAGTATTTAATTACAGAGACCGGGAAACCATCCTCGCCTTCTCGCGATCAGGCGGCCAAATCTGCAGGGGCTTAGCCAAGATATCCATCTACCCAGACTATACCTTTCAGGTTCAAATGAAGAGGGCACTGTTTATACATACCAAAGCTAGACTGAAGTCTGCCGGTCTACGCTACATGCTCCTTTACCCCTCCAGATTGAAGGTGATACGCAACAACAAAACTCACCTCTTCGATACCCCTGCCGAGGCTCGGGACTGGATGGACAGGAAGCAGATCCCAGATATCGAAGTCAGGAAGCGACAACCCCGCTGAGCCCCGTCTCCCAATGGCTACACCTTGCCCCAATGTCTTTCGGAGGCCCCACCAAGGAACGGCTACACACGCCGCAGCTGACTGGATCGCTCGACACGAGACGCCCGGACGAACACTCTCCTACCCCCGGAAGCTCTTTCTTGTTAAGGGTACTCGATACCCGCCCGTAGGGCACCATGCGACTGATGTTCGGTCTAAAGGAGCGGAAACAGGTCTGTCATAGTGAGGATCACCTCGCTCGACCTGGTTTATGTTTGGGAAGTTCAAAGTTACGGGGGGGTGGGACAGGGGAAGTTGGCACAGCTGTTAAGTGCCCGAATCGGGGAAAACCAAGACCACCAACAACCACCTCAGACAGCACGGATGAAGCATCTACCCTACGCTGGATGGGCTTACAGTCACCGGAGCAGAGGTTAAAGGACGCAAGTACCCCAGCTGGGACCCACATGCACGAACCACCTGGAACCCATACGATCCCCACGCACCTCCCGCCACATGCAGTGCATCCGGGTGGGCCTGATATAGTCACTAGAACCCCTGATTCCCATGGCAGACTCGATAAAAATCCTGACGTGGAACGTGTGAAGCAACGGCGCATACTCGCCTACATCAAAAGAAGTAAAACCAAAATAGCCCTACTTCAAGAAACGCACCTAACGTCGGACAAACTGAAGGCACTGGCCAAAGCTTGGCGTGGTACTCTGGTAGGATCTTCCTACTCCTCCTATGCCAGGGGTGTCCTGATCTGGGTGGACCCCTCTATCCCCTTCCGATTAGTTAGCTCCAAAGTAGACAATGAGGGCAGGATGGCACTAGCATGCGGCACTATCGAAGGGAGAGAGACATGCCTAGTCAGCACCTATGCACCCAACCACGACGCAACAACCTTCTTTCACTCCCTATATTCACGTCTCAGCCCTTACAGGGACCAAACCATGATATGGGGGGGCGACCACAACTGCACCCTAGACCCCCAGAAAGACAGGTCTGACGATAAGCATACGCGCCCTTCCCCGCCGGCCAAAGTACTGTCCAGGCTGGTACAGCAGTTACAACTCCGAGACTTATGGAGAGAACAACACCCAGACCTGCGTGAGTTTTCCTTTTACTCCCCTCCACACGCGGTCCACACTAGACTTGACTACCTTTTCGTAAGCCTAGAACAACAGGTAATGTTTGGCGGGGCTCAGTACCAGCCCAGAGTGCTGTCCAATCATTCCCCACTATTGGCCACCTGGGAGGTCTACCCGCCTAGACCCCCTGTCCCTACCTGGAGACTCAGGGCTGAAGCCCTTCTAGACACAGCCCTCCGCGAACACATTGCGGACAGGACAGAAGACTATTGGGAAAGGAACCTCAACAGTGTCAAACACATAGGCACCGCCTGGGAGGCATACAAAGTGGTCCTGAGGGGGGAGATGATCGCAGCTGCGGGCGGGGCACTAAGGTTGGTTACTTCCTCCCTAGAACACGCAGAGAGGGAGCTGGGAGAACTGGAAGGCAGACTAGACCCATCCCCAGAACACTTACAGAAAGTAATTGACCTAAAACAAACCTGCCGTACGCACTGGGAGTCCCTGGGTAGGCTGAGCTATGCCAAACACGTTGAACGAACCCATGCCCTAGGTGACAAACCCGGTAAACTCCTAGCTTGGCTATACAAGAGGGAGACCCCCAGAACACCCATTTGCCAAGTACTCAAACCAGACGGCTCCCTAGTGCACACCCAGATTGAAATTAATTTGGTGTTCTCTGACTTTTACGGCAAATTATACGCCAAACCCCCACCCGTGGCCGACTCCAACATTGAGGATGTCCTGGATGACATAGACCTTCTCAGGCTTGATCCTCAAATGACGGACATCCTGGACGAACCCATCACCCCAGATGAGGTCAAAGTAATCATCAGATCACTCCCGGCCGGTAAATCCCCAGGCACTGATGGCCTCCCCGGGGAATTTTATAAATTGTACGAAAAGACCTTGGCCCCACTGCTGGCACAGGTGTTTAACGAAGCCTACGAGCGTGGTGCCCTCCCTGACTCCATGAGGGAAGCAGTGATAATCCCCCTCCTGAAACCCGGGAAAGACGGATCGCACTGCGGCTCCTATAGGCCCCTCTCCATGTTAAATGTCGATTGCAAGATCCTAACCTCCCTGCTAGCTAGAAGGCTGCGAAGGGTAATCCCCCACCTGATCCATCAGGACCAAATGGGTTATGTGCCCGGTCGCTCCATAACAGAGAACCTGCATAGGTTGCATCACATCATATACAGCACGGAACAGAGGCCTCAGAAATAAGCGGTTGCGTCACTTGACGCCACCAAGGCCTTCGACTCAGTGCGTTGGGAATGGCTATATGCCACTATGGCTAGAATGGGAATTGGACCCACCTTCCTGAAATGGACCCAGCTAGTCTACACCAACCCCACCGCTAGGGTGCGCACAAATAGGACCGTCTCAGACAAATGGGCCCTACACAGGGGCACCCGTCAGGGCTGCCCACTCTCCCCGATGCTATACATCATTGCCACCGAACCCGTAGCCGCATACCTTAGACAGGAATACGGAGATGGGGGCATCGTAATAGACAGAGTGACCCACCTCGTCTCTATGTACGCGGACGACACGCTATTGTACCTACATAACCCCGAACACCTCCTGCCCTGCATTCTAGAAACACTGGACGGATTTAGCAGATACACGGGTATCCGAATTAACAAAGACAAGACCTGTCTCTACCCTCTTGCCGCACTGTATAAAGAAGACCTAAGATCCCTTCCCTCCCTGGATCTAGAATGGCAAGTGACCTCATTAAGATACCTGGGAATCACTATACACCGGGACCCATACACAGAACATATACTCAACACGGTGAGAGCTAAAGACACTCTAGAAAAATCTATGGAATTCTGGGGCAAGCTCCCGCTCTCGATGGCCGGAAGGGCCGGTCTCCTCAAAATGGTTGCTCTTCCCCGCTTACTATACAACTTTACAAATGTTCCCTACAACATCCCCCCCTCCTTCTTCAGAAACATAAATAAACTATGTAGACGGTTCCTTTGGCAGGAAGGCAGACACAGGGTGGCGCTGGACACACTCCAAAGACCCTACGAGAGGGGAGGAATCAAAGTCCCCAATTTCGAATTGTACTACCTGGCAAGCCAACTAAGGCATGTGATGCGATGGATGGCTGACGAGACCTCCTCGGACACTAGGCTCCTCCAACCTGCATTGCCCAATCTCCTCCTGAAGGACCTACTATGGGTCCGGAACAGACTCACACAGCCCTTCCCATACCTAATCAAACTTGGAATAAAGCTCTGGAACAGAGCGTGCAGAACTGTGGGGTCAGCTGACCCCTTCTCACCACAAATCCCCATCGCAGCAATTATGGCTTACCAGCCATGGGGCTCTCTCGAATCACGCACCCAGTGGGAACCCTATGCAGTGGCCACCTTAGGAGACCTAACACGAGACCAAGAGATCATACCCTACCCTGACCTTGCTGAGACTACGGGATTACCCGCTGGCCAATTTCTGCTCCATAGGGCAGTGACACAAGCCATAATGGTTAGATGGCCAGAGGCTACCACTACAAAGACGGAAAACGTGGTCATAGAAACACTATTAAACACAGCCGAAGGCGGCCATGAAACCTCGTGATTGTACGAAACCCTGCTCCAGGACACGACAAACAGCGAGCTCAAAAGCAAAGCAAAATGGGAAATCGAACTTGGCCAAGACTTTGCAGATGTCAAATGGGAGAAAATAACTCACTACCACAAAAAGGTTTCTAAGAATGCCCGTTTGCAGCTCATTCAATTATACATCACCAACAGAGCCTACCTAACACCAGAGGCCATATCCAATTTCAAAGGAGCTGAGGCCCAGGTATGCCCCAAATGTAAGGAGGCAAGAGCGGGTATGACGCATATGTTCTGGGGCTGCCCGGAGATACGCCACTTCTGGACACAGGTTCAGGAGAGGGTGCCGGATGCAGATATTGAGCTAGAAGTGAACAACCCCGCCGCCTGCATCCTGGGCAGATGCAAACGCAACCACAAAAATAAGCCTCTAAACAAACTCAAAGATCTGATTTACATAACTACGAAGAGACGCATAGCCATGGGATGGAAGAGCCCAAGGGCCCCGTATGAGGCACTGTGGTGGGGGGACCTGACGAAATGGATAACGGCGGAGACCGGCGCGTGGGAAACGGCAATCCTTGAACAGAGGCTGGACTCCAGTGGAGGACTGCATCGCTGGGTGGCTTTAACAGAGCCACTACTGCATCCTATTAACTCTGACAATACCTCGGACGGTTCGGACTGTCCTAGCCATCAATCCGGCCCATCATAATTGGAAGATAATGTTGACTGTGGTCTTGAGTTGGGGGTGGGGGGATACATAATTCTTTGATTAACGTCTGATATTACAAGTGATGCATACTTTGTTTGTTAAACTGTTAAAACCAATAAATAAAGTTAAAAAAAAAAGTCTTTGCCAAGAGTTCTGGATGAAGTTGGTCGGCAGAAAAGTTAGTTTAAAGAGTAGAGAAGGACAAGCCCTTGGATTGGAGAAAGATTTCACACACTTTCACCGCGGCTGAACAAAACGAACAACCGGATTTGAACAATTCCTTTCAATGGAGAAGAAACTGTAGCTGAGGCGGACATTCCTGGTAGTTCCTGCAGGCTCACGGTCCCTGAAGCGACTGTCGGACTGATACGAAGTAGGAAGACTGTAGGGTCCTGCACTACCCAGGGAAGAAACCAGCTGTTAGAGAGAATTCTCATTTATGGCTAATTTCCCTTACCTATAGAGTCCCCCAGCAGCTTTGCTGGATCTGAAGGGGTTATTTCTTTTTTACCTGCTAAGAGTGAGACTGTTTTTCCCACTCTTAGGCATCTTTGCTATGTGTGTTCTAGGCTATTTTTGTGTTTAATGCCTATGGGATCTTTCCTCTCACCCATAGGAACCATCTTTATGCACATGTGTTACACAGCACCCTCCGTGCAGTGACACAGGGGTGTCGTAGCGACCCCCAAAAATAGACTCCATACCCTGGGACTGACTACTGTCTCCCAGGGCATGTAAAGTCCCCATTGACTTTACTAGTCAATCTCTATGAACTAAACCAGTACAACCCATCTTAATATAGAAGTACTGGAAGGGGTTACTAGTTTTTCCCCTATGTTCATTTTCGAGAGGGTACCTTAAAGTCCCCCTCTACAAAGTTTCTGGCTGGTGGCAGTGGTTACTACTGTAAATATTCAACCTCAAATATTTTCCTATGGGATTTTCCCATTGTTCGAGGCTGCCACTTTTACTGACAGCCTCTAACATACCGCCGCATTATTTTAATATTAACTTTAATCTGGTGGGGTCTTTTTGCCAGAACTTTAATAATATTTCTTTCTCGTGTCTTACTCTAAACTCCTAACCCAGGTCGGGGATCCTTTGTTCGCTCTTTTGGCAGGCTTCTGCCAAGAAGCCCTCCTTTTGGCGCCTCTGAGTCTGGGGTGGGTCTGTTGTTTGGGAGGGGGAGTAGAACCCCTGGACAGAGTTGCTGCAGCAACTCAGGTCGCACTCTAACCTGATAGGCTGGAGGGTCTCACACCAAGAAGACCACTCCACTGTGTCAGTGACAGCTAGGCTGTATGAATGGGTCTCTTCCGGCATAAAAGCAGGGTCCTGAGGACTGGAAGAGCAAGACATCGCCACTGGAACTACGGAACCGAAGGGGAGAGAAGCCACAGACATCTTCAGCATCTACACTACCGGTGAAGCCCTGCCGGATTGTTTCACCACTTTTCTTCCACACGACGAGAGGAGATCTTCAGTGAAAGAGCCTCCTTCCCTTGAGCTGGTGGGGTCAACCAGTTCACCTATCGCTTCCTCGGACCTTCCTTGGTCGAATTGACAGTGCCCAGCACTTGGAGACCGGATAGCCAGGCAGCTATCGACCCTGATCGTGATTAAAAGGAGCGTAGCTTTTAAACTTCGTTTTGGCAGCACCGTGGCTGGTTTCATCCCTGGGTAGTGCAGCAACTCGAACCTTCCTCCACGACGAGCGCCTCTCTTCCTCTGCTGGACCCCTCAACCTGCAGGAACTACCAAGAACAACCGCCACCGCAGGAGCCACTTCTTCACGTTTAAGGTACATTGTTCCGCCAGGCCGCCCTTTCTCCGTGGTAGCCCTAAATCCTTTATCTACTTGTGGGGTCAGCTGCCCACTCTCTTAACATTGTCTTTCGCCTCGCAACTACCTCTTCAATATTTTTCTACTAAAGACTTGACTGCAGCTACAAGAACATTTTTGCTCCTAAGCTCTTGGTCCTGTACCACTGACTCTGGCTCATGCCTATTGACTCTGGCTGATTTGTTAGATCTGCTCTCACTAGATTGGTTTTCAATGAGAAATGTGTTGATGCACCTAAATCTTCTAAACCCCTCTTCCTTCCTACTGTTTTAACTCGTGGAGTGCTATTTTGCTCAGTTTTCATCCACTTATCTTTCTGCTAAATTGTTACTGTGCATTACCTGTTCACAAAACTTTGGGGAAGTGTTGCTAGGGGGTGTCTGAAGATATTTCAGTTTAACTTGTGCTTTCCCTCCCTTTCCTTAAATTGCTAGAATGCCATTTGCAGTTGGTTTTCACTGTGCCGTCTTGCTCAGTTTTCACTCTACCGCAACCTTGTCTACAATTGAATAGGGAGTTGTATTTACTTTTCCTTGACTGAATTTTAACTTAATTTACCAATTGTGATTACGTGTTGACTTAGAAGCGTATAAAATAAATATATATTCTCTTTTTGATACAAAGCTTTTGTCAGTGTTTCCTTGCTCCATAGTACTGTACTACCGATTGTGCAAACCCTGAATACTGCTCATCTCCCTCTTGAGATAAGTCTGACTGCTCAGCCACAGCTACCAACTAAATCTTTGTGGTACAGACTGATACCAAAGGGGATTTATTGGTCTCACCTGTAGTCCTAATCTGGTGTAGTGCTCCCTAAGGGAACTGCACTGGATTCTGCCTAACACTGGTGGCAGTGGTGGGATAAAAGTATTGGAATTACATTTTAGTGTGCTACTAGTACCTTGGTGCAACTAACCACAAGGTTAACAATCACAAAAAGTTATTTTAACAAAGTCAAGTATGGAAAGTTATAGTCAGGAGACCCTCCTTGCAAAAACTGCTGATTATCTTAAAGATTTGTGCAGACAGAAAGGTCTTCCTGTCAAAGGCAAGAAAACAGAAATGATTGATAGACTGTTAGAGAAACCAAGTCTGGATAGTGGTGCTGTAGGCCCTACTACATCAGAAAATGTGGCAAACAGTAATGAGGATAATGTTGAAAATGTAATTGTTGAGTCAGATGAGGACGAGGAGGATAACAATGTCACCCCCTCTGGTCCTCTGCCTGCTCAAGGACTTCAACCTGTAGCTACTGTACCCTTACCAGGTCCAACATTAAGTCCTGAATTTATATCTCTAGAAAAAATGAGACTTGAACTTGAATTCAAAAGAATTAATGCCCAAACTGAACAGAGACATCAAGAACTAAGGCTCAAAGAAATGGAGCTCAACCATGAGCTAGAGATGAAGAAATTGTCTTTGGAAAATGCTTCTCTCCCCGAATCCTCTAGATCTTCCAGTCCAAAAAGACCTTGGATGCCTAAAGAGATTGTGGGTATGTATGAACCTAAGTTGGATGTATTAGATTGGCTTGCTATGTTTGAATACAATCATGGGCTCCAGGATATCACAGTGAATCAGTTGATCCCCTGGTTATTATCTAGGCTCCCTCCTGTTGCATTTGATGTGATAATGGAGTTGGGGGAGGTGGATAGGATGGATTATGAATGTGTACAGCTAGCCTTGATAGCTAGATTTGGGAAGACTCCTCCCAGTACCTTAAGAGGTTTAGGACCCTCAATAAGCATGATAGTACCCCTTGGGCTACTTGGGTGAATGAATGTTTGAAGAACTTAGAGGGATTGATTAAGTGTTGTAGAGTTAACACTTATGAGGGAATGAGAAATCTTGTTATGATGGAGTCTATCTATGATGCCTGCTCTCCTGAGCACAGACAGCACTTGGCTGATTCAAAGGAATTAGATTCCAAGAAACTAGCTAAGGCTGCTGACATGTGGGTTGCAAACAGGGCCACTCACAAGGACTCAGGGGTAACTCAGAAAAAGGATGAGGGAAAGCAGCCTAAGAAAGACACCAAAGAGAATTCAAATAATTCCAATTCCAAAGAGGGCCACAAACAGAATCCTAAGGGTAAACCACAAGGGAAAACCAATCAGGCTACTGTACCTTCTGGTCCCAGACCAGAAGGAGGTCAGAACAAGCCACCATTCATAAAGACATTTGGGAAATGTTATGTTTGTGGCTCTACTGATCATGTGAAAGGGGATCCCAGATGTAAAGGTAAACCTTCAGGGGTCCACACTGTCTCCTTAGCCTTCACTCCAGAGGAGGAAGTACATATGGTCAGTGGAAACTTTCAACTACTGGCTGATGACCCCATTGGAGTCTCAGCTAGTGTATCTTTAGTATCTCTTGGGTTGTGGGAACAACATAATTTAGATGTGTATAATGCTATCCCTCCTAATACTAAAGAGTATTATAAAGACAGTGTCCTAGTCAATGGTCAGGAGACCCCTGCCATTAGAGACACTGAGGCCAGCATAACTGTGGTGGACTAATCTTTTTTCAAGGTGGAGGATGTTGCTAAGGCACCCAAACGCCTGACCGGGTTAGCTGGAGGGCCTGTGCAGATGCTTACCCAATTACCAGCTCTCATCCAGTGCAATGAAATGACTGTCAGGATACCTGTGAGTGTACAATCTGAAGTACCAGGAAGGGTGCTGTTGGGCAATGATCTGAAAGATCTGGGAGTAGTGTCAAGTACCCCCAGACCTCCTAGTAAGAGATTACAGGAGCTTACCAGACCTGCAAGGGAGAGGACCTTAAGAGGCTCTCCTGAGGAGATGGTGGAAATCACTCCTACCCCACTGGAGTTACTAACTGCTATTTCCAAGCAACCAGAAGCAAAGGGGAAACCTAAGACTTCAAAGAAAAAGACAGCAGAAATCACTCCAGTGCTGCCAACCAGGAAATCTCCTAAATTAGCAAAAATCACACCTGTGATTTCTTCTCCAGCTGAGGCTGAGAGTGAGGTGCAACCCTGTGTGGTTGAACTAGAGCCTGAGGACTCAGATCTAGTAGGAGGCCAGGAACTCATTGGAGATTTTGATCCTGTGGACCATCCTGAGCTGCAGTCTTTACTGGCAGAAGGGGGACCCCAAAGGGCAGACTTCAGTGAGGGACAAAGAGAATGTCCAACTCTGGAAGGTCTTCGCCACCAGGCAGCTTCTTAGCTTGAAGGGCAAGAGCCTGGGAAGTATAGGTTTCATTGGGAAGATGGCCTCTTCTATAGTGAACCGACCGAGTCAACCCCTGGAGACTACAAGAGGCTTGTAGTACCCCAAGCAAACAGACTCCAATTCTTGCAACTAGCCCATGAGATACCTTTGGCTGGTCACTTGAGCTTCAAGAAGACCAAGGAAAGGCTCTCTCTCTCTACTTTTATTGGCCTAAAATGGGGGCAGAGGTAGATAAGTATTGCAAGAGTTGCCACACTTGCCAAACCTCTGGTAAAAGTGTCTCCAAGAACGAGGCACCTCTAGTGCCTCTCCCTGTGGTGGGAGTACCATTTGAGAGGGTAGGAATCCACATTGTTGGTCCCCTTGATCCTCCAACTACTTCAGGCAACAGGTTTATACTTGTTGTAGTAGAATATGCTACTAGGTTCCCTGAAGCAATTCCTATGAGGACTGTTACAGCTCCGGCTGTGGCTACGGCCCTCCTTGGTATTTTTACCAGAGTTGGGTTTCCTAAGGAGGTAATATCCGACAGGGGGTCAAATTTTATGTCCCACTACATGAAGGCCATGTGGAAAAACTGTGGAGTTACCTACAAGTTCTCGACCGCATACCACCCTCAGACAAACGGTTTGGGAGAAAGGTTTAACAGAACCATGAAGAGCATGATAGGAGCTTTAGAAGACCCTCTTAAGAAAAAGTGGGATCTTTTACTGCCATGCCTTCTCTTTGCATATAGAGAAGTCCCTCAGGAGGGAGTGGGTTACAGTCCCTTTGAACTTCTGTATGGCCATCCGGTTAGAGGTCCATTGGCCCTGATCAAGGAGGGGTTGGAGAGTGCTCCTTCCCCCACCCCCGTCAGAGTCACGGACTATGTGATAGGACTCCGGAGGAGAATGTCACACATAATGTCTGAAGCAAGAGATAACTTGAAAGCAGGTCAGGCTCTGATCAAACATTGGCATGACCAGAAGGCCATCATGGTTGAGTTCGCTCAAGACCAGCTAGTTCTTGTTATGGTCCCCACAAGGCAGCGGGCCTTGCAGGACAAATGAATAGGACCCTTCAAGGTTGTGGGAAAACCTGGAGAAGTAAACTATCTGGTGGACTTAGGCAATCCTACGGAGACTCCTAGAGTCTTTCACATCAACCGTCTAAAAGCTTATGTCTCAAGACCAGAACTGGGAGCATTGCTTCAGCTTAAGAGGAGGAGGAGAGTGAACCTCTGCCTGACCTCCTCAGAGGCAAACCTTTAGTTGAGAAAATAGGAGTCAATCTCTATTCTAATCTGACACCTGAGGAACAGGAGGAGTGCAAACGTTTATTAAATCAATTTGCCCCTCTGTTCTCTCTGACACCAGGTTTGACCCTTTGGGGCCAGCATGATATCCAGATTGATGACTGTTTACCTGTCAAAAGCAGGGGCTACAGGATGTCCAGAAAATGTAAGCACCTACATCAAAGGAGAGGTCAACAAGATACTTGATCTCGGGGTAATAGAGCCCTCTACCAGTCCATGGTCTAGCCCAGTTGTGTTAGTGCCAAAGGCAGGATCCAAAGGGTTGAGGTTCTGTGTGGACTATAGAGCTCTAAATGCAGTCACTAAGACTGATGCCCATCCTTTGCCAAGGACAGATGAGCTGGTGGATAGCCTTGGTTCAGCCAAGTTCCCCAGCACATTTGATCTCACGTCAGGCTATTGGCAAATAGCCCTGACTGACCATGCCAAGGAGAAAACTGCATTCTCCACCCCAGTTGGCTTATACCAGTTTAAGGTTATGCCTTTTGGATTACAGAATGCACCTGCTACATTCCAAAGGATGATTAATCAGGTTCTGAATGGGATTGAGGACTTCTGCATGGCATACTTGGATGACATTGCAGTGTACAGTCCTACTTGGAAAGAACATGTTGACCACCTAGGATATGTTTTGCAGGCTCTGGAACAGGCCCATCTGACCATAAAGGCAAGCAAATGTCAAATTGGTCAGAGTAAAGTGGTCTACCTTGGCATAAGGTAGGAGGTGGTGAAATAAGGCCTTTGCTCAGCAAGATTGAAGCTGTGCAAAATCGGGCAACCCCTTCTACTCAAATCCAGGTGAGAGCCTTCCTAGGCCTCACTGGGTATTACAGGAATTTCATTGAGAACCATGGGTCCATAGCTTCTCCGCTGAATGTAATCTCCTCTCCTAAGTTCCCTAAAAATATCAAATGGAATGAGGAGTGCAATCAGGCCTTTGAAAGCCTGAAGAAAGCCCTTTGTCAAGCTCCAGCTCTTAGAGCTCCTGACTACCACCAACCCTTCATTGCACAGACAGATGCTTCCAATATAGGTATAAGTGCAGTGCTCAGTCAACTGGATGAGAAAGGTGGGGAGCACCCCATTTGCTTCATCAGTAGGAAACTGAAGGAACCTGAGACAAGGTGGGCAACTATTGAGAGATAATGTTTTGCCATTGTGTGGGCTTTGAAGAAGATTAGACCATACATATATGGATCTACTTTCACCATTCAAACAGACCACCAACCCTTGAGATGGTTGATGCAAATGAAAGGGGAAAACCCAAAACTGCTAAGATGGTCAATCTGCCTCCAAGGGTTTGATTTTACCATTGAGCACAGGTCAGGATGTCACCACTAAAATGCTGATGGTCTCTCTAGGATGTTTATAATCGACTAGAGGTATGAGACTCATCCAGGAGTGAATTAGATCCTCCTGTCCCTTAGTCTGAGGGGGGGGGCGAGTGTTAGGGGTGAATTCTGACTTATGACTAATTTCCCTTACCTATAGAGTCCCCCAGCAGCTTTGCTGGATCTGAAGGGTTTACTTCTTTTTTACCTGCTAAGAGTGAGACTCTTTTTCCCATTCTTAGGCATCTTTTCTATGTGTGTTCTAGGCTATTTTTGTGTTTAATGCCTATGGGATCTTTTCTCTCAACCATAGGAACCATCTTTATGCACATGTGTTACACAGCACCCTCAGTGCAGTGAGACAGGGGTGTCATAGCGACCCCCAAACATAGACTCCATACCCTGGGACTGACCACTGTCTCCCAGGGCATGTAAAGTCCCCATTGACTTTACTAGTTAATCTCTATGAACTTAACCAGTACAACCCATCTTAATATGGAAGTACTGGAAGGGGTTAATAGTTTTTCCCCTATGTTCATTTTCGAGAGGGCCTTAAAGTCCCCCTCTACAAAGTTTCTGGCTGGTGGCAGTGGTTACTACCTTTTTATATTCGACCGCAAATATTTCCCCCATGGGATTTTTCCATTGTTCGAGGCTACCACTTTTACTGACAGCCTCTAACATACCGCCGGTTTATTTTATTATTAACTTTACTCCGGTAGGTTTTATTTGCCAGAACTTTGATATAAATTCTTTCTCGTGTCTTACTCTAAACTCCTAACCCAGGTCGTAGATCCTTTGTTCGCTCTTTTGGCGGGCTTCTGCCAAGAAGCCCTCCTTTCGGCGCCTCTGAGTCTGGGGTGGGTCTGTTGTTTGGGAGGGGGAGTAGAACCCCTGGAGAGAGTTGCCTCAGCAACTCAGGTCACACTCTAACCTGATAGGCTGGAGGGTCTCCCGCCAAGATGACCACTCCACTGTGTGAGTGACAGCTAGGTTGTATGATTGGGTCTCTTCCTGCATAAAAGCAGGGTCCTGAGGACTGGGAGAGCAAGAATGGAACTACAGCACCGAAGGGGAGAGAAGCCACAGACATCTTCAGCATCTACACCACCGGTGAAGCCCTGCTGGATCGTCTCACCACTTTTCTTCCACACGACGAGAGGAGATCTTCAGTGAAAAAGCCTCCTTCCCTTGAGCTGGTGGGGTCAATCCGTTCACCTATCGCTTCCTCGGACCTGCCTTGGTCGAATCGACAGTTCCCAGCACTTGGAGACCGGATAGCCAGGCAGCTATCGACCTGGACCGCGATTAAAAGGAGCGTACCTTTTGAACTTCGTTTTGGCAGCACTGCGGCTGGTTTCATCCTGGGGTAGTGCAGCAACTCCATCCTTCCTCCACGACGAGCGCCTCTCTTCCTCTGCTGGACCCCTCGACCTGCAGGAACTAGCAGGAACAACCGCCACCGCAGGAGCCACTTCTTCACGTTTAAGGTACATTGTTCCGCCAGGCCGCCCTTTCTCCGTGGTAGCCCTAAAGGTGTTTTAAATACTTTATCTACTTTTTGGGTCGGCCGCCCGCTCCCTTAACATTGTCTTTCGCCTCGCATCTACCTCTTCAATATTTTTCTACTAAAGACTTGACTGCAGCTACAAGAACATTTTTGCTCCTAAGCTCTTGGTCCTGTACCACTGACTCTGGCTCAGGCCTATTGACTCTGGCTGGTTTGTTAGATCCGCTCTCACTAGATTGGTTTTCAATGAGAAATGTGTTGATGCACCTAAATCTTCTAAACCCCTCTTCCTTCCTACTGTTTTAACTTGTGGAGTGCCATTTTTCATCCACTTACCTTTCTGCTAAAGTGTTACTGTGCATTACTTGTTCACAAAACTTTGGGGAAGTGTTGCTAGGGGGTGTCTGAAGATATTTCGGTTTAACTTGTGCTTTCCCTCCCTTTCGTTAAATTGCTAGAGTGCAATTTGTAGTTGGTTTTCACTGTGCCGTCTTACTCAGTTTTCACTCTACCGCTAACGTGTCTACAATTGAATAGGGAGTTGTATTTACTTTTCCTTGACTGAATTTTAACTTACTTTACAAATTGTGATTACGTGTTGACTTAGAAGTGTATGGAATAAATATATATTCTCTTTTTGATACAAAGCTTTTGTCAGTGTTTCCTTGCTACATAGTACTGTACTACCTATTGTGTAAACCCTGAATACTGCTCATCTTCCTCTTGAGATAAGTCTGACTGCCCAGCCACAGCTACCAACTAAATCTTTGTGGTACAGACTGATACCAAAGGGGATTTATTGCTCTCACCTGTAGTCCTAATCTGGTGTAGTGCTCCCTAAGGGAACTGCACTGGATTCTGCCTAACACCAGCCTCAGAGCAAAACAACGAATAGAAGGTGTGCTCCTTAAAACCCAAGCAGGGTCCAAACTTCCTGGCTATCTGGCCCACTGTAGCTCTGTACAGCGAATTCGACCAGAGGAGGGAGTCCTGGCTTGCAGTTTGGGCGAACTGGTTGGTCCTACCACCTCAGGGGAAGAAGATTCCTGGAGGATCTTCTCTGTCATTGGAGTTCGAGGATTCGGACCTGCAGCAGGGCTTAACCAGGCGGTTCAGTCGTGGTTGGGGTCCTCATCTACTCGACGGTTCTTTCGTTCCAGTGGCGACTCTGCCTTTCCAGACCCAGAGACCTCCTTTTTATGCAGTTTTCCCCCATTCACACAGCCTGGCTGTCAATCATACAGCAGGGTGGCTGTGCCGGGACAGTCACCACAGCCAATAATTTCAGAGTGCGACATGAGTCTCCAAGGAGACCCTGTGCGGGGAGTCCTAAACCCCTCCCTCACATCCTGTCCCCCCCAGACATACAGGCGCCTAGGGAGGGCTTCTGTGTAGAAGCCCGCGAAAGATGGTGAACAAAGGAATCAACCCCAGTTTGGCACACAGAGTAAAACACGAGAAAGACTTTTACAACAAGAAATGGCGAATAAACCTAGCCGGAAACGAAATAAAACATATATGGTCTAGCGGGTTTAAGTTCGAGGCTACCAAGATAGCCTAAAACAATACCAAGGTTATTTAAGAAAACTGCGGTAGGAAACATAGGGTAGTTACCACTGCCACCAGCCAAGTCTTGATGAAAAGGGAGCGAAACAATGCTCCAAGAGAAACCGACAAGAAGGGATACATATTAACCCTTTCCAGTACTCCATGTAAGATGGGGTGTACTGGGTCTGTGGTTTTACAGAGGCTAGTAAAGTTAATCGTAACTTTATATGTTCTAGGAGACAGTAGTCAGTCCCAGAAAATGGAGTCTGAGTTGGGAAATCTAAAAGACAACCCTGTGTCACTGCACTGAAGGTGCTGTGTAACACACCGTAAAAAGATGATGCCTGTGGAGTAGGTGAGGCTCCACAGTCTATGAACACAAAAATGTTAAACACACACAGCAAAAACACATGTAAGAGTGGGAAAAAAGGCTCACAGTCTTACCAGGTGAAAAAATAAATCCTAGAAATCCAGCAAAGCTGCTGAGGGACTTAATAGGTAAGGGAAATTAGCCATTCTGGAGAATTCTCCCTAACAGCGCACAACTTGACTAAATGTGCAGGGAAGAGGTCTCCTTTGTTATTAGATGGTTTTAGTATCAAGATAGTGTCTAACACTTGGTCTTGGCCTACTGGTGTGAATTCTATATTTGAGAGGTGATGGTGAGTTTTTATTAGCCAGTAGCTTTCTTTTAGATGAGATTTTTACCTGGAGCATAACTATTTTTGATGCCAGAGCATTCTGGATGGTGGTGCACCAGTCTTTACTCGCGTTGATCAGAATATTCGACGGGATAGGGTTTTCCAATTCTCTAAGAATAGTAAACAGTTCTTTAGAATTCGAGAAGGCATTACTTATATGGGTGTTCAAGGCGTTAGCTTTATGCACTATGATGGCTGATTTGTAAATTTTATTGGCATCCAGGAATGCTTAAGGAGAATCAATGGTTAGAGGTTTTTTGTGGATATGTTCCAGAGATCTTTTGTTTCTCCTAAGCAGCACAAGTTTCTGATTAAACGAAAAATTAGAACGTTTGGCTGGGCGCCACATTTTGGCTGTGAGAGGGGCTACGGAGTCAATGATGGTTTTGAGACAATAATGATATATGTCTGCTAGAAAAACAGGATTTGAATTAGAAAGTGTATTAGTGGAGAGGGTCTCTAACAGGCCAGGTGTGAGGTTATCTACTGTTAGGTTACAAATGTTTCTTTTTACAATAGTTTCTGGAATGGAAGGGGTGAGCATGAGTTTCTCTTTACTGGTTAATTTGAAGCTGATCAAGTGATGGTCAGTACAGTCAACTGCTGTGATGGTTTCTATAGAAATATGGACATTTAATGGAAGTATCCAATCTAGTATCCTGCCCTTGTCATGTGTGGGTGCTTTAACTAATTGGGTAAAATTCATATCCACAAGGGAAGCATGGAGAGCACTCGCTTTGTGGGCTTGCATATCGTTAAAGCCTAAATGGATGTCACCTAGGATTATGAATTTGGTATTTGGCTTGATGTGGATTCACTTATTACTCTGCGGTACATAATATGCACTCCCATATAGACATGTGGGTTCTCTGTGATGTTCTTCTCCATAAGCTGTCTGACTGTGTAATGTATCCAAGAACATTCTCGGATCACTGCCTATTCATTTTGGTTGTAACTTGGTATACGGAGAGTCGCCCTAAACTATGATGGTGCTTTAATCCTGAGGCAATAAGGAAACGTGCCTTCATGCAGGGATTATGAAAGGGTATCAATATCTATTTTTCACAAAATGTGGGGTCGGTCACTACACCGGCGGCGTTATGACAGGCTTTCAATGTTCTTTGACTCCACACTCTCCTTTTCTCCTCACATCTCTGACATCTCTAAGAAGTCAAACTATCAACTGCACCTCCTCAGAGGTATTCTTCCTTTCCTCTCCTTCCCCCAGAAGCTTACTGTCTCTAAAGCTATGGGTCTCTCTAGGCTGGACTACTGCGAGAGCCTCTTTCTAAATCTGCCTGCTTCTACTCTCAGCCCTTTGCAACTAATCCAGAACAGGACTGCGAGACTTGTCCTTAACCTCAAGCCCAGGGATCATACCTCTCCAGCACTGAAATCTCTGCATTGGCTCCCAGTGGCTGCAAGTATTAAGTTCAAGACCCTCTGCATTGTCCACATGGCCTTCTGGAGCCTAGGTCCAGAATGCCTTCAACTCTCCCTCTGTAAACACCTTCCCACTCGAGCTCTTCGCTCCTCCACCTACAACTCACTCAGGGTCAGTCGCTTCTCCAAGCAGTGAGTTGGGGGTAGATCTCTTTCTTCGGCTGGGGCCTCCCTCTGGAACAGCACCCTGTCACTCTGAAACTTGAGGAGAACCATCTCAGGTTCCGGAAGCACCTCAAGACCTTCCTCTTTGCTTCTGCCTTTGCTCTTCCTCTCCCCTGCTGATCTGTCTGCTTTGGCTCTGTGCACCTGGCTTCCCTCTGACTTCGGCCCAGGCCCCTGTCCACCCAGCCACACACCCGCATTACCTCCTGGCAACCCTTGCACTTGGGTCTGTATCTGTAACCCTACATTCCCCTTACCTGCACTTATCAGACACCCCTTGTCTGTGCTTCAAACCTTGCACTTGCCATCCTGCTGGCGGCACTACCAGTTGTTGTTGTCCTTATACCTTTCTCAGCACTTTCCACCTCTTCCCCTCTCCCTTGCTCTTCCCCCCTTCCTTCTCCCCTGCACTTGTATGTGCTCAATGTCACTGGGCCTAGTAAAATCGTTGTTTGTCATCCCTTGTTTCCCTCTCTTGCCTCTTCGCGGCTATGCCTTAACAGGGATAAATCTGAGATTTTTCGGTTGGCTAGGTTTGGACTGAGGCATTGAGAAGGGAATGGGCTACTTGTGGTGACAGATTCCTTCAGATATCTAGGCATTATGGTTAATACATCAGCGAAGGAGACAATAGCCTTAAATTATAAGGTGTACATGCAACAGCTGGGGTCTAAGATGGAACCCTGGAGCAAGGTGTCGATGTCATTGCTGGGGTACCTCATCATAGTGAACATCCTGAGACTTCCAAAGCTTTTATACTTGTTCAATAATATTCTGTTTTGGCCGGCCGGGCTTTTTTTCGAGAGCTGCATTTAATGTGCACATCTTTCGTGTAGGGTAAGGGAGGGGTCAGCATGTTTTGGAAGGAAGGAGGCCTCAGGTCTCCCCATTTTGAACTGTATTATCTGGCGGCGCAAGCACTCTTTGCCTCCTACTGGGAATATCACCATAAGCCCCACCTACACGTAGCACTCGAAAGGGTGGTGGCAAGTGCAGTCGAGCTGTGCACTCAAATGTCCGGGTCTGCGTATGTATCTCAGGGACCTCTAGGTCCACTGGTTGCTGCATGTGTGCCATGGTTGAAACTGCGGCATATGTGAGGCTTGGTGTATCCTTATGATAGAGGGGCTCCTTTATGGAGTCATACAGGGATGACTCCAACGTTAGATTGTTCCATATCTACCAGCTGGTGGGCCACTGGCATTGTCACTATGGGATGTATGTATGTGCATGATCATTTTATATATTTGGAAGAATTTATTAACTATGTAGATGATTCCCCCATACTGAGGCTACACTACTGACGGATCCGAATTGTGTTTAGGTTGAGGTGGCTGGAGTATCCATGTGAACCTGAGATAAACCCGGGGGAATCATACATACAGAGCGCTACGGTCGGGGATTCCACAAAGCTTGTGCCAGTGTTGTATGACCAACTGCTGAGTACGCTGTCACATAGGGGCCCAGGTGTCAGAAAGAAATGAGAGCGGGATGTATGTACTGAATTTACAGACGAACAGTGGGCTGCGATATGTGTGTTAACTAGGAAAATGTCATATAACTGTAAATTCCTCCTGATTCAATTCCTGGTTCTGAATATACTACATTACACCCCTGCGAGGATTGAGCAGTTTGGGGGCAACAGCTTTGTCAGGTAACGCAGGTGTACACACAAGGGGGTCAATCAATTTCATATGTTCTATGCCTGCCCCGTCTACGAACCTACTGGGACAGGGTTTGCAATATACTGTTGGTAGTGACAGGCCATCTCAAGCCACTTTCTCAAGTTTCTATATTGCTGGGAATCACTGAGCCAATGGTGGAGGAGAGGCGCAGGTTTCTCAATCTTGGACTCTTATTGGCTAAGAGGTGGAATCTGTTCAGCTGGAAGCAGCCTGGTGCCCCCTATGTGCAAGTCTGGCTCAGTGACCTTACATGAGCAAACAATATGGAAGAGCAGTATGGAACATTGGTTAACCCCATTAACAGACCCAAGGATATCTGGTCCGACTTTCGCTGTTATCTCTCTGATCGGGAAATCCCTGGGTCTGAGTATTCTACTGTTACAGGCATACCAGCTGTATAACATCATTAATGTGCAATGGATTACTCTATGGTTGTTTATGATAATGCTCTGCTATGTTTATTTTTCAAGTTGTCACCAAGCTAATTAAAATAAAGTCTGGAAATAAAAGGAGAAAAACATATAATAAACTAAGCAGTGTTCCAAAATAAAGTTCTGAGAATCTTCCAGTTCTTGACTTACTTTGCAGCTACCCTTCCCCAAGAAGACAACGCAGTTCCAAAAAGAGGCCTTGAGGTTCCCTTCCCCAAGGCGGCAACCATGTCCATAAGGTCTCAGGTTTCCCTTTCACAAAACATCAGCTTGCACAGATGATCTACTGGTACTTAAGTTCAGTCTCTCAATAGTCAAGAAGAGTTCCAGGTCAACTTTACATTCCTTTTAGTTCTTGATTCATACAGATTGCTTTCTCCTGCTTCACTTCAGCCATTCCTTTCATGTACTGTTATTTACTCTCTTTATTTCTGTACATTTCTTTAGCTTTCACTGATATGGTGTACCGGTCTAGGTGCAGTTATCGGACAACACGGTCCACCCATCACAGGTCGCGCAACCGGTCACCCTAGGCTTCATCGCCCACACAGGTTTTTCTGTAACTGCCCCTGTGTTCTGGTTCACACTCACTTGGCTGTCTCCTTGCCAACCATTTGGCTTCACCACAACATGGTTTCCTCTTTGCCCATCTCTTGACTTTGCCACAATTAGTATTTTTCATACAGTTTATTTTGTGGTGTTCTTTTCCCTTCACCACATGTTGCCACAATGCTCTCACACTCCTCGGCAATGTCCCATACTTGCTTTAAATTGCAATTAATAGAATTCGTTCTTAGCTTTCAATATATTGTATTCATTCTTATCTTTCCATATATTATGCTTGTACTTTACACCAACTTGTCATCTTTTCATAGGATTATCAAAAGCTTTCCTATACTTGTCAAAAGCGTTCTTTAAATCAGTATTCAATAGATCACAGTTCTTATTCCTTTTATTCATAGCTCCTCTGATTCGTAATAATCATCATAACCCTTTATGGGGCTACGCTGTATCTTAAACAGCATCTTTAGTTCATTCAGCATTTATTTTTGCCATACAACAGCCCCAGGAGTGCCCTGTTTGAGTGTTCCCTTTTCTCACTCACCGGTCCCTGGCATCTCCTCCAGGCAGCTGTCTTCTCTCACTCTACTTTGTATGCACATTCTCGGTGGATCGTGAACCCTACTTGCAGTTCGCTCCTCTCTCTCTGGGTTTGCCGGCCACTCTGCTCGCTTCCCGCAAATGCTTCCATTGACTTACAGCTATCGGATTTCTTTCTCGGTCTTGCAGATCCAGCTGCAGGCCCTGGCCAGGGAGGCTCCCAACACTGTGGACCTCGCACAGCTCCTCCACGCCCCGGCACCACAGTTGCTTCGTTATTGCCGGCATCCTGATTTCCCAACTGCACTCCCCTCGGCCACCTCGTATTCCACAGGGGTTCTCCTTCTTCTGGCTTGCAGCGCTCGTCCCGGCTTCTCCACTGCTGATCTGTCTCCTTCTGGTCTCACCTCCTTTTATACACCTGCGACCATTTGACGGGTAGCAGTGCGAGTCCCCAGGTACAATTGACTGACCATAGTTAATGGAATACTCGGGACATGCCTAACCCTTACACCAGTCTGCAGGTTTCTTCCTCGTGTCAGTACTAGAGCGGTGAAATGACATATTAGTGTGTACTACTGTTAGCCGTCTATTCCATGTTCCAGTACTATTATGATATGAATGAGGTGAAATGAGGGAAAATGGTTTACAATAGCCTATAAAGGCAAGGGGAAGGCGGGGTTGGTTCTCATAAGGAAAAGGGGGATACCATGTCTTTCCTGCAGATATCCTCTCCCCAATCTCCAACGACCCTCCACCCAGGTGATCCTCTCTCGCTCCCCCCGCACCCGAGGGTCAGGATCTAAAAGTAATGGCCTTTTGCTGACCACCTGAGCAGAGGATCCATGGGGAGTAGGTGTGAGGATACCCTCAGGTTTCCCACACTGCTCAGAGTGATATGGTGTTATATTAGGTCCATGATTTCTTATATAGCGCTGTCACCCAAGGGTATCCTTGTGCTTAAGATGGACAAACCCACAATGGAGAGGACTGAAAGGAAAAAACAGAGTTTACCTGGGAAAAAGAAATGTTTTCAGTGATTTCTGAAATTTAACGTGGTGTTCAATCAGATGCAAGGCTGGTGGAAGGGTGTTCCAGAGAGAAGGGGCTGCAACTGAAAATGCTTTACCACCCACTGACTTCTTTTGGAATCTTGGAATAGTGAGGAGGCCTACATTTGCTGAGCATAGAGTTCTAGTTTGGGAATAGTGGATAATTATCTTCTCAAGATATAAAGCACCCTGCCTATGCAATCAGGTGAGTCAAACATAGAGCTTGTGATTTTAATCCTGGTTTCAAGAGGAAGCCAGTGAAGCTGAGACAGGATGGGAGAGATGTGTATATTTATGCGAGCTACAGACTGTTTGAGAATTAGAAGACTCTTAACATAATAGAAAGTGGTGTGAGCACTAGGAAATGGCGGTTGCTGTGCCTTACTCCTTATGAAATACCGGGTTTTGTTGTACCTGCGGCCGGTTGTAGGTACCATAAGGCCTGTGCTCTGGTGCCCCAAGTCTAGTTAGGTACGTGTGTGGTGGGTTCCTACATAGATGGCGTCTATACAGATCCTCATAAGCGCTTGCTATGTTCACTGTAAGTCATGATAGGTATAGTCCACGATTTTAATTGTGATATCACAGTGGATTTTTAAATATCACCATGGGTGCCGACACATGTTCTGAAAATCTGAATGTCTTTATCAAGGCTAGTAAATTAGGTGTCTCATGCGTGGTGATTCTCAGAGGGCAAGTGGCCCTGGGTCAGTAAGATCACCTGATTCGGTGCATCTAAATAAAACGGTGCTTGTCAACACCCGGTGGGTCTGCCGTTCGATCAGTTCAGTCACTTTCTCCTTTCCTCCCATCTCACCCTCTCTACCCCTCAGGCCAAGCCAACTCCAGCACTGCCACTTTACATAATACATTTGTTTTAATACTATGCTGATGGATTATTAGGTTACCTTTCAGCAGCTCGATCTGTCAAACATTGATGATGACCTTAGGGGAGTGGAAGGGGGCCAGGAGGGTCTACCACTGGGTGCCACCATTAATGGGAGAAGAAGAGAAAGGAGAAAGCACAGTGACCATATGAAGAGTCCATAGGTCTGGCGAGGGAACGACAAAAAGGATGTCGGTGAGTGTTTGCCTGGAGGAGGCACTGGTATAGGTGTCTGTGATATGGAGGCCTGGGTTGAAGAGTAGGATGTCCTTTTTAAACTTCTTCTTACCAGATTTAGTGAGGAAAGCAGGATAGTTGATAGAGAAGCAGTTAGAAAGGATAGGGGAAACAGAGAGCACCATAGAGTAGATAGGGTGATGAGAGAAGAAGAAAGGTAGTGGGAGGGGGAAGGCGGGAAGGCACTAGGGAAGGACACTAGGGAGGAACAAAGGAAGTGGTGCAAGCAGACGAGACAAAGAGGGTCGAGACAATTGATTAATACGACAGGAGCTCAGACAATGCACAGGGCACGCAGTCAGGGAACTCTAGGAAGTAGCGAGGACATTCAATAAGGGAGTAGCGAGGAACCACGCAATCAAGGGTTGCGAAGGGTCCACACGGGTTAGGACGCAAGGCAAGTGTGGGGTGCGAGGTCATGGGATTGCAGGAGGATGAGAGGACACGCGATCAGGGGGTTGTGAGGAAACACACAATCAAGGATTGCGAGAAACCACGCAGGCTGGGGAGTGGAGCAAGCACTGGACCCACGGATGTGGGATCGCGAGGAGGGTGTAAGGACCCGCAAACCGGGAGTAGCAAGGAGTCATGTAATTAAAGATTGCTAGGGCCTGCGAACAGGGAATTGCAAGGACCATGCAATCAAGGATTGCGAGGGCCTGCGAAAAGGGAGCTGCGAGTGACATATGTGATGCCTCATTTATAATGCACCTATACACAAGAGTTTCAAGACGTGACAAGACAAGGGAGGGAAGACAGAGGGAGGACAAGACAAACGCTCTTACTAGGCCTTTGGTCATTCAGATCGTGCAAGTGCGACAGTGCAAAGTGCAGGGGAAAGGGGGAGGGGGAAGTGCCAGAGGGAGGGAAGGGAGAAGTGCAATGAGGGCAGCATTGCTCTGAGTAAGTGCAGCCAGAGCAGCACTGCTCTGGGTAAGTGCCAGGAGGCTGGGGCTGTAGAGGTTTCAGTTACAGCCCCTAAGTGTGCGGTAGGTCCAGAGGCAGTACAGTGGAGACTGCTCATGGAGGAGCCTGGTACCCAGTAGGATTCTGAGGGTAGCCAAGCAACCAGTCAGCCCAGCAAACAGGTAGGTCAGCGGATGGAGGGAGAGACAGAAAGCAGAGGAGAAAAGGAGGGTCTTGAGCTACTTTTGAAACTTCAGGTGGTCCGGCTCAAATTTGAGAGACAGGGAAGGTCATTCCAGAGGAAGGCACCTGCGAAGGAGAGACAACTACCCCTCTCTGTCTGCCTGGAGAAACGTCTGACCCGTAGAGAGTTGGAGGAAGCAGAGGGAAGGGCTCGGGTAGGAAGGTATTTTGGGAGAGAGAGTTGGATGTAATGCAGGATCTGTCCCCAGAAAGCCTTGTGGACGATGCAGAGGGTCTTGAACTTGATCCTTGATCCTTGGGAGCCAGTGTAGAGATTTCATTGCTGGAGAGATACGGTCCCTGGGCTTGAAGTCAAGGATACGTCTCACAGTCCTGTTCTGGAATAGTTGAAGAGGTCGGAGAGTAGAAGAAGGTAGATTGAGAAAGAGGCTTTTGCAGTAGTCCAGCCTAGAGAGAACCAGGGTGCACTACTTCTGAATCGCAGATAGACAGTCAAGAATGAGCAAGACAGGAGAGGAGACTGAGGGGATCCTGAAAGAGAGCTGAGTAGCATCCGCCTAACACTGAAAGTTACAGGAGAAGGTAGAGATCAGGTGGGCCAAAAGGGCCGAGTAGACATTGAAAAGCCAGGGTGAGAGGGTAGAGCCCCGGGGAACAGAACATGTGGAGAGAGAGAGGTGGTGGAGAGGAAGCATCCAAGTGGGACCTGGGTGGGTTGGTCCAGAAGGAAGGAGGTCAACCACTCCAGGGCCTGATCCATGATGTCCAGGTTCTCGTGGAGTCGATTGATCAGGATGGCGTGAATGACGGTGTCAAAATCAGAGTAAAGGGCAAGGAGAATGAGGATAGAAGAAAGGCAGGAGTCAAGATTAGAGAGCAGATCATCACAGGTATTCAGGAGAGAGGTTTGCGTGCCTCTGGCTGCTCTGAAGCCAGACTGATGGTCATGAAGACATCCAAAAGATTGTGTGTGGAGTTTAAGCTGGTAGATCACCAGAGTTTCAGGATAGTACAATTACGCCGATAAAACAATGTCACCCAGTACTAGAACTGCGCCTATGGGCAGTTAAAAAGTCCTGATCCCCCCATTACCGCGACTAGGGGTAGCAGGGGTGCAGGGGTGTCCCATACTCCCCTTAGTCGATGTAATGGGGTTGTCCCCCGCTTCCTTTAGGTGGAAGTGGGGGACAATTAAAAAAAGAAAAGTGAAAAACAAAACGTACTCTGTGTCAATTTTGACACACGTTAGTGGGTGAGAACTGACGCTGCAGGGATACGGGATAGACACACTAAGTGGGAAGGGGGGGCGGTAGGGGGATGCGAGCCACAGTGACCTATGTGATCACTGCGCTGCGCCATGATGGGAGTCAGCAAAATGAAAGTCGACATTATGGGCGGCGCGGTGATCACATAGATCCAGATTTTCCAGGAGTTTGCCTAGGAAAGGAGTGATAAAGATTGTGCAATAGTTTGCCGGGCAGGTAGGATCGGCAGAAGGTTTTTTAACTGTGTAGCCACCCCATATATACTATAGCTCAGCACAGAAGAGGGATTATGCCTTCTTCTCCGCAGTTATAAAAGGAAAGGAATCCGAAGAAGTGCAGGGTGATGAGGAGTTGCAGATAAAGTGAAAATAAAGAGTATATTGCTTTGGTTTATGTCTCCTGACAGGCAACATGGTGGCAATTGCTGGGAGCCCCTAAGAGGCTTCAGGCCAGGGCTTTAAGTGGGCTTTCAGTGGACCAGGGCTAGCTCATGTGCGAGAGCTTCAGGCTTAAGAAGAAAATGCTCGATAAGGTCCGGCTGTTGGAAGCCAAGGATGTTTTTTCCTAAAGTCTGAAGCTCCTGCTCGTTTGTGGGAGCTTCAAGGTTTAGGAAAAATAGCCTCAGCTTCCAGTGGCCTCATCTATTCAGCCTTAATGGTGCTGCTGCACCTTGTCAGGCATCCCCTTAGCTAAGAGATGCAGCGATCAAAAAGAATGCTTGATGAGGGGCAGCCCCACCATTAAGACTGAAAGCATGTGGCTGCTGGACCTCGCAAGGCATCTTTTTAGGTAATAGATGCAGATATCAGCACTCTCTCCTCCATGGGGGGGAGGGTGTTGATCTCTACAAAGGGCTGCCTGAGATGGAATTGTAATACACTACCACTAGTTCTTTTAATTTTTACAGAGCGTACCTTTATTCCAAAAGCTCAAGAAACACGTCCTGGATGCTCCTGAGCTAAATATAAAATCGGCTCAGGCCGGACATTGAAGCACTGCCAGTTTCCCAAGTCTCAGCTATGCAGAAACACACACAGCATCCGGGGCTCTGCAGGTCGTTTAGGTGCTCAGGTTGCAAACACATTTGTTTTATCAGTGGCAGAGCTTTCATATGCATGGTTGAACATGTCCAACTCAAAGACCCTGCAAAGCACCAGTTACCTTGCAAATCTGTGATCAACACACTTCGGCTCTTCTTAGTCTAGGCGTTTTTCTATAGTTGTTATGAAGTCTTCTTGCAAATCTGTGATCAACACAAAGCACCCATTGAAAGATTGATTTATATCCATGATGACTAGTATCTTGACTTGCAAAAAATAAAGTCCTCATGAATAACAACAGGCTGCACGTTTGGTCAAAGAATCTGCATATCTATCTTTGTTTATTACACAACTTCTTTTATTACATGTCTTTGATTACTGAAAGTGCAGTCTGGGTCTTATAATTTACCATTCAGGATGTTAAAGCCACAATTGCATTCTTTTTGCTTAACATGTTGCTATAAGAATTTGCATGCTGTCATGTGGGTTTATTATTCAATTTGTTTTTTTGTAAGTAAACTCTATAGGCATTATTACTGTAGAACTTGAAATCCAACTATTTGAGGCAAAGTTTGTGATTTTCGATCCCTGGAGATGGTGTCACTAGTCTTAAATAAAGCAGCTTATCAAACCCTGGCTACAATCTCAGCATAGAGGGTTTACTCATATAAATATATATTTTATAAATAAAATGGTATAGTTTAATTTTTAACTTTTCATTTGTCGCAGTTTTCAAGAGATTTTCGTTAATGTGTATTTCTAATGTTTGGTATCTTTGTCCAACTCTAGTATTTCTTGAAGAAATTTGCATATCGTGAAAATCAGTTTGTTTGATTTGCCATTGAGCACCAATGCCCATCTTTCTTCTGCATCCATGTTCTGTTCAGAGATCTTAAAAAGGGCACTGAATCGAAGCCTTTGTGCTGAGAGGTTGTCGCATTCCATCAAGAGATGGTGTAATGTTTCTGGTTTCTGTATCTCTGGACAGAAGAGGCAGAATTGTTCTGTAGAGGGGATCAGACTTGTTTTTGCTAGGTAGAAGCGAGTAGGTATGGTGTTCATCCGTATTTTGGAGTATTTTCAGATACGTTGCTCAAATCTTGTTGTCTGGGAAAATAGTCAAATATGCTGGAAGGTCGTTGATTGCCCTATGTCCGTTTTGCATTGTAGATTCAAACTGTACTTTCTTTTCTGGTTACTTGTTTTTATCCGATCATTTCTCATCAGCTTTCTCTTTGCTTGTTGGGGGCGCAATGTGAGCATTTCGTGGGAGATGTCTTCGTCTATCAGGTGCTGATCAAGGTTGTCTTTCCATTTGTGTAGGTAGTATTGTTCATTGTGTTCAGGTGTGATGTTAGGATTTGGATTGCTGGTGTTTTTTCATCCGCTAACAACTTACGATATAGATCAAGCTTCTTCCATAGGATGATCGAGCTGATTGATTGTGCTGCTATTTCATGTCCTATTCTGGGCATCGGAAATGAAGGTGGAAGTTGCAGGATCTTGCGCCAGAAACAGGCTTCCAAATTTGTCCATTAATATGTGCTGGCGTTCATCATGGCTTCAGTTCCATATACAATGATTGGGATCACTTTTTGCTTCTAATACGTCTTTATAGGTTTTGATGAGTATTTCCCATACTTGCGCTGTATTACGCATCCTTGTCTCGCTAGTGATTGGATTTTTACTTCTAGTTTGATGGTCCATTCTTTTTCTGATTTTGATTGATTTATGGTAATTCCCAAATACTTGAATGTGGATACTTTGTCTAGCTGATTGCCCTTCAGATGCAGTGTTAGTCGTTTCTCCTTCTTGTGGTAAATTTTGGTCAGAGGCATGACATTCGTTTTCTTTGTGTTAATCGTGAGTTCATTGAGGTCCATATATTGGCCTAGTTGTAGTAGACTATTTTGCAGTCCAGAAGTTGTTTTTTCTAATAGGATGATATCATCCGCATACATCATGATTTTCACTGGCGTTGAGTTGATCTTTGTTGGATTCAGGGCATCTAGTTGGAAATGGGTCTCAATATCTGCTGTAAAAAGGTTGTACAGCGTGGCTGCTAGAGGACTGCCCAGCTTTAGACCGTTTGAGGTGGGGATGTTCGTTGTCGTTTGTCCTTCCTTGGTTAGTCTTATTGTTATTGAGGTGTTTGAGTAAAGTTGTTTAATTGGTCCTATGATGTCATTTGGGCATTTCCATGTTTCTAGTTTATCCCATAATTATTGTTTGGAGATACCATCGAAGGCCATGTGCAAATCTATGAAAGCTGCATATATGGTTGTATTTTTCTCAATTGCTTCATGCTCAATCAAGTTCCACAGGAGTAGATTGACGTTCATGCCAACGTTTGGAGTGAAGCCAGTTTGTCTGGTTGCAAAACGTTCAGTCGTGGTTACCCATTTCTTGAGTTTTTGCAAATGATTAGGTGCAAACAGCTTCCCCAAAGGATCTAGTAGTGCAATTGGACAAAAGTTTGCTGGGTCGTCTCTCGTCCTTGTTTGTAGATGGGTACTATTGTGTGGTTTTCTACGGTGAGGGTATCTGGTTCAGGTTGTTTATTAGTAACAGGATGTTGCTCATTAGGTTGGCCCATGATTGAGGATCTTTGCTGATTGTTGCGTTTGAGGTCCCGTCAGGTCCAGGGGCGCGGGATATGTTTAGTTTTTGCATCATTGCCATGATGTCCTGGTTGTTGCATAGTACCGTCCACTTTATCTTCTTAGTCGGTATTTTTTTGTCCTTTTCTGGGTGTCGAGTATTGGAGTAGTGTTGGATCCATCTTTGTTCTGTCACGTTTCCAATAAGTTTGTGTTGATTAGCTGAGTTGTTATTCAGTATGTTCCATAGCTCTCTAAGATTATGAGTCTTGTATGTTTCTAAAATGGCCTCTGCATCGGTTTGTAGAAGAGTCACACAATGTGATTTGGTCTAATTATTGTAGTTTTGTTTTGCTGCTTTGATTTTTATGGCTGTGTCTTCATTTTTCATTTTCTTTAGCCGTCGCAGGGTCTTTCTCAGGGTGTTTTTCTTCTCAACTAGTTCTTTGTTATGCATGTGAAGATGGGTTTTTGCTGGTTGTGGTGTCATCTGCTTGTAGTAGGGAATTACTATCCATTGATAGTTTAGTTTCTGCATGTGAGGCATTGTTGTTTGCTGGAATTGTTTTGGAAGCATGGCAGTTGCTTGTTGGGTTATGCAAAGTATTCTGCCTGTTGTGCAAATTTCTAGTAGGGTAATTGTATGAGGCTGTGATTGTTGCATCAAGTCTCGGCCATGTATAATGAGCTGATTGTGGTCACTTTTTGTTGTTTTGTTGATGCTAACTTTTTCTATGGAATCACCTATTTTTTTTGAGAGATAGATATAGTCGATGACAGATGACGTTGGTATTGCCTTGTTTGACTCGTCTATGGGGTGGTCAATGAGTAAGAGGTTGCGGATGCTAGTTTCTTTTATCCATCTTCTGGCACGTGATGTCAGACCTTTGTGTGGGATAATTTGTCCATCTGGACTCCGTAGGTGAATGTTTAGATCTCTGCATATCATGAATTCAATCGATTTATATTTGCTGATGAGCTTGTCTATTGTTAGGAAGACGCCATCAAGGAAAGTTTCATTATTTATTGCTGCCAGGTTCCAGTAAAGGTTCATGATTGAGATCATTCTTTCTTGGTGTTGTTTTGAAAGGGTGGTGTTCAAATTCCTTTTTACTTTTATGACAGTGTTTTGTATCCAGGAGTTGATGTTTTCGGAGAGAATAATACTCTATGTCGGATAAGTCTTGATTAGGGTTATTAAGCCTGACGTTGGTCTTCCTTTAGATCTTACACGTGCCGGGTTGAGGAAGGCTAGAAAGCCGTCGCAGCAGCGGGTGTGAGTGAGCCAAGTTTCTTGCAGACAGATGATCTGGTGCAATTCGAGTTCAGGTGATAGATGATTGAAAAGATGGGCATAACCACTGGTGTTCCGAGAACACAAGGTCCAAGTGCATTTGGTCTTGGTTGATGGTTATAAAAATTACTCAGGTTACTGTCGATTGCGTTGTGTAAGCTGTCTTCCGTTTCCTATTCTTGCCTAATCTGGCGTTCGTTGTCTGTGGCACTGTTTTGGCTGTATTCTCTTTCAAAATTGCGCCTGATTGGGTGGGTATTGTGTCCAGGTGATTTAGTTGAATGGTCATTGTTTGCATCGGTTGCTTGCAGCTTTGTTTGCTTTGTAGAAAGCGATTCTTTCTGGATAGATGCCGCAGGTCTGTTTTTCTTTTCTGATTTATCGGTTTCTTCTTTCTTTCAATTTCAATCGAGGGGTGCATCTGAAGCCAAGTTTGTATAGTGACTCTTCCATTGTTAATATGTCTTCCATAGTTGTTTTTTCGCGTAGTTTCAGGGATATTTTGTCATTACACAGTTTGTCTTCAAAAGTAACCAGCTCAATGTCTACAGTGCGTATTTGATTCAATTCTGGGATAGCTCGGTAGAGTAGTAGTAAATGTGTTCTGTTCAGTACCAACGGTGTGGGCCTATGGATGATATTCTCTATCCACAAACTGTGATTTTGTGTTTGTTGTAATGGATTGGTAAATATGGGTTGTGATACTTCTGTTAATTTGGGCCTGGGATTGAGGAATTCTCTGGGATATTTCTCGCAATGATCGTCGCGCAGAAGATATAGATCTGGTGGTATTCCTTGTTTCGTTGGACAGGGAAATTTTTGATATTTCATCATATGTTTTGTGATCTTTTGTGTCTTCGTTAAAGTATGTCAGAGATCCATCTGTGATTTCTTCGCATGATAGAATGGAGATGTCAGATTGGCTAGGTATATATTCATCCATTATTAGGAGGCTCGAATCGTTTACTTGATTTTTTGTTTCCATGGCTTCTTGTGTTGACTGATCCTTGTGCGTTGTTAGATTGAGTAGATCATCTAATGTTGGAGTAAGATCTTCGTTGTTTATGGTGGGAGCCAGTGTTGTCTTTCTGACTTGTTTAGATGGCACAGTCGGTATGTTTTGATTCGGTGCGTCAGTCTTCTGTTGATCTTTCGCTCTGTTTTCTGCAATGGGTTTCGGGATTGTCAGGTTTTGTAAAAAGGCTCATGAACAGGTTTGTTTCGATGAATGTTTGGTTGTCTTTTTGACACATTCCTTAGAAGTTTTCTTTCCCTGTGCAAAGATCTGGAAATTGTCTTTCGTGCTATTTTTTCCTGGGGCGGCTATTGTGCTTGTGTTAGCTGCCTGAACAATTGAAATGTTTGCAATTTGGTTTAATGAGGAGGCCTTTTCTATTGTTGGAGGGGGGGTCTCTGTTGGTCGAGGTTAAGTCTTTCTGGGGACAAGCAATCAGGGGCTGATCAATCGCCGGAGTCTGTATTGGTGGTGTTTTTTGTTGTTGAGTTTTGAGCCATGCCATAAATTCCTTGGTAAGTTGAGTTTCTCCTCTCTATCTCCTATTGCAATCTCAAAGAGTCTTTGTTGCCAGACATGAGATTGTTCGGCTTCTGAGTCTAGGTGTTTTTCTATAGTTGTTATGAAGTTTTCTGTGTATACTTGCTTTGAGTGTACCATTGCTAGTAATGTTGCTTGGTCTCGTATGTTGTCTTTAATTGTTTCATGTAGTTTGAGGAATGGTATCATTGATTGGGAGACTACTGCTAGTAGCATGTTTTGAAGTGCTAGCATACTTGTTGGTATCCTTTGGTTGTACATGTCTTCATGTGTGCCACTATTCTGTTTCAGGGCATCTGAATTGAGCGCTTGCTGTTGTTTTCCTGCACTGGGGTGTGGAAGGATTCTTCAGGTTTATAGATAAATTGTGGTGTGATCTGTTGCTTTTTGACAATCGGATGTGCTGGATCTTATTTTGTACAATGTTTAGCGCTATTCTCTGCGTTGATGTTTTTGATCAGAGGTGTGGAGGTACAGTTCGGTGTTGCTGATTGTATCGAGTCCCCAAATATTTCTTTCCTTCTTTTCGCACTGTTCATGATGGATTCTATTTCAGTAATATCTAATGATAGACGCGCAACCTTGTTTTTTGTGGCATTGGGTTGGTGTGGCAGAGGTTCTTTAAGGAGTTTTTCAGCTGTGTGGGTTTGAAGCCATTGAAGCTTAGCTAGTGTTACTTTTTCCTTCTTTGCCATCCCGGCTGTCGACGATCTTGGGGTCTTGGTTGGCCTTGTTGGTTTCAGTGATTTCTCGGATACAAGATTCGTATTTTGCATTAGGTTTCCTGATATTGGATCAGGAGCTGTATTGAGCATTTTTTGTTTGATTTCCTGGTCATTGCGGAGCTCTTTTATTGGCGAGGATGATGAGTTTGTGGGGGGTATTGTCAAGTTAGTTTCCGCTGGCATCTTGTTGGAGAGATTGGTTGTATTTGATGTCTCATATTGGGTGCTGGCCTGGCAGTCAGCAGGGTGTTTATGATTAATGTCTCTGTGGTCTTTAGGGATAGCTTCATTGGTTGTCCCACCCTGGTTTATGAGTTGTAGGTTTCCAGCTAGGTCACATTCATTAGGGATGTTGTCTTCTTCGCGTAGTTCCGGAGTATTTACCTTTTCCAACTCGCCAGGTCGTTTGCTGGATTCTTGCTTTGTGGAATCTGTTTCAGTTTTGTTTGGGAAGGATTGGTTGTCAGGGTCAGAATTATTTGGTTTCTCCTTTTGTATTGCTTGTTCCATTGTTAGTTGTGTTGAGTCAATGGTTATGCCGAGTTTTCCTCTCTGTCTTGTGTTTGGACCTATTATCTGCTTTTTTTTTTCGTCAGGGTCGATGCAGGCATTTTCCGAACTGCAGATCCAATGGGAATGGCCCTCAAAGTCTCCCGTGTCATGGTTCAGTGCCAGTGTTGGATCAAAGGGGGGATACTCCTGCAGTCTCTGACACTCAGTTTGGCTAGAGCAGTCTACACTGGGATTCAGTGGTTGTCAGGGGTGGGTGTACTGAGATGTTCGTGCAGCGCTGGACAGGATCAAAGGGGAGAAAGCCCCTGCAGTCTCCTGTGTTCTGGTAGGTCAGAGTAATTCATACACTGGAAATGGGTATAATGAAAAGGTTGGAGCAAGTTCTGATTCCTTTTTTTGAAGCTTTATTTCATTCAATTGCTCGTGTCAGCGTTGCTCATCAACTTGGGCAGGATCAAAGGGGGGAGACCCCCTACAGTCTCCTGCGTTCCGGTAATTCAAGGTAGTTCAAGCACTGAAGGTGGTTATAATGCATTGGTTGTAGCAAGTTCTGTTTCCAACCAGTTATTTAAAATTTTGCTATGCGCTGGAAGCGGGTAAAGTAATATGGTAGAATTGCGTTTGACTGTTTTCATAGATTTATGGGCCGATTCATGGAACAAATGTGCGGCGAAAATCTTGGCGCAAGCTGGCGCAGGCGTGAAAAAGCAAGCGCGTGCGCGTGCGATTCATGGAAGGGCCTGCGCGTGTTTACTCCGGGATGTGCGCCAAATCCGAACGTGGCACGCACGGACGCCCACGGATGCCCATGGACGCCCACGTCACACCCACGTCACAGCAACATCCCGAATGCGATGCGCACAGCGAAAGCGCACAACATCTGCGCACACACCAAAAAGGGAGGGCGGTACACAGGGCGGAACACGCGGAATGGGGAACAACACGTGAAAAAGAAGGCGTAACTGGGGAAGTACTGCAGGGAAATACATGGAACGCCCACACGCACACAAACAACATGTATTCATGGAATCGAATACGGGAAACCGTGCACGCAAAAAGACGCACACAGGCGTCAACAGGTCCGCCACACGAAGGCAGGCGGAAGCATCCCCATGCGCAGTATAAAAGTGCATGCAAACAACAAACATGTATATACAGCTACGATGAATGCCCCATTTATCACAGCACTGATCGTGGGACACCGCAGGAGGAGGAGAATAGCCAGGCCCTGCATTGTTTTGCCCCGAACCAGCCTTTTTGGGATGCCTGACGACCAGGGCTATGGCAGGTATAGGTTTCCACCTCATATCTTCCTAGACCTGGTCAGGGAGTGGGAAGATGACCTTACATCACCCACCCTGTGCTCCCAAGCATTGAGCCCCTTGGAGAAGGTGCTCAATGTCCTGCATTCTTTGGCCACTGGGTCATTTCAGCGGACAACTGCCATAGTAGGGGGTCTCACAGGCCACGCAGTCACGCTGCCTACACCAGGTGTTGGCAATCATGACTGGCGCCCCTCAGTCCGCAGGCACATATACATGCCCAAAACACCTGCAGAAAGCCAGGCCGTGGTCCAGGACTTTTACAGGGTAGCACACTTCCCCAAAGTGCTCGGTGCCATAGATTACACCCATGTGGCCCTACGTCCACCTAGGGCCACTGAGCACATCTATCGAAACCGCAAGCACTGGCATTCCATCAATGTGCAGGTTGTATGCGATGCCAAGGGAATCATCACCTCTGTCTATGCAAACTACCCTGGGTCTACCCATGACAGTTTCATATACAGAATGTCCGCCCTGAGCCGGGCCCTGGAAGCTGGGAAGCATGGTGACACATGGCTCCTAGGTGAGTACAAATGCCTGTGCACATGCATGCATGTCACACACAGACAAATACACAAACCCAACTAATCAAAACCATTATCAACTCCCCAGGGGACAGTGCCTACCCTCTGAGCAACCACATGATGATGCCAATCCGGAACCCCACCACACCACCCCAGGTAAGATACAACGCTGCCCATATTGCAACCAGGGGCATAGTGGAGCGCACATTCGGAGTGCTCAAGTCATGCTTCTGCTCCCTTGACCGCTCTGGCGGCCAGCTACTATATGCAACCCCAGTAGTGTGCAGGATCATTGTGGCAGCATGTGTCCTGCACAATGTTGCAACACGGCGGGACGTGCCAGTGGACATGGGCGTACCCCCACATCCCCAACCACATGCACAGACGCTGCCCATGGGAGGGGAAAGGGCACATGGCGAGGCAGCCTGGACCCAGCTCGTGGCCACATTTTTCACCTAAACTCCCACCCCTGTGGAGTGCACACAGGCTTGGCACATAACAGGTGACAATCGATGATGATAAAGAGACAGTCAACTGTCACAACCTTACCACCCTGAGAATGTTGCCACGGAAGTGCTAGCTGAGGCGCCCTTCACCTTTCGTGCCCTTCCAACCATGGCACAGATGTAGTAGTGCCAATGGGAGGTGTACACGACAATTGTCCTGGGCAATTGAGGTCAAGGGGTGGGGTACTAGATGTTAACAGCACCCCTGCACCTGCAAGGCTATATGTGACCCCAGTGATAAAGTGACGGGTGACGCAACGCTCAGGCACCCCAAAACTACAGTAAAACCGTGCATGCATCCCCCGGTAGCCCATGTGTGTGGAATTAACCTCCCGCAGTTTTGCGGTGGCATCCAGGGACACAAAAATCACATACGCATGGGACACGCAGGCTACTATGACCTCAAAAACGGGTAAGCGATACACAGGGGCACTCGCAGTGGGAAAAATATTGTGCGCGACTCACTGTCAGGCTAGCGTGATAATGAAAAACACACGTAGCCAATACCCCCGCCAAAAGAAGAGATACGTCCTTGATCTGCTGTGAAGTTGTGATGGCGCGCGAAACAATACGAAGTAGCAACACACATGTCGGTCTCCACAAAAGGCACGTACAGCGAACTGCAGGCCCTGATCACCTTTAACCCGTACTGAGGGAAACGCCCAGGTGCGTCACTTCTCTTACACGCGTAGGCCCTTTCCTCGGATTACACGCATTAACTCACGGATGTGCTGTTTTTTCACGTGCTGAATCACTATGCACCCATCACAAGGGCAATGCCCGCGTTCGTTACATCACAGATGCACCTACGCGCTAAGGGCCTTTCCTCGAATTACACGCTGACGTGCTGTATTTTCATGTGCCAAATCACTCTGTATCAAGCTGGCCACGCGACAACACACGGAAGACCACAATCCTGCCCAGAAGGCCGAATTACTGCCCCCCAGAGCCTGAGCCTGCTCCCACCTGCCATCTGCCTCTCCCTGCCTGCCTGCTGGCCACGTTCCCTGCTATTTGGTGCCTACACATCAGCCATCTGCAGGGGTTCAGTTGCTGTGACTACCCCTGCTGGAACAGAAGACTCCCGACTAACGTTCCATCGCTCCACAGCCCAGCACCAGGACACAGTTGCCCACCCACACCTGCCTCGGGGATTGCCATGTCGGGGGAAACGCCATCGGAGACCACTGGCAACCCCCAGCCAGAGAGGCAGAGGGCTACCAGCTTCAGTGCCACAGAAGTTGGTATCCTGGTGGATCAAGTCCTGGTGCATTATGATGCCCTCTTCGGAAGACGACGCGCTGACAATGAAGGACGGAAGAGGATCTGGAAGGACATCGTGGCTGCCATCAATGTGGAGGGGGTGGCAGCCCGCAACATGCAACACGTCCGGAGGCGCTGGGAGGACTTCAGGTCCAGGACCCTAAGCAAGGCCAAGCACCTCTTGGAGGCAACGCATGCAGAGGGGTGCCGGGTCTGCTTTACCAACATCCAGACGAGTGTCCTGGAACGTATACGCCCAGCGCTCCACCTCCAGGTCGTTGAGAGGCAGGCCCGTCTGGAGTCGAGCGGTAAGTGTCCATGCGTACTGATTGGACGCAGTGCATGTTGAGGTGTACCAGGAGTGTGCAGGTTGGACATATGTCTTGAAAGGCCCATGTATGGATGTGTATGTACAGGGACATGAGCCTGCCGCATGTGAGTCCAGTCAAGTGTGAGGCCCATCAATGGTGAATGTGTTCGTATGCATGATGGCCAAATGCATGTGGGGATGCACACATGTTTACCTTTCTGTCTATGTACTATGGCATGGTTGGGGTGTGACACATGGATGCTGGTTCCACCTTCATGTACGTGCACGGTGTACATGTGCGTGTGTGTGTGTATTTCACATGTGTGCCACTGTGATACACCATGGATGAATGTGACACCGACATATAGGAGGCTGATTGGCAGATGTGACATAGTTACGGATGATTTCACTGTGACAGGTGGTGGAGATGTACAGATGCATGTATGTCTGGTGGCGTGTGTGCATGTGTTTGGCACTCGCCGTGTTGCATGTGATGTCAGGCTGACCTTCGGATGCTCATGCTGTTGTATGTGTATGGATGGTGCTGTCTGCTACATCATTCCTGTTAATTTGCGCATGTGTTTGGGGTCAAATGATATGTGTGTTGGGATGCCATCTGTGAAGTTTGACACTTTCACTCATGTGCAACTGTCATGTGTGTATCAGACCATTGTACAGTGCCCTGATGCCTGTGTTCTGTCTATCCCTGTCTGCAGCATCAACTGATGAAGAGGGCGGAGACGGTGCTGTGGAACACAGCGGCAGGGATCCCACCGCCAGCCGGAGACGCAAGGCCGAGCTCCGCTCCCAAGTTGTCATCTCTTCGGGGAGTGAGGAGTCTGGTGCCACGTCCACGGCAGCAGCTGCTGAGGGTAGGTCCAAGAGGCGGAGGTCGGAGGTGGACTCCTCAGCAGCAAAGGGGCAGCTGAGACCCCACAGGGGCCTATGGAGGAAGATGGAACGGAGTCATCCAGGTTGGTGGGGGGTTTGTTGAGGAGGAGGCCATGGAAGGGCCACACAAGGGACCTGGAGGGGGGATTCCACTGGTGCTAGTGGTGCAGCCAAGGGCCAGGGACAGGAGGCAGCACAGGTGGCCGCGGAGGTGCCTGTGTGTAATCCTGTCCCTGTCCCCGATCCTGTGACTGCATCATCCCACATCAGCAGGGATGCTTTCGTCCAGACCCGTTTTCAGGGAGGGGATGCGCACACAACAACTGGCCTTCCTCTCCCTGCGGACGTGGCAATCCGGGACTGTGTTGAGCCTGTCCTGGCTGGGTTGGCGTTGCGTCAACATGTTATTCAGGATGACGTGCAGGGTTCTCATGAGGACAATGCATGTTATTTTGGATGCCTCGTTGACCGCGTCGACCTACTAGGATGGGTCACCAGTGCTAGGTTCCTCCGTGTGCTGGAACTTCTACCGACCCCCTCCTCAACTGAACCCCCTATGCGCCAGTCATCCTCCGTGCCATCTTCCTGCCCACATATCACCTGGGCACCCTGTGGACCTGCCCCTGCCCCAGCGGCCAGGCTAGTGGAGGACACATCCCTGCCACAGTCAGGAGTCGGAGGTCCAGCAGGGGTGGCTCCCCCAACAACTGGACCCCAGCAGGAGGAGGACGTGCAGGCATCGACAGGCAGGGCACATGCACGGCAGCAGCAGGCTCAAGGTGGGAGCAATGATGGCTCAGGGCCATCGACATCACAAGGGCAGGCATCGGCCAGAGGGCAGGAGGACCCTGGATTGGGATTGTCTTCCATGTGGCAGCGGTTGGGCCGGCAAATAGAGGCGGAGCGGCGGCAGGAGGAAGAGGCACGGCTCACTATGGTCAGAGTGTAGAACTCCATGCGCAGGGCGTTGAGGCGGGCTGAGTGCCTCGAGGCAACTCACAGGGAGTTGGAGGAGGCCATGGCTGCATCCCTGCGAGACCTCGGGGCCAGGGAAGAGGCCTGCCTCCAGGACATTGAAGAGGAGTTTGATGATGCCCTGGCCCAGGACATCTACAAGTGAGCCATTGGACGTGCCCGCCGCCTTTGTACATAGTTCTTTAGGGTTAGGTTTCCTTTGTTTTTTCTTTATTTTGGAGTCCATGCACTTTGCTCCACTTTATGTACATAGTTATTTTTATAGGATTTTTGGTAGGTTTCATTTTGTCTAGGCATCATGGACCCTTCGGACTTTCACAGACTTGTACATACTTTAGTTATTTTGTACTCCCATGGATCAATGATATTTTCTTTTTCATGTACTTTATTTGCACTTTTGAAATAGACCACTTCCCTTTTATCCTCTTGTGGATTTTTGGCTTACATTGGATTTTTTATTTTTTTGGATTCAATCATTCCTTAATTTACAACTTTGATATTTCTTTTTTTTCATTACGTATTTTAATACACATTATTTTTCTTCATTATTGGTGTTGTGTACTCTCATTGGTTTTGTTCATGTCTCAATGAGCATTGTCTCAGTCATGTGTTGCCACTGTGTGGCTCTGTTGTACATGTATGCATGGCCATGGTGGTTCTTTTGAGGCTCTCATGGCATGGGTTATTTGGGAGTGGGGGCAGTGGATGCTTGCATGCTTGTACTGGGGGGCAGGGGAGATTTGTGTAGGCATTAGGCCCATATGTCTCTTTTGTTAGAACATGGTGTTTGGTGGGCCACAAATCGGGGCCTGCTGGCAAGTGCCCGTCAATGGTGGGTGGGGGACATGAGTCGGGCATGCTGGCAGGTGCCCGTCTTTGGGTGGGGGACATGAGTCGGGTTCTGCTGGCAGGTGCCCGTCAATGGTGGGATTGGTGTTTGGGGGACATGGGTCGGGGCCTGCTGGCAGGTGCCCGTCAATGGTGGGTGGGTGGGGGACATGAGTCGGGGCCTGCTGGCAGGTGACCGTCTAGGGTGGGGGACATGAATCGGGGCCTGCTGGCACGTGCCCGTCAATGGTGGGATTGGTGTTTGGGGAACATGAGTTGGAGCCTGCTGGCAGGTGACCGTCAATGGTGGGTGGGTGGGTGACATGGGTCGGGGCCTGCTGGCAGGTGCCCGTCAATGTTGGGTGGGTGGGGGACATGAGTCGGGGCCTGCTGGCAGGTGACCATCAATGGTGGGTGGGGGACATGAGTTGGGGCCTGCTGGCAGGTGCCCGTCAATGGTGGGTGGATGGGTGGGGGACATGATTCGAGGCCTGCTGGCAGGTGCCCATCAATGGTGAGTGGGAGGGTGGGTGGGGGACATGAGCCGGGGCTGTAGGGTAGTCCCCTGTGGTGTGGGCTGACTACAGGGCATGGAGAGGGGGGAAAGGGCACACCCAGGGGGCCCACAATGCCAAATTGCGTGTTAAACTCCACGTGCACCCCCGAAATACACGTACCCGCTCGCACCAGGCCTATCGCATGTTGAACTCCATGTGCACCCCTGAAATACAGGTACCCCGCTTGCGCCAGGCCCATCGCATGTTGAACTTCACGTGCACCCCCAAATACACTTCCCCCACCCGCGCCAGGCCTATCGCATGTTGAACTCCACGCGCACCCCCCAAATACACGTAACCGCTTGGGCCAGGCCTATCGCGTGTTAAACTCCCTGTGCACCCCAGAATACGCGCAGACAGCCCATCCACCCTCCCCATTCCCCTCAGGCAGCCCATTCACCCTCCCCATGATCCACAGGCAGCCTATCCACCCTGGGCATGCCCCACAGGCAGCCCACACCACAGGGGGGACTTTTTCCACGCAATTTATGATATGATATGATATTATAACGTGCATATACACAAGTGTTTCAAGGCGTGACGTGGCAAGGGGGGGAACAGAAGGAGGACAGACAACGATCCTACTAGGCCAGGTGTCATTCAGATTGTGCAAGTGCATGGGAAGGGGGAAGAAGAAGTGTGCGGGGGGAAGGGAGAGGGGTGAGTCCAGTACATGGGAAAGCGGAATAAATAGACATAAATAGGATAAATAAGACAAATAAAACAGCCAGCTAGTGGCAAGTGCAAGGTAGTGCAGACATAAGTGCTGGTAGGGGAACTGAAGGGATACTGAAAACGGTCCCCAAGTGCAGGGGTTGCCAGGGAGGCAGTGCAGGTGGGCAATTGACGGGGCCTGGGCCACAGATCAGAAAGGATGGCCAGGTAACCAGTGCAGTTTCATTCAGGAATTCAGCAGGGGAGGGAGGGGAGAAAGCAGAAGCAAAGAGAAAGGTTTTGAGGTGTTTCTGGAACTGGAGATGGTTCTCCTTGAGTTTCAGGGAGGCAGGAAGGCTGTTCCAGAGAGGCCCCTGCCGAAGAGAGTGATCTGCCACCAATTTGTTGCTTGGAGAAGCGACTGACCCTGAGGGAGTTGGAGGCAGATGAGCGAAGAGCTCGAGAAGGAAGATATTTAGGGAGAGAGAGTTGAAGGTACTGCGGCCCCAGACCCCAGAAGGCCTTGTGTACAATGCAGAGGGTTTTGAACTTAATTCTTGCAGCCACTGGGAGCCAGTGCACAGATTTCATTCCTGGAGAGATACGATCCATGGGCTTGAGGCCAATGACAAGTCTCAATTTACCGGGCGCGAGCGGGGTACGTGTATTCAGAGGGGTGCGCAGAGAATTTTACACGCGATTTAGCTGGTGCGGGTGGGGTACGTGTATTCCGAGGGGAGCGTGGGGAGGTTTACATGCGATTTCTCTGGCGCGAGCGGAGTATGTGTATTCCGAGGGGTGCGCAGGGAGTTTTACACGCATTTTCACTGGCTTGAGCGGGGTACGTGTATTCCGAGAGGTGCGCGGGGAGTTTTACATGCGATAGGCCTGACGCGAGTGGGGTACGTGTATTCTGGGCGGTGCGTGGGGACTTTTACACGCATTCTCGTGGTTGGGGGCTGTATGCTGGTCCACTGACCTTTGCGCCATGTACTGGATTTGTGCAATGTTTTTGACGCGTGGGGTGGGGTTGGGGCTGTAACTGGCGCTGCTGCAGGTTTGCTGCACCACTCTGCACCACGGCTGCTTATGGATGTATAAATCCATGAATATGCTGTGCGCCTAAATGGGTTTTGGCGCATGCAGCTGGCGCAGACTGTCGCACACGCACTCTGTGCGCCAGCCGCGTGCGCCACTTGTGCACCGATTTCTGTGAATTACGCCCTTTGTATTGAGGCTTTTGCTGACCCCGAATGATGGGAGGTTGTGGCGCACTCTCCCAGCTTCGGGAGTGTTAGGCAGAATCCTGTGCAGTTCCCTTAGGGAGCACTACAGTTAGATTAAGCCTGCAGGTGAGAGCAATAAATCCCCTTCGGTATCAGTCTGTACCACAAAGAATTAGTTGGTAGCTGTGGCTGAGCAGTCAGACTTATCTCAAGAGGGAGATGAGCACTATTCAGGGTTTAAACAATAGGCCTACAATACTATGGCACAAGGAAACACTGACCAAAGCTTTGTATTAAACAGTAGATATATATTTATTTTAAACACTTCTAGTAAAACACATTTATCACATTCATCAAGCAAGTTAAATTAAGTCAAGGAAAAATATACACACTCCCTAGTTAAATTGTAGACCAAGTGAACCAGAGTGAAAACTGAGCAAAACGGCACAGTGAAAACCACACACAAGGGGTACTCTAGCAATTTCTCACAAGGGAGGGAAAGCAAAAGTTATATAGAAATGGTTCCTTACACACCCTAGCAACACTTCCCATAGGTTTGTGAATCAGATTAAGCAAGTCAGTGCATCAGTATAGGCAATACTTAATGAAAACTGAGCAAAATGGCATTCCACAAGGTTTAGAGAGGGGAAGAAAAGAGTAGTTATAAGACGTAGGTGCATCAACACAGTTCTAGTTGAGAATCAATCTAAAGAAGGCAGTTCTAACAAATGTAGCCAGCGTCAGTAGGACTGTGCCAGAGTCGGTGGTACAGGTGAAGGGCCCAGGAGCAAAATGTTCTTGTAGCTGCAGTCAAGTCTTTGGTTAACGATTTTGGGAAAGGTGGATGCAGAAGGTGAAAGACAATGTTTAAGAGTGAGGAGCGGCCCGACCCAACAGGTAGGTAAAGGATTTAAAACACCTTTAGTGCTACCGCGAAGAAAGGGCAGCCTGGCGGAACAATGTACCTTTAAAATTAAGAAGTGGCTCCTGCGGTGACGGTTGTTTCTTCGTGGTAGCACTAAAGGTGTTTTAAATCTTTTACCTACCTGTTGGGTTGGGTAGTTCCTGCAGTTCGGGGGATCCAGAAGAGGAAGAGAGGCTCTCGTCGTGGAGGAAGGTTCGAGTTACTGCACTAACCAGGGATGAAACCAGCCGCGGTGCTGCCCGATAAAAAAAGGTATGCTCCTTATGCTCCTTTAAATCGCGGTCCGGGTGGACTGGTGTCTGGCTATCCAGCCTCCGAGTACAGGGTACGGGAGATTCGACCAAGGCAGGTCCGGGAAGGTGATTGGCAAACTGGTTGGCCCCACCAGCTCAAGGGAAGAAGGCTCTTGCAGATGAAGATCTTCTCTCGTTGTGTGGAGAAAAGTGGTGAGACGCTGCAGCAGGGCTTCAACGATGGTTCAGTCGTTGCAGATGTCTTTGGCTTATCTCCTCTTCGGCTTCTTAGTTCCAGTGGCGACGTCTTGCTCTTCCAGTCCTCAGCACCCTGCTTTTATGCAAAAAGATCCCCATTCATACAGCCTAGCTGTCACTCACACAGTGGAGTGGTCATCTTGGCGGGAGACCCTCCAGCCTATCAGGATAGAATACGACATGGGTTACTGAGGCAACCCTGTCCAGGGGTCCTACTCCCCATCCCACACAATGGACCCACCCCAGACTCAGTGGTGCCGAAAGGAGGGCTTCTCAGCAGAGGCCCGCCAAACGAACGAACAAAGGATCCCGGACCTGGGTTAGGAGTCTAGAGAAAGACAAAGAAAGAAGTTACATTAAAGTTCTGGCAAATAAAACCTACCAGGGCAAAGTAAATATTAAAATGCACTGGCGGTATGTTAGAGGCTGTCAGAAAATGTGGTAGCCTCGAACAATGGGAAAATCCCATAGGAAAATATTTGAGGTCAAATGTTTATGGTAGTAACCACTGCCACCAGCCAGAAACTTTAGAGAGAGGGACTGTACGGTACCCTCTTGAAAATGAACATAAGGGAACAACTACTAACCCTTTCCAGTACCTCCTTAGTAAGATGGGTTGTACTGGTTTAGTTCATAAGAATTGACTAGTAAAGTCAATGGGGACTTTACATGTCCTGGGAGACAGTAGTCATTCGCAGGGTATGGAGTCTATGTCTGGGGGGTCGCTAACACCCCTGTGTCACTGCACGGAGGGTGCTGTGTAACAACTGTGAATAAAGATGGTTCCTCAAAAAGAAAATCGGGTGTTTTCACCGGCCTTGGTGACAAAAAAGGTTGAGAGCTATGCTATGGGAGTGATAGAATCCCATAGACATTAAACACAAAAATAGCCTAGAACACACATAGCAAACATGACCAAGAGTGGGAAAAAGAGTCTCACTCTTAGCAGGAAAAAGAAACAAACCCTTCAAATCCAGCAAAGCTGATTCGGGACTCTATAGATAAGGTAAGGTAAATTAGCCATAGAATGAGAATTCTCCCTAACAGGGAATGAGGCCTCTTTTGCAGCAGTACTGTGCATTGTGACAATCAAGGAGGAGCAGCTCACCTCAGACATATTAATAATACAGTTTGGAGCCCTGGATCCCGGAAATACAGAGTAAGGGAGTCAGGCTCCTCTAAGAGGAGGATGCCCGAAAACTGACCAATCACTGGAACTAACGTACAGTCTTTCCAGTCAGGATATCCTCCAACCCACAATCCATAGCGAAACGTTGCATAATTATAATCTGCTACTAAAAAAAAAAGTTTCATGTTCAGAGCAGTAAATGAAGGAATTCCACTTTCATATCAACACGGTCCAACTCGTTTGAAATCATAACGTATGTAAGTCGTTCTATGTTTCAGAGGTTGTAATTGCTATAGGTAACCTTTGCAAGCGAGATTTCGGTACCCTATCTTGGAAATACTTCACTGCCGGCGGTTTACAGCACTTCGCGGGCCTGTGATAGCAGGCAATAAACTACATTTTTTAAGGTCTCTATGCATGGTAGATAGAGATGACCAACCCGCACGTCTCAGAATCGGACATAGGCGCCCTGCTGAAGCGGTATGGCACCATCAAGGATGGGCCCACCAAAATCAGGGACGCCAATGGGGTTTGGAACACCTCATGGAGGGCCACGCTAGAACTCGAACAGGGCTTCGGAGGTCGGGATGACCTAAAGCACCTGCCATCGGTGTTCTACCTCGGAGCAGATGAAGGGAGGATAAGGTACCAGGGACAACCCTTCACCTGCAGGAAATGCAATGGCGAGGGACACAAAGCCAACGCATGCCCCCAGCCATTCTGCCGGAAATGCAGGGGGACAGACCACGACACATACGAGTGCACGGGGCAGAAAAGATGTAACTTCTGCGGCACACAAGGGCACACGTACTACGGGTGCCCGTTCTCGGCCAAGTCATACGCCCAGGTGGCAAGCGGTGCAGTCAAGGGGCTGCAGCCGACCGGTAGGCCAATGACTGAGGCGGCTAAGGCACCGCCAAGAGATAGGAGAACAGTCATAAGCAAAAAAGCCTCGGACGGACTGATGACCCTGATGACGGAGATCAGGAACGAGGGCCTGGAAAGAGAACGGGCACAGCAGGCACAGGAAAAGGCTAACCCGAGCAAGGCACACCCGGAGAAAGCGGCAACCCCGCAGACCCGGGCAAAGCCGAGCACGGCAGAGCCAACCCCCGGACCAACCCTGGTCGCCACGATACCAACAGAGCCGGAAGGACCAACCCTGGTCGCCGCGGCACCGGCAACACCGAAGGCAGCTGGAACCCCGACCCCAGCCCCAGAGCCGGAGAAACCAACCCTGGTCGCCGCGGCACCGGCAAAACCGGAGGTAGCTGGAACCACCACCCCAGCTCCTCAGGCCCCAGCCACAGGGCCACCCGAGGCAGAGGAGGAGGCGACAGCACCCGAAACGACAGGGGCAGCTGTACCACAAGCCCCTCACACAAGGGCCACGATACATCCCCACCCCTCCAAAGTGGAAGACCTCTCAGACCCCGAAGACCAAGGGAATGGCCGGGCAAAAGGGAAGAGAAGGTCCAAGCTAAGGAGGGACAGAAAGGGGAAGCAGGCAAAGGATGGGTCTGGCAGACTCAGGAGTAGGAGCAGGTCCGACCGCGAAGCTGCGTCAGAGCAGGCTGACGAGGAAAGCGGGAAGGAGAGCCCCGTGCGGCTCTCCCGGGCCATGAAGAGGATGGCCCTGCAAACCAGGGCAGACCTCCTCAAAGGAAACGAGGCAGGAGCAAGAGAAGAGGTGGTGGTGATCCCCAGCTCGGACTCCGAGGAGGAGGACGACGACTGCACACCCCTCAGCGAGATCGCGCTCCTGCACCAGAGGCTAAAGACGATAGAAATGCTGCAGAGCCTGGAGAGGCCAAGCAGCTGGAAATCGGACAAGGATAAGGAAGGGCCGGGCCCAGACTCGGACTCAGACGGAATGGAACTCGAGGGAGAGGGATGTCCGGAGCAGGATTGACCCAAGATCCGAACAAGAACACCCCCTCAGAGAACCAGAACCCGTAGCTTACGCATTGCAAGATGGCCATATCACTGCTCACCTTGAATGTCAGAAGCTTGAAGGATAGGACCCGAAGGGCAGGCACAATGAGCTTTCTGGCAGCCCAGAATTGCGATGTGTGCTTCGCCCAAGAATGTGGAATACCGTATGACCGGTCGTACAAACAACTCGAGGAAGAGTGGAGTCACGGGCCGTCCTTCTGGTCAGGAGGGAACGACTGCAAATCCTCAGGTGTGGCCATCCTTGTAAGGGGAAGGCACTTCACAGCTGAATCAGTAACAGAGCAGGTGAACGGCAGAGTGCTGTCCGTCGACGGCTCATGGGCAGGAGAACCCGTACGGCTGATCAATGTGTATGCCCCCCCGACCAAGAATGAAAGGTTAGAAGTCTTCGAAAACCTGAGACTGCTGCTCGTTACCTCCAGGACCATCCTGATGGGGGGTGACTTCAACTGCACAATCGAGGAGGGCGGACGCACGGGCCCCGGCTCTGCAGGAATGGACGCGACGTCCCGGCTGCTCCGGGGGATTGTCGAGGAGTCCTCCCTGAGGGATGTCATCGGAGACATGGGGGCGAACGCCAGGAACTACTCCTGGAGTCGGTCCGATGGCTCTGTGCGCTCCAGGATCGACTTCGTCTTCACCTCCCAGACGGTAAAGCCGGTACAAAGCTCCATGGTTGCCGTACACTTCACCGACCACAGAGCAATCAGCTTCACAGGGGAACTTTCGGGGAAGTTCCCAGCCGGGCCGGGATCCTGGAAGCTGAACTGCACGCTGCTGGAAAGCGAAGAGGCTAAGGCAAACCTCAGGCTAGCATACGCAGAGTGGAGGAGCATGAAGGACTGCTTTCAATCCACAGGGGAGTGGTGGGAGTGGGTCAAGACCCAAGTCCGGAGCTTCTTCCAGGGTGTCAGCAGGGCTGCGGCACGGGAAAAGAAGAGGACATTCAGGGCCCTGCAATCGCGGTTGCAGGGACTGTACGACCTCGAGCTCAGGGGCTGGGACGTGCAAGACGACCTAGAGGAAACCAGGAGAGGTCTAGACAACCACTTCCAGGCGGAAGCTAGGAAAGTCATGTTCCGTTCCAGGGTCGAGCGACTTGAGAAGGACGAAAAATGCAACGCATTTTTCTTCAAGAAGCTACACTCCACTACCACACCCCTACTGGAACTTCGGGACCCAGAGGGAAACCTCCAAGACGAGAAAGAGCTGGTGATGAAGGTCGTCACAGACTTCTACAGCAGCCTCTACTCGCCTAAGGTGTCGGAGAGAGCCCAGGCAGACAAGTTCCTGGCTGGGATCTCGAGGACACTGGGACCGGAGGAAAGAGAGGGCCTGAACGCTCCCTTCACGCTGGGGGAGCTGCACCAGGCTGCCACCTCCTTCAAACGCGGCAAGACCCCGGGCTGTGACGGGCTCCCAGTGGAACTCTACACCGAACTCTGGGACCAGATCGGACCGGACTTGCTTGCGTTATATGAGGAGATGGCGGAGAAGGGCAGCATGCCACGGACCCTGAGGGAAGGTACGATTGCCCTCTTGTACAAGCAAAAGGGAGAGAGAGATGACCTCAAGAACTGGAGACCCATCTCGCTCCTAAACGTGGACTACAAGATCCTGGCAAAAGTGATGGCAAACCGGCTCAAGAAGGTAATCGGGAAGCTAGTCCACCCGGACCAGTCGTGCGGGATACCAGGGCGCCAGATAGCGGACAGCTTGGCCCTGGTCAGAGACACGATCGAGTACGTCAGGGACCGCAGGGTCCGAGCGGCCCTGGTAAGCCTCGATCAGGAAAAGGCTTTCGATAGAGTGTCCCACGAGTTCATGGACCGTGCCCTGCGAGCGATGGGTCTGGGAGACTTCTTCTGTGACATGGTGCGGACCATGTACCGAGACATCTTCAGCAGCGCAATGGTAAACGGGTGGAAGGCAGACTCCTTCCCGGTGGAGTCGGGTGTCAGACAGGGCTGCCCACTCTCACCCTTGCTGTTCGTCTGCGTCATCGAGCTCCTGGCGGAACACATCCGGCAAAACAAGGACATACGAGGGGTGAAAGTTCCGGGCAGCGAAGGCAAGGGGGAAGTGAAGTGCTCCCTGTACATGGACGACGTTACCGTCTTCTGCACAGACGGATGCTCGGTCAAGGCCCTCGTAAGGACCTGCGAGGACTTCGGCAAGGCGACAGGGGCCAAGATAAACTGCACCAAGTCAGAGGCCATGCTCTTCGGAGACTGAGATCCAGTGTACGACCCTCTGCCCTTCCCCATCAGACCGGCCCACATGAAAATCCTGGGTGTGTGGTTCGGCTACGAAGGGGCCGCAAAAAGGTCATGGGATGAACGCGTGGCGAAAGCCAAACAAAAACTAGGGCTATGGAGCTTGCGGAAGCTGACCATAGAGGGGAAGACGCTGGCTCTGGCAAACGACGTGCTCCCGGTCCTACAGTACCTGGCACAGGTCTGGCCGGTGCCGAAGTCCACCGCAAAAACCATCACGAGGATGGTATTCTACTTCATCTGGAACTCCAAGATGGATAGGGTGAAGAGAGCAACCATGATCAAGACACACGACAAAGGCGGGAAGGGGGTGCCGGACATCCCCACCATGCTGAAAGGCTTCTTCACCTGCAACTGCGTGAGGCTCACGCTGAGGAGCAGTGATGAAAGTCACGTAGGCTTCCTGATGGCCCGCTTCTTCCTACTCCCGGTATGGCGGAGGCTGGGATGGGTAGTGTGGGACACCAGGATCCCTTACAACTGGACGGCCCCCTGGTACTACGCTGAGGCGGAGCGTTTTGTACGGGAATTCCAGCTGGAGGCGGCGGCGCCGGACCAGTGGAAGAATGGGGCCATCCACAAAAGCATTCGTGACAGGGACGTTTGCGAGCAGATCAGAACCCTATCATCAGAGGCCGCAGAGCGCGTATGGGGCAATGTGGCATCGAAACGGCTCACGAACAAGCACAAAGACATAGCCTGGATGGCCATCCAGGGAGGTCTGCCGGTGCGAGCGTTCATGCACGCCAGAGGTCTCAACCGCTTCAAAAACTGCCCCCGGGGCTGCACGGCGGACGAGACAGAGTACCACCTCCTCTGGGATTGCCCCTACGCACGCAACTTGATGCGGGACTTGGCCACAGAACTAGGGGGCAAGATCCCGACAGCAAACATCAATGCCGACGCAGTGATGTACGGTTTGTTCCCGGGGACCCACGCACAGGAAGACATCCAGGCCTGCTGGAGAATCCTGTGCTGCGTAAAAGATGTGCTCCTATTTTCCAGAAACCGCCTGGTGGTAGGGAAGAAAGAGATGACGACGGAATCCTGCCGCCGGATGATCCACAGCCTCCTGAGAGACTACGCAATCATCGACGGGCCAGAGGACGACGACGACGACGGAGAGTGAGTAAATGTACATTTACACAACATGTTCTTGTGCTTTTTCTCAAACAGGACCCACCTCTGAGTGGAGAAAACGAAGGAATCGTTGGCCGCACGCGAGGCGGCATGACGAGGATACGTAAGTAATGTACAACATAACTTAACATGACCTGATTCCTTTCCAGAGGAAAAAGTCGACAAAGTCAGGCTCGGGCACAAGCGTCTAGGGGGACCGTGCTCGAAGCCTCCCTTTGCGATAGTTCCTAAACCAATATACGGATAACCCGTGAGAACCTTCAATTGGAAAACTAATTGGCATATAGTCGCAATGTAGTACATCCTACCTTGCTGGAGGAATGGGACGGTTGTAAGGGGAGATGTGGAGACCGTTCAAAAAAAAAAAAAAAAAAAAAAACATGTCTGAGGCCAACATGCTCAGTAAAAGAAAATATCTGATAATGTAACACGCTCAATAGATGCGCGGAGAGATTGTGGACCTACCCCGTGGAGACTTCAGATCACAACAGTGCGACCGACCTACCACGTGACAATGAAGAATGGCCGGTTTCACTTGCGCGGACCTTTGTTTCTAAATCGTCGGGGAGGGCTTTGCGGCCGGTGTTGTGTAAATCGGGAATCCCGTACTGTTCCGCTATCCTTGGACTTCGCTATGTTCGTTCCGCTGATTGGCTGCATTAGCCTCAGCCCCTTTACCCGTGAGCCTGAGCGCCGTCTATCCTTTCTGCTGGATTCTACTTACAGGGACCTCTAGTAGCGGCCCTGGTACTGCAGTCTAGAATTTCCAATGCTGGAGTCCACTTACAGGGACCTCTAGCGGCAGACTCTGGTACTGCAGCCTTGAATTTCCATTGCTAGTCCCCTTACAGCGACCTCTAGCAGCAGACTCTAGTACTGCAGCCTAGAATTGCCAATGTTGGCGTCCATGACCAGGGACCCCTAGCAGCAGAGTCTGGGACTGCAGCCTTTAATTTCCAAAACCGCTAGTAGCAGACTTTGGTACTGCACCCTTGAATATCCAATGCTGGCTTCCGCTTCGAGGGTTCTCTAGCAGCAGTCTCTGGGACTGCAGCTTAGAATTTCCAATTCTGGTGTCTGCTTTGAGGGACCGCTAGCATCAGACTCTGGTACTGCACTCTTGAATTTCCAATTACGGAATCCGCTTCCAGAGACTTCTAGAAGCAGACTCTTGGGACGGCACTCTTGATTTTCCAATGCTGGAGTCCACTTACACGGACCTCTAGTAACAGACTCTGGGACTGCATCTTTGAATTGCCAATGCTGCTTACAGGGACCTCTAGCAGCAGAATCTGTGCTTGCACCATTTAATTTCTTACAGGGACCTCTAGCAGTAGACTCTATGACTGCACCATTGAATTTCCAATGCTGGAGTCTGCTTACAGGGACCTCTAGCAGCAAACTCTGGGACTGCACCATTGAATTTCTTACAGGGATCTCTAGCAGCAGAATCTATGACTGCACCATTGAATAAAACAATTCTGGAGTCTGCTTACAGGGACCTCTAGCAGTAGACTCTGGGACTGCACCATTGAATTTCTTACAGGGACCTCTAGCAGCAGAATCTATGACTGCACCATTGAATAAAACAATTCTGGAGTCTGCTTACAGGGACCTCTAGCAGTAGACTCTGGGACTGCACCATTGAATTTCCAATTACGGAATCCGCTTCCAGAGACTTCTAGAAGCAGACTCTTGGGACGGCACTCTTGATTTTCCAATGCTGGAGTTCACTTACACGGACCTCTAGTAACAGACTCTGGGACTGCATCTTTGAATTGCCAATGCTGCTTACAGGGACCTCTAGCAGCAGAATCTGTGCCTGCACCATTTAATTTCTTACAGGGACATCTAGCAGTAGACTCTATGACTGCACCATTGAATTTCCAATGCTGGAGTCTGCTTACAGGGACTTCTAGCAGCAAACTCTGGGACTGCACCATTGAATTTCTTACAGGGACCTCTAGCAGCAGAATCTATGACTGCACCATTGAATAAAACAATTCTGGAGTCTGCTTACAGGGACCTCTAGCAGCAGACGCTGGGACTGCACACTTGAATTTCCAATGCTGGAGTCCACTTAAAGGGACCTCTAAAAGCAGACTCTGTGACTGAACCATTGAATTGCCAGTGCCAAAGTCCGCTCAGAGGGACAACTAGCAGCAGACTCTGTGACTGCAGCCTTGAATGTCCAATGATGGAGTCCGCTTTGAGGGACTGATTCCGCTTACAGCAGCTGTATTCAAACTGTGGAGCGCGCCCCTCTGGTATGCTGCCGCCTCAGGGCCAGGGGGGCGCGCATCCACAGCCAGAAAAGCTGCCGGACCGCAGATTCAGCAGCCTGTGTGCATTTGTGGCTGCTGATCTCTGCCGACTGCGATGCGTTGGAAATATGCAAACTAAGGAATGCATATTCCAAACACAGCGTGTGAGATGCTCTGGAGTTACAAAAACTGCGCCCTTAGTCTTTGTGTTAACAGCCTTTCAAGTGGGGCAATTTATATATGATTCCTCATTTAACAAGCCATTGGGCCTCATTACGCATCCGGCTCTGGCACCCGCGAAAGGGGAATGACTGGGTCATGCCGACCTCGGTGTACCCGGTAATTCCCCTAGCGTAGGTGCCGGAGCCGGTACGTCCCCATTCCCATTTGAGCCCCCATAGGGGGGAGGATGGTAGCAGCGGTACCATTAATAATGGTACCGTTGCTACCATCAAGTTCTGCTCGTAGGCGCCGGTATGGACACTATGTCAGACCTGGTGGCTGCAAGGGCACCCGCGAGCAGAACCCCTAGTATGACAGTACGGTAGCAACGGTGCCGGTAGCGATACCAGTGCCGTTGTTGCTTTACCGCCATACTCGGAATTAGGACTTTTTATACAGTATATGCTTAATATTTCAGTGACAAGAACTAAACGTGGTTCATTTTTATTCACCAGGTCAGCACAAGTATCAGTTAGCTGACCAAACCTATGAAAAAGAGAATTAGCGTGCCACACAGAAAAGTTTAAAACTATTTTCTTTATTTTCATGTCTCTTTATTTGACACACCAAAACTTTTTTTTTTTTATATAACTGTTTAGTTACTGTTAGGGAGAGCTCTCATAAAAGGCTGATTTCCCTTACCTAATGAGTCCCTCAGCAGCTTTGCTGGATTTCTAGGATTTATTTTTCTCACCTGGTAAGAGTGTGAGCCTTCTTTCCCACTCTTACATGTGTTTTGCTTTGTGTGTTTTCACTTTTTGTGTGATCTTGGGCACCGGAGCCTCACCTATTCCATGGCCTCATATTTTTCATGGGTGTTACACAGCACCTTCAGTGCAGTGACACAGGGTCGTCTTTGAAACTTCCCACTGACTCCATTTTTCTGGGGCTGACTATTGTCCCCTAGAAAAGGTAAAGTTGCCAAAAACTTTATGTAGTCACTTTAAACCACAGACCCAATACACCCCATTTTACATGGAGTATTCTAAAGGGTTAATTCTTATCCCTTTTTGTCGCTGTCTCTTGGCGCCTTGTTTCGCTCACTTTACATCAAGAATTGGCAGGTGGCAGTCGTAACTACCCTAACGTTTCTACTGCGGTTATCTTATATAACCATAGTATTGTTTTAGGCTATTATATTAGCCTCGAAAATAAATCAGTTTGCCCAAATACATTTTATTTTGGCTCCGGCTGGGTTTTTTCGACATTTGTTTTTGTTAAAGTCTTTCTCGTGTTTTACTCTGCGCGCCAAACTGGGGTTGATTGCTTTCTTCGGTGTCTTTTTGCAGGCTTCTGCGCAGAAGCCCTCCTTAAGGCACCTGAAAGTCTGGGTAGGCAGGATATGAGGGAGGGGTCTTAGGACCCCCACCATGGGTTACCTTTGTAACCCAAGTCACACTCCTGTTTGATTGGCTGAGGGGACTGTCCTTGCCAGGACAGCCACCCTGCTGTGTGATTGACAGCCAGGCTGTATGAATGGGGAAAAACTGCATAAAAAGCAAGTCTCTGGGACTGGAAAAGGCAGAGTCACCACTGGAATGAAAGAACCAACGAGGAGGTGACAGAGGAGGACCCCTACAATGACTGAAACACCCTGTGAAGCCCTGCTGCAGGTCCGAATCTTCAAGTTCCGACGATAGACAAGATCCTCCAGGAACCTTCTTCCCTTGAGCTGGTGGGACCAACCAGTGCACCCAAACCGCATGCCAAGACCCCTCCTCTGGTTGAAGTCGCTGTAAAGAGCTACAGTGGGCCGGATAGCCAGGAAGGGGTTTTAAGGAGCGCACCTTTTGTTTGTTGTTTTGCTGTGCTGCTGGCTTCTTCCCTGGGTGGCACAGGACCCTCCAGCTTCCTACTTCGTGTCAGTCCGACAGTTGCTTCAGGAACCATGAGCCTGCAGGAACCATCAGGAACGTCTGCCTTAGCTACAGCCCCCTCTCCGTTTTAAGGTACTGTGCAAATCCGGATGTCCGTTTTGTTCACCCGCGGTGAAAGTGTTTGAAACCTTTCTCCAAACCGAGGGCTTGTCCATCTCTCCTCTTTGAACTACCTTTTCTATCAACCAACCTCGTCCGGAATCCGTGCCACGAACTTTACAGCAAACTACCCTGTACTGTGTGATCTTGAGCAAAAGACTTTTGACTCATTGACTTTGGCCTTAAGTCTTTTCTACCTGATTCTATCACTGTAGTTCCACTTGTTCAATTGCCCTGAGTACGTACCTGTTGGTTTGATTTAATTTCTATTAACTTTGTTTTTCCCTCCCTTTTAAATTACTGTAGTGCCATTTTGCTCCCACTTCATTTTTTGAGTTTAACTTGTCTGGGATTTAAGGGAAGTGGTGTGGTGTATTAAGAGTGTGATTTTTAAACAGCTTATAATAGTGTGATGTTAGACAACTGAAGAGTAAAATAAATGTATATTCTTTTACTTGAAAACCCTGAGTCAGTGTTTGCCTGAATCATAGCAATTGCTGGCCTTTGTGTAACTATTTGATACTGCTCACTTACTCTTGAGGTAAGTCTGGCGGCTCAGTCACTGCTACCACTGTATCTGTGTAGTACAGGCTTGTACCAAAGGTGAATTAATTGTCTTAATTATCGCTTGTAGTCTTAATTGTGTGTGGTGTTCCCAAAGGGTACTGCATATAATTCTGCCTAACAGTTACATAGGGCGCATCCCTGGAAAGGTTAACTATAATTTTCTTTCTTAAGTATTCTAGTGGCTGCTTTGGATCATGGACTAAATGCATCCTCTCATCATCAAAGGTCTTTTAATTGTCTAAACAAGCCAGCCACTGCCTAGCGAGCACACCAGATGGCAACTCAATGTCACTCGGCACCTTGATTAGGAAAGTGGAGTTCCTTGTGTGTGACCATGCAGACAGTGCTCCATGGCAAATCAATGCAGTGACGTGTGCAGCAATGATTTGTGCGCTGCACAAGTAGCCACCCTGTTGGGTAATGGTGTCTATGTGGTGCTCCCTTATGTAACAGCACATATACCTGTTTTGTCTGATGTGCCCAATGCCCATACAAGAGCACACTGGACTGTTTTGTGTATGTGACTCTGACGAGCATGCCATACTATGCCCACACTTAAACACATAAAGCAATCAAAGAAGTTGCCTCCAATTGTAAATCCACACGGCCAAACGCCCTTTCTACACAGCCACATCATGATTCTCACTAGCTGCAGGTCAGCACTAATAAGAGATGCTAATGCCAGCTCGGTTAGATAAACCATGGGCCTGCTCTTTTTTGCCAAAATAACCCCTGAGGCCGGCGCAATGGTGAGGAGGTAGTGGCTGAGGAACTGTGGGCCCTTTACCATGCACCAGAAGCCGGTTTTGTTTGAAATGCTTTATCAGCTTATTACTGGTCAGGCTAACGTTTGAAAGAGGTACAATCCTGTCCGTGTAGCCTTTCTGTGCATTGTTTATTGGGTCTCTCTTGTGCTGGTATCCTGCCCTGTCTGTAGATATCATTCCCTAAAGATGTTTCTGTATTGGGGTTGGGCATGCCCACACTGAGACCCAGCCCTTCCTCCTCCAAAACTCTTCAGAAACAAGAAACAAAAGAAACCTTGTACCCCCATTTGAGTGGCTGATGTTGCAGCCATTTTATACTCACATACAAAAACGTAAGCTGTCCAAATGAGCATGCATGGTTCATGGTTACAAACATTCTAATGATAGGGTGAGTATTGTGAACCATGATGTGAGGGCCAAGCCATGGATCAGTTATGAATTTAGAGATTCACATATACAATCCTTTTATCACAGACTTGTTTATGAAATGTAGAGATCTCTGATTACTGTTATAGTCCTGAAATGCTCTGTGATTTAATGCAAAGTATACAGGAATTCTCATTCGTGCTATTTGCCCCGTTTACCATTCTCAGAGAGGTATTTTCAAAGAGTACAATAAGAGTGTACCAGACTGTCCACCTTGGAATGATAACCTTCTATCAGAAAATAATTCATATGGTTAGTCTAGTAGTCCCCCTTACGAAATACAAGTGTGGTGGTGCGAACAGAACACCTGCAACACAGGGCCAGGTCAGTGGGCCCTCAGACCCCGATAGGCTGTTCACACTGCAATGTGCCAGTAAGGACAGTCTAAAACTGCATTCAGGCAAGGCCTATCCTAAGAGCAGGCGACAGAAAAACCATTTACTTGAGCAGCAACAGCTGTTTTTTTCACATTAGAGTTCTTCTGTAAAGTACTTAAATTACAATGGGCCTCATTCCGAGGCTGGAGGTAAGGGTTAACGGTCACCGTTAATGGCAACGGTGACCGTTAACACTTACCACCATATTCCGAGTTCCCTTTTGCGGGTTGGCATTTAACGCCTGCTTTTAGCAGGCGTTAAAAATCCAACCCGCAAAGGGACCTTGGAGTAAATTACGGCACCGTAATTTACTGTGCCGTAATTTACTCCTTCCCCATTCCCATTGAGCCCTATGGGGGCAGGAATGGGGATGGGGAACCGGTATGGTGAATGGGGAATTACCGGTCCCTCCAACCTTGGAATGGACCGGTAATTACTCCATTCACCATGCCGGATTTCCATGGAGTAAATAGCTCCATGGTTGCTTACCGTGGTGCTATTTACTCCATGGATAGCGCCAGCCTCGGAATGAGGCCCAATGTAATGAAACCAGCTTCATTTATATAGCAATTATTTATTCATATTGAGGAGTGGTTTTGTCACACGACAGAGGTGTAGTTTGGGAGTGCCGTGTGCCAGTCAGTGGGGGTGAGGGATGGATTCTGATGTTTTTGATGTTTTGCCCTGGGTACCAAGTTGGCTAGAAACTGCCCTGATTACAGCACACACCTTCTTTTGCAGGGATGACCAGCCCCTCCCATCTGACTGCAGAGCAGGAAATCACTAATGATAGCTCATTAGTGACATACTGCCATACTTTCAGACGGGAGAGATGGCGGTTGGTCAACTGCTCCCATGTTGCCAGTAAGAATTAATTTAGCTCAGAAATGTATTCAGTTCTCAGTTTTTTCGCCTGGTGCTTAAAATGTGTGCTTTGCATTACAAGCTGTGTGCCACAGACTGGTTCTACTCTAAGCGGGGGAGAAATGAGGACTGTGGGGACTCTGTACAAGTGAATAGAACAAACACCCCATGGTCCTCATTTCTCCTGCAGCAGCAGTGGTCACGGAAGGCGCCAGGGCATTTCACCCTTTTCAAATCAGAGGCACCAGGGCATTTCAACTTTTTCATATGAGGGGTCTTCACTCTGCTGATAAACCCAAAATTCTCTTTAATTTTATGCACAACAGCATTTTATTTTTACAAGGTTATTTTACTCACTGAATGCTGATCAAGTCACCTAACAGCATTAAGGTCCAGCTTTGATTAATACTTCCCTGAAGAAAATGCTGGCATTAATGACTGGGTGATGCAGCCTTTTCTGGCAGAGGAGGTGATGCATCTTCCATTTGATGTCCAGGAGGAGCTGATTGAGAATCAGTTGGACACTAGTCTGCAATCTGAATTTAGGACCATTGCAGTGGTTAACCTTTGGCTGAGGGTAATCCTGGAGTACCCTACATTGGCATGGTCTGCTATACAGTCTCTCTTACCCTTTGGGTCTTCCTACATGTGCGAAATAGGGTTTTCAGCATTGGTTGTTCTGAAAATGAAATACTGCACAAGGCTGTAAGAGGAGGACAACCTCAGAGTGGCGGTCTCAAAAATAAAGCCACACATGGACATACTTTCTGCAGAGAGACAGGCCCACACTTTCCATTAGTACTTCCTCTGTAAAATCAAATTGCCTTCTGCTGAATATACTAATAGGAATGTATTTTGAGAAAATAACAGCCCATCTGGAGAATTTTGAGTTTACCTGCACGGTTTCTATGTTTGGATTGGAAGTGATTGTCCTACTGTCTTGGAATGTCTCCCCAACAACATATCTCTTCAAAATGATGCCACCACGCATTCTGCAACCATCTCTATAAAAAGAAATAACACCAACACAAAGGGGTGGGGCAGGGTTGTCTCAAACAATTAATGTTTTGCTCAGGGGGCCATGGCATAAAAGGTTTGAAGACCACTCGCTTACAGGGACCTCTAGCAGCAGACTATGTGACTCACCATTGAATTTCCAATGCTGGTGTCTGCTTCGAGGGACCTCTAGTAGCAGACTTTGTGACTGCAGCCTTGAATTTCCAATGCAGGAGTCTGCTTTGATGGACCTCTAGCAGTAGACTCTCTGATTGCAGCCTTGAATTTCCAATGCTGGCGTCTGCTTCATAGGACCTCTAGCAGCAGAATCTGTGACTGCACCTTTGAATTTCCAATGCTTGAATCCGCTTCGAGGGACCTCTAGTAGCAGACTATGGGACTGCACCCTTGAATTGCCAATGTTGGAGTCCGCTTACAGGGACCTCAAGCACCAGACTCTATGACTGCATCCTTGAATTTCCAATGCTGGAGTCCACTACGAGGGACATCTAGCTATGGGTTGCACCCTTGAATTTCCAAGGCTGGAATCCGCTTCAAGGTACCTCTAGTAGTAGACTCTGGTACTGAACCCTTGTATTTCCAATGCCGGAGTCCAGTACAGAGTATTCACATTATTTTAAAATAATAAGGGGATAAGCCAGGGATGAATATGTGATTCTAAACAAAACAGACTATATTAAAATGGCTAAGCAGCATCTTAATACACCAGGCTGCTACCTCAAATTATCCAGTAACCCATTTCGCCAGGTCACCATGGAAGCAAACACACTTACTGCTAAACGGTACAGCAGGGGAATGCTAACGGGTAAAGAAAGCATCTTTCTCACCAATAACTGCTCTATTTTGCCAACAATTACATTTTTACTGAATGCCAATACATAATACAATGCTCTTCTGCCATTCAGAGCTATTGTTAGTATCATGATGGATGACAGAATCTCTCTACATTTATTGATGAATTCATACATCCAGAAGTAATCAAACTGAAATCTTACATGAGAAGCCAGGTCTATTTTGTACCACCTAGAACAATTGACATGGTGTGTTACATACATTCTTCTTACTTTCGATCTAACAACATTGGACATCAATAGGACATGACCCAGTGTTAGGGAGAATTCTCATTTATGGCTAATTTCCCTCACCTAATGAGTCCCCCAACAGCTTTGCTGGACTTCTGGAATAATTCTTTTCCACTTGGTAAGAGTGAGAGCTTTTCCCCCACTCTTACCTGGGTTTTGCTATGTGTTTCTATCTGTTTTTGTGATTGTGGACTCTGAAGTACACCACTTCAGTAGCCCACTTCTTTTTGTGTGTCACACAGCACCTTCAGTGCCGTGGCACAGGGTTGTCTTTGAGACTTCCCTCGACTCCATTTCTGAGGCGACTACTGTCCCCCAGAAAAGGGTAAAGTTACCATTAACTTTACTTAGTCAATCTACCACAGATCCAGTACACCCCATCTTCCATGGAGTACTGGAAAGGGTTAACTCGTATCCCTTTGCATCTGTACCTCCTAGAGCATTGTTTCGCTCTTTTAACATTTAGACTTGGCTGGTGGCAGTGGTATCTACCCTAACCTTTCTACCGCGATTATATCAGATAAACGTGGTACTGTTCTTGGCTATTATATTAGCCTTGAACATAAACCCGCTTGAACAAATCATCTTTTTCTCAGCTCCGGTTGGGTTTATTCACCATTTCTTTTTGTTAAAGTCCTTCTTGTATTTTACTTTGCGCGGCAAACTAGGTTCGCCTTCTTTGTTCACTGTCTTTTGGTGGGCTTCTGCCCAGAAGCCCTCCTCAAGGCACCTGGGTGTCTAGGTGGGCTGAATGTGAGGGAGGGGGGTAGTCCCCCCCTGCACAGGGTATCCTAGGAAACCCAAGTCGCACTTTGTCATGATTGGCCAGGGTAGTTGTCCGGGCTGGACAGCCCCCCTGCTGGGTGATTGACAGCCAGGCTACGTGAATGGGGGTTTTTCGCATAAAAGGCAGGTCTCTGGGCTAGAAGTCAGAGAGTCACCACTGGAACTACAAGGAACCGAAGAGAAGCAGAGAGAACAACGGCTGCTGCAACTACCCCGTTCCGGTGAGCCCTGCTGCAGTCCCGAGCTATCTGCCCTTCAACGACTCAGAGAAGATCCAGTCCGCAGTCTTCTTCCCTTGAGCTTGGTGGGGATAACCAGCTCAACTTCTACAGCCAGAGGATCCTCTTCCGTGGTCGAAATCGCTGCAGACTGCTGTAGTGGTCCGCATAGCCACCTGAAGAGCCTCTCCTGTTTTTAAGGAGCGCACCTTTTATTTCTTATCGCTGCTGCCAGCTTCATCCCTGTGTGGTGCAGACCCCCTTCAGACGTCCTCCTTCATGACGAAGCTCCAGGAATCGTGGGTCTGTGGGAAACCAACAGGAATAACTGCCAGGGCACCAGCTGCACCATTGGAATAAGGTACTGTGTTCTGCTTAAGGAAACTGGATGAATCCCTTTTTCTTCATTTCCAAGGCTTGCCCTTGTCTTCCCTCCTTCTTATAACTTTTGCTTCCGAACATTGACAATATCGAAGTACTTTTGGCTACGTTGAATCGTGAACTGTCTGACAGTGTGATCTTCGGCAACTGCCCCGGTGTCTTTCGACCCTGGCTCCGGCCCTTTGACTTTTGAACTCCTGTCTCTGAGTGTTTCTTGATTCTGCCTGCCTAACCAAAATATTTCCTGTGATTTTTGCCTCCAACTCCCTCTGGGTATCTCAGGTGCTAAGTGTGTTTTTGCCACGGTAGCAATTCATGTCACGGATACGCATTTGTTTAGTAGACTGAACTGTCAAAAAGTGATCGCAATCGTATTCACAGTAACGTGTTTTGTTCATAACACCGGTTCATTCAAACACAGGGTACTTACCTTGAGACAAAGTGAATTGGTTAGTTGTAGTACATTTAACGTGTGGTTTTTATTGAAGTTTAATAGAAGTGTTGTATTTATAACGAATGGTTTAAAAATAAATGTACTTATATTTTTCTACCTGAAACCTTGAGTCAGTGTTTGCTTGAGTCACAGTAATTGTGATACCTTTGTGTAATCTCTGCTACTGCTCATATACTCTTGAGATAAGCCTGGCTGCTCCGCCACTGCTACCACTCTGACATAGTAGTACAGGCTTGTACCAAAGGTAAAACTTTTATTACCATCTGTAGCCTTAATTGTGTGTAGGGGTCCCTAAGGCACTGCACAGGATTCTGCCTAACACCCAGCAGCTGAAGACCATAACTATTTCTTCAAGAACAAATCAGCTACAAACATCAAACACTACGTGTTTATAAAAGAGGTGCTCAATTTCACTCTGAAAAATAAACATCTGTATTTTTGATAAGGAGTATTGTCAACAAAATGCAGCTGTTGCCATGGACGTGTGCTTTTTACCATCCCTGGCAAATCTTGTTATGCGATTCTTTGAAATCACATGTGTATTATCATTGGATACATTCTTTAGAAATATTGTACAGTTGAACAGATATATCCATGATATTTTGGCCATATGGAATGACATAGAGAAGGAGTTGGAGGGATTTTCACAGTATATAAATGGTAACATCTTCGGAATAAAACTCACAGGGCATCATGATAGCACTCACATTCCATTTTTGGAGCTAGAGATCTATATAAAAGACAACAAATTCAATACTAAGGCCTTTTGCAAGGGAACTAACCTCAACTCTACTCTAGATGCTACTAGCTGCCATCAGATCAAATATTGTAAACATCCCAACTGGGGAATTTATTAGACATCATTTATATGCCGGCAGACCTGACGTGTAACGGGCACTCCCACAGCTTTTCGAAGCTGTGCTTAAGGCAAGCCTGTCCGTACCCGTCCGGGCCGTGGATGGGCCCTGGGCTCTGATGGATCTCGAAGGGAAACATTATATTTCGCTTCAAAGGGAAGACCCAAATATTAATACAAACTGTACTGAGCACGGGCAGTATTGTTGGTACTGGTCCCTAATGAGACTAGGTTTGAGACATTTGTGCCTGTAGGAATGGGTTCAACAGAGAGTGCAACAACAGCTGGTGAACAAATAAACAGGTGTAATGATTCCTACTTAGGCTTTACCTGGAATACTCAAACATCTGCCCATATGGGCTTTTCAATTAATGCCAGGTCAGCAGTTGCCCACGTGGATTACATATTTTCACTTTTAGATTAGTTCTTTCCCGATCTATTTGGCATAACCGAGACTTGGTTCACCCCTTCCTCTGGACCTGACATTGATCAGATGCTCCATTTAAAATTAAATTCTCTGATAGATCCCCCAGCTCCCATGGGTAGACAGGGGATTAACTTTGATTCATCGATCATCTCTAACCTGTATTCACTTGCTTTGCATCACAATCTTTCTTGTGAACGTTTGCTAACTCCGCTTCAATGGTCTCCTAATACAGCTGTTTACATTTTGCTGGTTTATAGGCTCCCTTCTTTATCACTGCTTAATCTTGCTTAAAGTTTTGCACAATGTGTTGCTGATCTGGCTTTATTTTACCCTAATCTATTTATCGTGGGAGATTTTAATGTTAAGACAAATAATCCTACTGATACGCAAGCAAAAAATACGATTAGTACATTGGGCGACATGGGTCTTGAGATGTGTAATCATCTTCCTATGCGCAGAAGGGTAAATGTGCTTGGTTTACGTAGCATTATTAAACCCACTGCCTGTTCTTTAGTCCAATCATTTTGTTCTCCCTTATACTATACCGTTTTTGGCGCCTTCAGGCTGTTTGTCTAACACTATGGGCCTCATTACGGCTTTGGCGGTAGCCAAGCCGCTATTGGCGGCATGGCTGCCACCAAAACCGGGTCCGGGTTCCCTGAATGGGGAATTACCGGGCCATTCCGAGTTAGCAGGGCCTGGTAATTCCCCCTACAGGGAACCCGGGCCTGGACCTTCCCCATTCCTATTTGAGCCCCCATAGGGCTCAATGGGAATGGGTGCAGGGAGCTTAAAACAGGCCGATTACGACCAGCCTGTTGTTAGCTCCCTGGTCCTCCCGCGAGACCCGGTAAGGACGCCTGGTTTTACCAGGCGTCCTTACCGGGTCCCACGAGGGGACCTCATAATTTTGCAGAATGGGTTTAACGGGTCTACCTCCGTTAGCGGAGCCCATTAACCCATTCCGCAAATCTTGTAATGAGGCCCTATCTGTCAACGGCGGCACTGGGGTAAGTTTTCCCCGGTTGCCGCAGCTAAATGCCTTGTAAGCAGCACTAATCACTTTATTGTCAATGGGAAGCAAGACCCCTGTAGTGCCCTGCTGAAGGCCATGGTGGAAGCAGCAAATGCTTTTGCACCAGTTAAGGCTAGTTAAACCTGGGCAATGCACTATGCACCCTGGTTTAATGCTGAGCTAAGGTCTCTTAAGCAAGTGTGCCGCCAACTGGAGCATAAATGGAGAGGTGAGTATGGTATAGCCTCCAAACCTATTCATAAGCAGTCAGTTCTTCGGTGTCAGGAGGCAATTTGGACAGCTCAATCACAGCAGTTTGCTGAGCGGATTCTATCAGTCTCCTGCTCAAAGCAAAGGAGCTCCCATTGGTAACCCCTCCTATTGATCCTCTATGCTGAACAAGTGCAGTGTGATCTAATCAGCTCCTTCTTTGATGCCTCCTGCCAGCCATCGCACTAACCCTACTCCCAGGATATACCATCCTTAGGCAAGATAGACTTGACAAGACTGGAGGGGGAGTCACCCTCATCCACAAAGACACATTATCCTTGAGACTAGCAGAATATAGCACATGGGCTGGAAATGCCAACATCTTATCAGCCAAGCTCTCCCAGCAGACTTCCAAGAGCACCTCTCCCATAGGCTCAGCAACAACATCAGAAAATCCTCCAAAATCCTCCTATTAGGAGACCTAAATCTAGGATTTAATGATGCCAAGGACAAACCCACCACACTCTTAGCCAAAGAACCTGCTGACATAGGATTCTCCCAAAGAGTCACCACCCCCACTCACTCCAAAGGCTGCATCCTTGACTGGGTCATGGATCACAACTGTGCCTCCATCATTACCGCAAACACCGCTCTCCCCTGGACGGACCACACGTGCATAGAATTCACTATCCCCACACACCCCACCCCTAAGATCACTACCCATGCTCCACCTGCCATAACAAGAAGCTCCAAATATCTGCGACCCTACCTCAAAAACCCCAGTTTAGCTCCACCATTCTCTCAAGACCCAACATACTATCAGCAATCTTTAATGATACTCTCACCAATGCCATAAATGCCATTGCCCCATTAAAAAGCAAAAATGAAAAAAAATAATTTCACTGCAAAGATTGGTTCTCCGATGAACTCCAAACCCTCCAAGCGAAAAAGCGACAGTCACTAAAAACATGGCAAGCAGATCCCACGGACCTAAATAAGACCCTCTTCAAACAAATAGCCCTCCAATATAAAAAAGCCATTTTAATAGCTAAATCTAACTCTTTCAACGACAGGATCTCAAAGGCTAACTTCCAAGCGAAAGAATTATTCGCAATCTTCAACAAACTCGTCACACCCCCAGCCACCGCTGACGAAATAAATAAAGAAAAAGCCTGGTGCGCGAACATCCAGTCCACCATGCTTAACAAAATAAAACTCCTCCAAAATAAAATTCAAATTGCAAAGTCCTCCCGAACCTAAAACTAACAGCCACACACCTGATAAGGATATTGTTTTCAGCCACGCCCAATTCGCATTCAGAAACATCACGTTGCCAGAGTCCCTTCATTTTATCAAAAACCTCAAACCATCTCTCTGTAAAGCCGACATCTGCCTTCCAAAAATCATCAAGGAATGTGCCAATGACCTAGCACCCCTTATTACTGCCTTCATTAACGCATCATTCCAAACAGGTATTGTCCCAAACAGTCCTAAGAAAGCATGGGTGCGGCCTCTACTAAAAAAGGCCACACTTGACCCAGAACAACCCAACAACTACAGACCGATAACAACTGTCCCATTCCTCTTGAAAATCCTGGACAAAGCAGCCCACAACCATATTCAGTCTTACATAGAAGCAAACTCCATACTAGGCAAAAGGCAATCTGGCTTCTGCATCGGGCACGGAACAGAATCAGCCTTACTAGATCTTAAAAACCAAATTTCACACATCATGGACAAAGGCAAACCCGCCCTGCTCCTTCTTCTTGACCTATCGGCAGCTTTCGACCTGGTAGATCATCAAACACTCACCACCCACCTTACTCACGCAGCACACTTCTCTATCCAAGCAGCAACCTGGATCACATCCTTCCTCGAAGGTAGAGCCATGAAGGTCCACTCAGAAACTGCAAACGCAGACCCCACCACTATAAACTGTGGTGTCCCCCAAGGCTCGTGTACTGCCCCAACCCTCTATAAACTCTTCATGAAACCCCTCTTGGACCTACTTGATTCCATGGGTGTTGCATATACCAACTATGCAGATGATACTCAAGTACTTATACCCCTATCTGGACTCTACCACCAAGACGCCAAGGACCTCCACAACATCTATGCCACCATCCAAGCGTGGATGGCACTCAATGGTCTCTGCCTAAATGGGGAGAAGACTGAAATTCTCATCCTCGGCCAGAAAAACACAATAACAAAGCTTAACCCCCAGTACGCCAGCTTCATCATAGACAACTCAACCATTCCAGTATCATCTTCCGTCAAGACACTAGGGGTTCACATTGACGCAAATCTATCTATGAACAGACAAACCAGTGCCATAACCTCTGAATCAGCGCTCAGCATCAAACTCATCAACGCCATCAAACCCTACTTACCCACTTCCGACCGCCTAGCCATAGCGAGAGCAACCATAGGCGCCAAACTCGACTATTGCAACGCTCTCCTAGCTGGCACCTCCGCCAAGAACATTCATAGACTGCAAACTACGCAAAACAATGCCCTAAGAGCCGCACTGAGCATCCCCAGAAGAGACCATATATCTCATGCCAGACGTGATGCACGGTGGCTTCAGGTCAAATACCGCGTCACACTGAAAATTCTTACCATCACACATAGATGCATCAACAACACCGCTCCCTCCTACTTAGCTGAAGTTATATCAAGAACCACTTCCACTCGCCCCACCAGAGCTCAGTACACCAACCAGCTACACATACCTCGCATCAAGAGAGTCACAGCTGGAGGGCTAGGCTTCTCTTACATTGCACCTAAACTATGGAACTCACTCCCTGCCACCCTCAGAGCTGAAACCTCCATCTCCGTTTTCCGGAACAACCTCAAGACCACTCTCCTCTACGCATAACGCAACCTCCTACCCTACCATGTCTTGTATATTGTAACATTAACTCAAATGTAATGTAACTATATCATAAACCTGCATATATATACTGCTATCTTTTGTAACATAAATGCTCACTATGTCACATATGTATGACTCCTGACCTGTAACTAAGCTCTGTACTGTAACAAGTGCCACAATGTCTTCGGACTGCTGTGCGCTATATAAATGCGAATAAAACAAAACAAACAAAAACAAACTACACTGGCTCCCGGTGAACAGCTGAATTGAGATTTAGATCCTCTGCATCCCTCACCGGGCTTTCTACCACCAGTTCCATGTGTTAATATCCCCGCAAAAATATTGCGATACAAAAATATCACAATATTTTTGCAGCGATATTGAGGCATGGCCCCTGCGGGGGACATCCCTGCAACACCCGCATTATTTTTAAATGTGCGGGGGACACCTCCGCATCCCCCTCTCCCACAAATTATCCCCCCCAAAAATATTGCCTATGGCGTTCCAGACGACCATTTATAGGGTGATATTTTTGGTGGGGTTAATATGTAGGGATACCCTACCACCTTGGTGCTCAGTGTCTGCAGGCTACGCTAATTCTGCATGCCCCCTCAAGGTCCCTCCCTTTGGCTTCTCAGAAATGTCTGGCTGTTCCCGGATTTTGGAGGGCATGTGCGGAAGGCAGAGCCTTTTCTACTCTGTCACCTGCTATGTGCAATTCTCCTCCAAACCATCTTTGGGATGTGAATGATCATTTGGACTTTTGGAAAGTCTTGAATGCATATCCTTATTAGTTTTGTTTGCGTTTTTCTTGGTCTTAGAGGGGCTTCCTCCCACATGCTGTTTCTAGCGCCTAGATACCCATGGGCCATAGTTCACACTGTATACATGTTATTACATTACATTAAATTACATTACAGAGAAACTGTAGTGAAGTAATGGAGAGAGATAAAGAATTTCAACTAATTGCTGATAAATTAAATGCCGGAGGTTACACTAATCGGACAACCTAAAGCCAGATCGCTTAATAAAACAAGCAGTAAACTAATGACACCAAAACAGAGCGATGAATCCAAGACAAATCCCCAAAGATATAGGATTATAACCCCATGAATTGAAAATACCAAATCCATTGATCAAATACTTTCCAAATATTTCCATATACTCTTATTAGACAAAGATGTTGCAAATGACCTAGAGAAAAACACAGCATAATCTGTACCAAAGCGCCCTCTTTACCTACTCGACAGAACCACATTTTATAAGTGTGGCCACTGCAGCATTTATTTATTTATCTTATTTATTTATACATTTAGTTTACACCCAAGCCCTGAGGTATCACGGCTGAGAGACGGGCCTCTACGACCGGTGGGGGGTGTCTGTACTTCCGCTCCCTATATGGTGGAGGAGAGGCACAGGAGACCCCAGCCAAGATTCTCTATTCGGTAGCAATGGTCGAGCAATCAAGGCCTAGCTTCTCAGGAGGTGATGCAGGCTGGTTCTTAATCCCCAAGCCCCCACAAAGGAATATCCACACTCTGTATTGGTTAGAACACAGTCTTTATATAATCAATAGTTACGGTTATGTACATTCATCATGATAACTCAGTTTGTACTCCGGCAAAATCTACAATGACAAATATTTACAATCCTAAAGTGGTACCACCCTAGATCTCATTGAAGTGCATGAACAATACTGTACGATGCCACACAGACCAATAGAGTGAAACCAGCAATAGAGAGAGGAGAGAAAATAAGATGGTTGAGCAATAGGCAAGATACTGGCCCCTACCACTGGGCACAGTTCTGTGTGGAGATCCCCCCACCTGGGCAACCTGTAAAGAAAGATATAGCACAAGCCCAGTCCGTATATTGCTCTGCAAGTCTTATTCTCTCCTATAATGTTTTTACCCCCCCAATGTACCTGGTGGAGTCGAGCTCCTCGAAGGCGTCGACAAACGTCGAGGGACTCGCTGTTCGGCGACGGGGAATCGACGGCCCTTCTTGAATGCCTTCCCTTTCAGGCGGGAGGCACTGGGCGTCGAACGTCCGTCGACAAATGAGGTAGAACGATGTCAAAGAGGCGGCAGCTTCGTCCTAGCGGTGCTCGTCGGCGTCGGGGCGTCGGCGTCCTGCAAGGCGGAGGTGTGCGGGGCACCTCGATGACAATAGTTCTGAACCGCAAAGATTGTAGAGACGGGAGCCCGGCAAGGGCGTCGAGTCGTCCGAGTCTTTGAGGTCGTCGGGTGGCGGGAAACCCACCGGCAGGTTTCTCCTCGGCGCGTTGGTCGGCCTCGACTTTCTCCGGCAGGATAAGCGGTCGACGATGCGGTCGAGAGAGTCCTTCGATTGAATGTTCTTAGGCAAAGGAGCGGACGGCTCCGGTCGTCGGTGGCACGGCGTCAAGTGGTTCCCACGGCTGGGCAACACAACTTCGACGGGCCTCCAGCGGTTACACAAACCTGCGAACCCTGGTCGACGGCAATGGACTTTGACGGCGTCGGTGTCCGGGTTCTTTACTTCTATCTCCTCAGCGGTCCCGTCTCTGGTCGACAGCCTTTCGAGGGTCTGTCTTCCAGGGCGCTTCGGCGAAGATGGAGCGGTGCTCGATGGTCCCTCGGAGCACGGGAAGAGGGCGCCTTACCAGGTCCTCTCTCGGGTCAGCCCTCGACGATCTCGTCAGCCTTCAGATCGGTTGAAGCAAATGCCACAGCAAGTCTTCTTCTTCCAGCTGGACGTCGAGGATCAGCAGTTCCAGTTACTCGTAGAGTGGAGACTCAGCTCCCTGGCTGCTGTAGGAGCACAATGGTCGCTTCTCAACCAAAGGTCCCTTCTGAACACTTTTCCAGTGGTGAGAGGTCCCCAGATATACTATCCTCTCTCTCATCCACGCTGCTGGCACACACTCAGCAGCCAATCATACTGCAGGGCATTCATGCAGTCAGTCAGCCAATCAGGTACACAGTGCTTTCAGGCCACACTCCTCCCTTCCAGACACTCACAACAAGAAATGTGGATTGGGACAAGTACCCAGCCATTCAACACTACACACTGCATTCAGGCCAGTTTCGGGCAGGGTTGTCTCGGTCTTTGTCTCTCATGCCAGAAACCAGACAACCACAACAACAAGTGTATATTGGTCACACACTCCATTCACCCAGGTCCCACCCACAGGAGGTACCCACAACATATAGTCACTGGGAAGGCTCCAGTCAGTCTAGCTGGGCCTTCACAACAATACCATACATGGAACTTCCACCCAACAGCCAGTCAGGGGGAAGGGACAGAGACAGGGCTTCCCAGGACTTTGGCAAAACAAGATAACAGGCTATAGAAAGCAAGAGGCCACAGGGGGCCATCTTGTTTCCTATCAGGAATCAACAGATCCCAATGGCATGACCCTAAACTGGTAGAGTCCCTCAGGTGTTGAGAAGGCCGTCTTTTCCTTGGCATGGTCCGTCAGAGCTATTTGCCAATAGCCTGAAGTAAGGTCAAAGGTGCTCACAAACTTGGCAGCACCGATGGTGTCCACGAGCTCATCAGCCCTGGGCAATGGGTGCGCGTCAGTCTTGGTGACGGCATTGACTCCTCGGTAGTCCACACAGAACCTCCAATCCTTGGTACCCGCCTGTGAACTTTCCTTGGGGACAAGGACCACTGGACTGGACCAGGGACTGGTTGAGGGTTCAATAACACCCAGCTCCAACATCTTGGCGACCTCAGCCTGGATGTGGTTCTTGACGGTATCTGACATACGGTAGCACCTGCTTTTGACAGGCACACTGTCACCAGTGTCAATTTCATGCTTACACCACGGTGTAAGGCCTGGCTTCAGTGAAAACAGAGAGGCATACTGTTGGAGCAAAGCCCTACAGGCCCTCTGTTGCACTGTTGTCAAATCTGGAGAGAGATGTACTCCCTCCACTGAGCCATCCTGAGGGTTGCTATGCAGCAAATCAGGAAGGGGTTCACTCTCATCCTCTTCTTGCCCAGAAGCTAGCAAGAGACATGAGACTTCCGCTCGCCTGTGGAAAGGCTTGAGCCTGTTGACATGGAATAGCTGAGGGGCTACCCCAGGGGCTCCCATGTCAATCAGATAATTGACTTCGCCCATCTTGGAGATGATCCTGAAAGGTCCAGTCCACTTGTCTGCCAAAGCCCTAGGCTTGGTAGGCTCCATCACAAGGATTTCCTGTCCCGGAGTCCAATCCACTTGCGAGGCTTTAAGGTCATGCCAGTACTTATTCAATTCCTGGCTGGCCTTGAGATTTGCTGTTGCCTGACCCATCATCTGTGTCATCCTCCGTCTGAGGCCTAACACATAGTCCCCCACTTGTTTGGCGGGACCCGGAGGGGTGGCTTCCAAGCCTTCCCTGATCAAGGCGAGGGGCCCCCTCACGGGATGTCCAAAGAGTAACTCAAAGGGGCTGAAACCAACACCCTCTTGAGGTACCTCCCTGTAAGCAAACAGCAGGCATGGCAGGAGGAGATCCCATTTCCTCCTTAGGGGTTCTTCCAAAGCCCCTAGCATGCCCTTGAGAGTTTTATTAAATCTCTCAACCAGACCATTGGTCTGGGGGTGGTAAGAGGTGGAGAACTTGTAGGTTACCCCGCACTCTTTCCACATGGTTTTCATGTAACTCGACATGAAGTTGGATCCTCTGTCAGAGACAACCTCCTTGGGGAATCCAACACGGGTGAAAATGCCCAGGAGAGCCCGGGCAACCACCTTGGCCGTAACCGTCCGAAGGGGTATCGCCTCAGGGTACCTGGTGGCATGATCTACCAAGACCAGGATGAACCGATGTCCACCTGAAGTGGGAGGGTCAAGGGGACCGACGATGTCGATGCCCACCCTCTCAAATGGGGTGCCAACCACTGGCAACGGCTGCAGTGGGGCAATGACACTGCCTCCAGTCTTGCCAGACAACTGACAAGTTGGGCAGGTCCTGCAGTGGGACTCCACTTCTACTCCCATCCGGGGCCAGTAGAAATGGGCAGAGAGCCTCTGCTTAGTCTTCTTGGTCCCAAGATGACCAGCCAAGGGCACCTCATGCGCCAACTACAGTAGGAAGGGCCTGTAAACCTGGGGTACCACCAACCTCTTGCGGGCACCAGGTTCAGGCTTAGTGGGCTCACTAACAAGGAGCTCACCCTCCCAATAAACCCGGAAATTCCTAGGCACCTCTCCTTGTGCCTGGGCCAGGGCCTGTTTCCTCAGTCCCTCGAGAGAGTGGCACTCTCTCTGTCCCTTACAGAAGTCCGCCCGGGAGGGTCCCCCTTCAGCTAACAAGCATTGAAGATCGGGATGATCCTCCGGGTTAAGAACCTCTCCCACAGGAGAGTCTTCTGCCTCTTCTCCCAAAGGAGTTGCGTTTGGGTTTTCCACTGGACCCAGCCCGTCCGGAGCCTGGATCCCAATGGGTGCGGCAGGAAGAGAAGGTGCTCCCTCCACAGAGGTGGCCTTCTTGGTCTTCCTCCTTCTTGCCTTAGGCCTCGCCTTTGGCTCGGGTATCTGACCCACAGCCAGACCCGATGTCACCTGTGATCTAGTGACGGCAGCAGCAGCCATGGGAAGACCATCCGAGATCAACCCCAACTCTACTAGATCATTCCCTAACAAAATGTTAGCAGGGACATTGTCCTGAACCAGGACAGGAAGCTTCGCTGTCTTGTCGCCAATCATGAGTGTGACTAAGGCTACAGGTGATAATTTGGGAGGCCCACCAGCTAACCTGGTGGTTTGCAGAGGACCACCTTCATAGTCCTCTGGCCTGAGCAGGGTCCTGTCCACCACTGTCATGCTTGCCCCAGTGTCTCTCAAACCAGTAGAAGGCTGGCCATTCAAGAGGACACTTCTCAAAAATCTACGGGTGTTCTGTGGGATAGTCGCCAGTACTTCTGCATACTGGTCCCAGGCCCCAAGGGACACTAAGGAAATCTCCACCGGAGCACCAAATGTGATACCGGCAGAGGAGGGGAGGACAGTGGCCTCCACCTCAGACACGGGGTAAGGGTAGGTCAGGCTGACAGCCTGTACTCCAAGTGCCTTACCTTTACACTTGGGGTCACCCCTTTTGTGATCCAGAGCCCCACAGTCCCAACAAGCGCCAGGAGTGCGGGGTACGGTACTGGAACCACTGGGAGCCTGCTTTGCAGCAGGTGGACCACTACTCTTATTCCCACCCCCAGAGGACTTATCCCCACTAGATTTTTGGGTCTTAGGAGAGGAAGGTTTTGGTTTACCCGACTGTGACTGCTTGGGGGACTCCTCAGCTTTCTGAGAGGCCCCCTTCTCCTTCTCCTTATCCTTGTCCTTCCCACTGGAGTCCTTAGGGGACACCCGGTGGGAGACCCACTTGTCAGCCAACCTAGCCAGCTTAAAGGGGTCCAAAATGTTCTGGTCAGCCACATACTGACGCAGCTCTGGTGAACAGGCTTCAGAGAAATGCTCAAAAAACAAAAGGTGGGACAATTCAACAAAAGTTTTAACCTTGTATCCATCGATCTACCCCATCATGTTCATGTGCGCAGCACTCACCCAGTCAACCCAAGACATATTCTCCTTTTTCTTAAAATCCCTGAACCTTCTAAGGTATTGGGTAGGTGTCTTGCCGAACTTGGCAATCAAAGCAGACTTCATACACTCGTACTGACCCCTTTCTTCCACACTCAGCTTCAGAATACAGTCATACCCGGTTTGAGGCACTCTGCTTAACAAACACTTCGCCCAATCTCTTTTATCCACATCATGAATCTCACAAGCCATTTCAAACGCTTCAATCCATTGGAGGATATCCGAACCCTCCACAAATACACCAACCAAATCTTTCATAAACTTGGTGGCTGGGGACCTGACACTCTCACTGGATCTAGCTGAAGTCTCCACTCTAGCTTTCTCTAGCTGGATCCTCTGACATTCAGTGTCCTGGCTCTTGAGTTCAAGATCCTTATTTTTGAGTTCAAGATCCCTATTCTTGAGCTCCACTTGTTGAGCCAATTCCTCTTTCTTAAGCTCAGCATCTATTTCCAACTTGCGGTATTCAAAGGCCAATTTCATCCTTAATAACTCAAGTTCTAAGGAATTGCTGGAGTTTGGAACAGAGGCAGCAGGAATGGCGGCATTCCCAGAAACAGATTCAGCTGAAACCCCAGGGGCAGAGTCCTCATTGGTTGCATTCCCCCCCTCATCAAGAGTTTCACTATCAGTCTGGTAGTCCACCAGGGCAGCTATCAGCTCAGCCCTAGACTTATCCACAAAGTCTAACTCCCTAGCTTCACAAGCACTCTGGAGAGCCTCCAAGCTCATCCGAGTTAATTTGCCATTCGCAATAGACTCCATTGTTTGTAATGCAGTTACCTTGTACACAACTAAACCTTAATTCAATAAAGGGCAAATATCCTTTGTAAGTGGCACGGTTATACACTGATTCTTAAAACCATAAGCATCCCACCGCTTGCCACCAGTGTGAGAGACGGGCCTCTACGACCGGTGGGGGGTGTCTGTACTTCCGCTCCCTATATGGTGGAGGAGAGGCACAGGAGACCCCAGCCAAGATTCTCTATACGGTAGCAATGGTCGAGCAATCAAGGCCTAGCTTCTCAGGAGGTGATGCAGGCTGGTTCTTAAGTACAGTGTATCCCCAAGCCCCCACAAAGGAATATCCACACTCTGTATTGGTTAGAACACAGTCTTTATATAATCAATAGTTACGGTTATGTACATTCATCATGATAACTCAGTTTGTACTCCGGCAAAATCTACAATGACAAATATTTACAATCCTAAAGTGGTACCACCCTAGATCTCATTGAAGTGCATGAACAATACTGTACGATGCCACACAGACCAATAGAGTGAAACCAGCAATAGAGAGAGGAGAGAAAATAAGATGGTTGAGCAATAGGCAAGATACTGGCCCCTACCACTGGGCACAGTTCTGTGTGGAGATCCCCCCACCTGGGCAACCTGTAAAGAAAGATATAGCACAAGCCCAGTCCGTATATTGCTCTGCAAGTCTTATTCTCTCCTATAATGTTTTTACCCCCCCAATGTACCTGGTGGAGTCGAGCTCCTCGAAGGCGTCGACAAACGTCGAGGGACTCGCTGTTCGGCGACGGGGAATCGACGGCCCTTCTTGAATGCCTTCCCTTTCAGGCGGGAGGCACGGGGCGTCGAACGTCCGTCGACAAATGAGGTAGAACGATGTCGAAGAGGCGGCAGCTTCGTCCTAGCGGTGCTCGTCGGCGTCGGGGCGTCGGCGTCCTGCAAGGCGGAGGTGTGCGGGGCACCTCGATGACAATAGTTCTGAACCGCAAAGATTGTAGAGACGGGAGCCCGGCAAGGGCGTCGAGTCGTCCGAGTCTTTGAGGTCGTCGGGTGGCGGGAAACCCACCGGCAGGTTTCTCCTCGGCGCGTTGGTCGGCCTCGACTTTCTCCGGCAGGATAAGCGGTCGACGATGCGGTCGAGAGAGTCCTTCGATTGAATGTTCTTAGGCAAAGGAGCGGACGGCTCCGGTCGTCGGTGGCACGGCGTCAAGTGGTTCCCACGGCTGGGCAACACAACTTCGACGGGCCTCCAGCGGTTACACAAACCTGCGAACCCTGGTCGACGGCAATGGACTTTGACGGCGTCGGTGTCCGGGTGCTTTACTTCTATCTCCTCAGCGGTCCCGTCTCTGGTCGACAGCCTTTCGAGGGTCTGTCTTCCAGGGCGCTTCGGCGAAGATGGAGCGGTGCTCGATGGTCCCTCGGAGCACGGGAAGAGGGCGCCTTACCAGGTCCTCTCTCGGGTCAGCCCTCGACGATCTCGTCAGCCTTCAGATCGGTTGAAGCAAATGCCACAGCAAGTCTTCTTCTTCCAGCTGGACGTCGAGGATCAGCAGTTCCAGTTACTCGTAGAGTGGAGACTCAGCTCCCTGGCTGCTGTAGGAGCACAATGGTCGCTTCTCAACCAAAGGTCCCTTCTGAACACTTTTCCAGTGGTGAGAGGTCCCCAGATATACTATCCTCTCTCTCATCCACGCTGCTGGCACACACTCAGCAGCCAATCATACTGCAGGGCATTCATGCAGTCAGTCAGCCAATCAGGTACACAGTGCTTTCAGGCCACACTCCTCCCTTCCAGACACTCACAACAAGAAATGTGGATTGGGACAAGTACCCAGCCATTCAACACTACACACTGCATTCAGGCCAGTTTCGGGCAGGGTTGTCTCGGTCTTTGTCTCTCATGCCAGAAACCAGACAACCACAACAACAAGTGTATATTGGTCACACACTCCATTCACCCAGGTCCCACCCACAGGAGGTACCCACAACATATAGTCACTGGGAAGGCTCCAGTCAGTCTAGCTGGGCCTTCACAACAATACCATACATGGAACTTCCACCCAACAGCCAGTCAGGGGGAAGGGACAGAGACAGGGCTTCCCAGGACTTTGGCAAAACAAGATAACAGGCTATAGAAAGCAAGAGGCCACAGGGGCCATCTTGTTTCCTATCAGGAATCAACAGATCCCAATGGCATGACCCTAAACTGGTAGAGTCCCTCAGGTGTTGAGAAGGCCGTCTTTTCCTTGGCATGGTCCGTCAGAGCTATTTGCCAATAGCCTGAAGTAAGGTCAAATGTGCTCACAAACTTGGCAGCACCGATGGTGTCCACGAGCTCATCAGCCCTGGGCAATGGGTGCGCGTCAGTCTTGGTGACGGCATTGACTCCTCGGTAGTCCACACAGAACCTCCAATCCTTGGTACCCGCCTGTGAACTTGCCTTGGGGACAAGGACCACTGGACTGGACCAGGGACTGGTTGAGGGTTCAATAACACCCAGCTCCAACATCTTGGCGACCTCAGCCTGGATGTGGTTCTTGACGGTATCTGACGTACGGTAGCACCTGCTTTTGACAGGCACACTGTCACCAGTGTCAATTTCATGCTTACACCACGGTGTAAGGCCTGGCTTCAGTGAAAACAGAGAGGCATACTGTTGGAGCAAAGCCCTACAGGCCCTCTGTTGCACTGTTGTCAAATCTGGAGAGAGATGTACTCCCTCCACTGAGCCATCCTGAGGGTTGCTATGCAGCAAATCAGGAAGGGGCTCACTCTCATCCTCTTCTTGCCCAGAAGCTAGCAAGAGACATGAGACTTCTGCTCGCCTGTGGAAAGGCTTGAGCCTGTTGACATGGAATAGCTGAGGGGCTACCCCAGGGGCTCCCATGTCAATCAGATAATTGACTTCGCCCATCTTGGAGATGATCCTGAAAGGTCCAGTCCACTTGTCTGCCAAAGCCCTAGGCTTGGTAGGCTCCATCACAAGGATTTCCTGTCCCGGAGTCCAATCCACTTGCGAGGCTTTAAGGTCATGCCAGTACTTATTCAATTCCTGGCTGGCCTTGAGATTTGCTGTTGCCTGACCCATCATCTGTGTCATCCTCCGTCTGAGGCCTAACACATAGTCCCCCACTTGTTTGGCGGGACCCGGAGGGGTGGCTTCCAAGCCTTCCCTGATCAAGGCGAGGGGCCCCCTCACGGGATGTCCAAAGAGTAACTCAAAGGGGCTGAAACCAACACCCTCTTGAGGTACCTCCCTGTAAGCAAACAGCAGGCATGGCAGGAGGAGATCCCATTTCCTCCTTAGGGGTTCTTCCAAAGCCCCTAGCATGCCCTTGAGAGTTTTATTAAATCTCTCAACCAGACCATTGGTCTGGTGGTGGTAAGAGGTGGAGAACTTGTAGGTTACCCCGCACTCTTTCCACATGGTTTTCATGTAAATCGACATGAAGTTGGATCCTCTGTCAGAGACAACCTCCTTGGGGAATCCAACACGGGTGAAAATGCCCAGGAGAGCCCGGGCAACCACCTTGGCCGTAACCGTCCGAAGGGGTATCGCCTCAGGGTACCTGGTGGCATGATCTACCAAGACCAGGATGAACCGATGTCCACCTGAAGTGGGAGGGTCAAGGGGACCGACGATGTCGATGCCCACCCTCTCAAATGGGGTGCCAACCACTGGCAACGGCTGCAGTGGGGCAATGACACTGCCTCCAGTCTTGCCAGACAACTGACAAGTTGGGCAGGTCCTGCAGTGGGACTCCACTTCTACTCCCATCCGGGGCCAGTAGAAATGGGCAGAGAGCCTCTGCTTAGTCTTCTTGGTCCCAAGATGACCAGCCAAGGGCACCTCATGCGCCAACTGCAGTAGGAAGGGCCTGTAAACCTGGGGTACCACCAACCTCTTGCGGGAACCAGGTTCAGGCTTAGTGGGCTCACTAACAAGGAGCTCACCCTCCCAATAAACCCGGAAATTCCTAGGCACCTCTCCTTGTGCCTGGGCCAGGGCCTGTTTCCTCAGTCCCTCGAGAGAGTGGCACTCTCTCTGTACCTTACAGAAGTCCGCCCGGGAGGGTCCCCCTTCAGCTAACAAGCATTGAAGGTCGGGATGATCCTCCGGGTTAAGAACCTCTCCCACAGGAGAGTCTTCTGCCTCTTCTCCCAAAGGAGTTGAGTTTGGGTTTTCCACTGGACCCAGCCCGTCCGGAGCCTGGATCTCAATGGGTGCGGCAGGAAGAGAAGGTGCTCCCTCCACAGAGGTGGCCTTCTTGGTCTTCCTCCTTCTTGCCTTAGGCCTCGCCTTTGGCTCGGGTATCTGACCCACAGCCAGACCCGATGTCACCTGTGATCTAGTGACGGCAGCAGCAGCCATGGGAAGACCATCCGAGATCAACCCCAACTCTACTAGATCATTCCCTAACAAAATGTTAGCAGGGACATTGTCCTGAACCAGGACAGGAAGCTTCGCTGTCTTGTCGCCAATCATGAGTGTGACTAAGGCTACAGGTGATAATTTGGGAGGCCCACCAGCTAACCTGGTGGTTTGCAGAGGACCACCTTCATAGTCCTCTGGCCTGAGCAGGGTCCTGTCCACCACTGTCATGCTTGCCCCAGTGTCTCTCAAACCAGTAGAAGGCTGGCCATTCAAGAGGACACTTCTCAAAAATCTACGGGTGTTCTGTGGGATAGTCGCCAGTACTTCTGCATACTGGTCCCAGGCCCCAAGGGACACTAAGGAAATCTCCACCGGAGCACCAAATGTGATACCGGCAGAGGAGGGGAGGACAGTGGCCTCCACCTCAGACACGGGGTAAGGGTAGGTCAGGCTGACAGCCTGTACTCCAAGTGCCTTACCTTTACACTTGGAGTCACCCCTTTTGTGATCCAGAGCCCCACAGTCCCAACAAGCGCCAGGAGTGCGGGGTACGGTACTGGAACCACTGGGAGCCTGCTTTGCAGCAGGTGGACCACTACTCTTATTCCCACCCCCAGAGGACTTATCCCCACTAGATTTTTGGGTCTTAGGAGAGGAAGGTTTTGGTTTACCCGACTGTGACTGCTTGGGGGACTCCTCAGCTTTCTGAGAGGCCCCCTTCTCCTTATCCTTGTCCTTCCCACTGGAGTCCTTAGGGGACACCCGGTGGGAGACCCACTTGTCAGCCAACCTAGCCAGCTTAAAGGGGTCCAAAATGTTCTGGTCAGCCACATACTGACGCAGCTCTGGTGAACAGGCTTCAGAGAAATGCTCAAAAAACAAAAGGTGGGACAATTCAACAAAAGTTTTAACCTTGTATCCATCGATCCACCCCATCATGTTCATGTGCGCAGCACTCACCCAGTCAACCCAAGACATATTCTCCTTTTTCTTAAAATCCCTGAACCTTCTAAGGTATTGGGTAGGTGTCTTGCCGAACTTGGCAATCAAAGCAGACTTCATACACTCGTACTGACCCCTTTCTTCCACACTCAGCTTCAGAATACAGTCATACCCGGTTTGAGGCACTCTGCTTAACAAACACTTCGCCCAATCTCTTTTATCCACATCATGAATCTCACAAGCCATTTCAAACGCTTCAATCCATTGGAGGATATCCGAACCCTCCACAAATACACCAACCAAATCTTTCATAAACTTGGTGGCTGGGGACCTGACACTCTCACTGGATCTAGCTGAAGTCTCCACTCTAGCTTTCTCTAGCTGGATCCTCTGACATTCAGTGTCCTGGCTCTTGAGTTCAAGGTCCTTATTTTTGAGTTCAAGATCCCTATTCTTGAGCTCCACTTGTTGAGCCAATTCCTCTTTCTTAAGCTCAGCATCTATTTCCAACTTGCGGTATTCAAAGGCCAATTTCATCCTTAATAACTCAAGTTCTAAGGAATTGCTGGAGTTTGGAACAGAGGCAGCAGGAATGGCGGCATTCCCAGAAACAGATTCAGCTGAAACCCCAGGGGCAGAGTCCTCATTGGTTGCATTCCCCCCTCATCAAGAGTTTCACTATCAGTCTGGTAGTCCACCAGGGCAGCTATCAGCTCAGCCCTAGACTTATCCACAAAGTCTAACTCCCTAGCTTCACAAGCACTCTGGAGAGCCTCCAAGCTCATCCGAGTTAATTTGCCATTCGCAATAGACTCCATTGTTTGTAATGCAGTTACCTTGTACACAACTAAACCTTAATTCAATAAAGGGCAAATATCCTTTGTAAGTGGCACGGTTATACACTGATTCTTAAAACCATAAGCATCCCACCGCTTGCCACCAGTGTGAGAGACGGGCCTCTACGACCGGTGGGGGGTGTCTGTACTTCCGCTCCCTATATGGTGGAGGAGAGGCACAGGAGACCCCAGCCAAGATTCTCTATACGGTAGCAATGGTCGAGCAATCAAGGCCTAGCTTCTCAGGAGGTGATGCAGGCTGGTTCTTAAGTACAGTGTATCCCCAAGCCCCCACAAAGGAATATCCACACTCTGTATTGGTTAGAAACACAGTCTTTATATAATCAAAAGTTAAGGTTATGTACATTCATCATGATAACTCACTTTGTACTCCGGCAAAATCTACAATGACAAATATTTACAATCCTAAAGTGGTACCACCCTAGATCTCATTGAAGTGCATGAACAATACTGTACGATGCCACACAGACCAATAGAGTGAAACCAGCAATAGAGAGAGGAGAGAAAATAAGATGGTTGAGCAATAGGCAAGATACTGGCCCCTACCACTGGGCACAGTTCTGTGTGGAGATCCCCCCACCTGGGCAACCTGTAAAGAAAGATATAGCACAAGCCCAGTCCGTATATTGCTCTGCAAGTCTTATTCTCTCCTATAATGTTTTTACCCCCCCAATGTACCTGGTGGAGTCGAGCTTCTCGAAGGCGTCGACAAACGTCGAGGGACTCGCTGTTCGGCGACGGGGAATCGACGGCCCTTCTTGAATGCCTTCCCTTTCAGGCGGGAGGCACGGGGCGTCGAACGTCCATCGACAAACGAGGTAGAACGATGTCGAAGAGGCGGCAGCTTCGTCCTAGCGGTGCTCGTCGGCGTCGGGGCGTCGGCGTCCTGCAAGGCGGAGGTGTGCGGGGCACCTCGATGACAATAGTTCTGGACCGCAAAGATTGTAGAGACGGGAGCCCGGCAAGGGCGTCGAGTCGTCCGAGTCTTTGAGGTCGTCGGGTGGCGGGAAACCCACCGGCAGGTTTCTCCTCGGCGCGTTGGTCGGCCTCGACTTTCTCCGGCAGGATAAGCGGTCGACGATGCGGTCGAGAGAGTCCTTCGATTGAATGTTCTTAGGCAAAGGAGCGGACGGCTCCGGTCGTCGGTGGCACGGCGTCAAGTGGTTCCCACTGCTGGGCAACACAACTTCGACGGGCCTCCAGCGGTTACACAAACCTGCGAACCCTGGTCGACGGCAATGGACTTCGACGGCGTCGGTGTCCGGGTGCTTTACTTCAATCTCCTCAGCGGTCCCGTCTCGGGTCGACAGCCTTTCGAGGGTCTGTCTTCCAGGGCGCTTCGGCGAAGATGGAGCGGTGCTCGATGGTCCCTCGGAGCACGGGAAGAGGGCGCCTTACCAGGTCCTCTCTCGGGTCAGCCCTCGACGATCTCGTCAGCCTTCAGATCGGTCGAAGCAAATGCCACAGCAAGTCTTCTTCTTCCAGCTGGACGTCGAGGATCAGCAGTTCCAGTAACTCGTAGAGTGGAGACTCAGCTCCCTGGCTGCTGTAGGAGCACAATGGTCGCTTCTCAACCAAAGGTCCCTTCTGAACACTTTTCCAGTGGTGAGAGGTCCCCAGATATACTATCCTCTCTCTGATCTACGCTGCTGGCACACACTCAGCAGCCAATCATACTGCAAGGCATTCATGCAGTCAGTCAGCCAATCAGGTACACAGTGCATTCAGGCCACACTCCTCCCTTCCAGACACTCACAACAAGAAATGTGGATTGGGACAAGTACCCAGCCATTCAACACTACACACTGCATTCAGGCCAGTTTCGGGCAGGGTTATCTCGGTCTTTGTCTCTCATGCCAGAAACCAGACAACCAGTCACACACTCCATTCACCCAGGACCCACCCACAGGAGGTACCCACAACATACAGTCACTGGGAAGGCTCCAGTCAGTCTAGCTGGGCCTTCACAACAATACCATACATGGAACTTCCACCCAACAGCCAGTCAGGGGGAAGGGACAGAGACAGGGCTTCCCAGGACTTTGGGAAAACAAGATAACAGGCTATAGAAAGCAAGAGGCCACAGGGGCCATCTTGTTTCCTATCAGGAATCAACAGATCCCAATGGCAGGGCCTGGGTATCCCAAAATGGAGGACACCCGGAGCACCTGTCATATTCAGCGCGGAGCTGCCACCAGCCCATACCCTGCTCTGGGGCCACCCACAGGTGCCCAAAAATATACACTAGGGGCACAGGGTTGCACCCCTACCCATGGGCGCCATAAGGGTATCCCATGGGTCTGTGCACCAAACCAAAAGAGAGAGCTGCACTGCCAGGAGTCCCACATGGACTCCGGGGCAGAAAACATAACAGAACACACGGTAAAAACAGAAAAAGGACAAGGATTCAGAGGCCCTGTCCCTCAGATGCATTTCCAGCATCACAACGGCGTAGTTACAGATATCTTAGTTATATTTTGACAACATTCAAAGTACATGCATGAATCATCCAGTTACACTTTAACATAATGAGTGGAAACATTGTTTAAATTACATAGGTCAGGTTACTTGTATATGGAGCAGGTGATGGTTTCTGGTTGGTGGAGAGTGCATGTGCAAATATGCCAAGAATGATCACACGGCCTGCGGTAACCTCTGTGTAGTTATGGTTAAGCTACTCAACTCATAGGAATAACACTTTTTGGACGGCTTATAACTTTGGTGCCGTTTGATGAATCCTCACCTAACCTCTGAAGGATTATGCAAAGTTTGGTGCAGTTTTGTCAGGGCGGGGGGTGGGGGTGTCAAAGTTATAGGGGTGGACCCCGAACTTTTAGAATCCCCATAGAAAAAATGGGAACTAAATGTGTGCCTTCAGCCCAAACCGCTGGACAGATTTACACCAAAAATGCGCGAGGAGGGGCTGCTTGGTCCCGAAAGCATGCTTTTCCAAATTTGGTGTAAATCCATCCAGTTAAATTTTTTTAAAATGGCTGAAAAGGAGGTAAAAAACATTAGTGGTATCTGGGACCATTCTGCGTACTCCCTTCCTGATTTGTTGTTCGCGGACACCTCTGGACCAATCAGAGAGCACTGTGACATTCGCGGACATCGTACGTGCTTGCTGATTGGTCAATTAAAAACATGAGCTGTGTCAAAACTTTTGAAATGGTCACCATGTTTGATTCGCAGACTGCGCCTATAGCCTGCGAACATTGCGATAAAAACATATTGCAAAACACAACATTACTCTTGTCATACTAATAAAAAAATGTCTGGGGAGGTGAGGGGTGATGAGGATGGGATGGGATATGGCTGTAAAAAGCCAAAAATAGGGCGTTTTTACATCATGTCTGCGAACATCTCAATTAGTGCCATTTCACGAATCTGCAAAAGAGCTTGCAAATAGATTTTAGACGCAATTTTGAATGTTTGTGGAAAGTTTGCTGTGATTTTGTCACGAGGGGGAAATTAAAAAGGGATTCTCAACATTTTTAGATGGCTTATTCGTCAAACTTTGGTGCCGTTTGACGAATATGCACAGATATCCGCAGATAGATTATAGACCTAACCTTGAATGTGTGTGCAAAGTTTGAATGGATTTTGTCAAGTGGGGGCTGTTTTATATGACTATTCTTTGCACGTACATTTTGGCACTTTTTAACAAATCAAACATGGACGGCTTAGCTGCAAACTCGTGCAAGGAGCATTGGCAAGCACCCAAAAGCATGGTCATAATGTAGGTTCAAAAAATAGCAATGTACCTTTGGTGACTTAGGTGTAGCCTGTGGCCAATGGCTACTGGCCATGACCATGAGGAACCGGCAATGGGGTTAAAGTGGACATGGACACCAGGGGCGTTATGTGGTAGCGTTTATAAAGAAATCGGGATAGGTTTGAATGCCCAAAGAAATTCTGCTCGTGGTTGCAACCCGAGGTGCTGGACAAGATTGCAACAAACATGCGGGAGGAGCGATAAGCAAGGACCTGAAAGCATGCTTTTGCAAATCTGCATTGTGTTTTGTTTTTTCCAAAGTGTCAGAATGTAAGTACAAAAACTAGTGATATAACTTTGGTGTCTGGGCAGTGGGCCTGTCCCTTGGCAAGGGGAAATGACTACTCTGATATGCTTATTGCGGCATGGCTGAAGCATTTGTTTTGACTGGGAAACAAAATCTGGTTGTGGCTGCAGCCTAAAGTGCTGATTGAATTACAGCAAACCTGCATGAGGAGCAACAGCAAGGACCTGAAAGCATGTTTTTGGGATGTGGCCAGTGTTTTATTTTTTCCAAAGTGCCAAAATGGAAGTAAAAAACATAGTTATATAACTTTGGTGCCTGGACAGTGGGTCTGGCCCTCGGCAAGGACGAATGCCTATTGTGATTTACTTATTGGGGCATGTGGCATGGCTGAAGCCCTAGATTTGAATGGGAAAACAAATTCTGCTTGCGCTTGCAGCCCGAAGTGCTGAACGGGATTGCAGCACTCTTGCCCGAGGAGCATCAGCTAGGACCTGAAAGCATGGCTTTACAAATCTGTCCTTTGTTTTACTTTTTTGAAAGTGTCAAAACCTAAGTACAAAAAATAGTGATATAACTTTGCTGCCTGGGCAGGGAGCCGGGCCCTCGGCAAGGACACATGTCTACTCTGATTTGCTCATTGGGAAATGCGCATGGCCAAAGCCCATGCAGCATGGATTGTGGAGACTGGCCATAGCTGCAAGCCATGAGCACTGGCCATTTGCCATATTATGAGGGTATAGTGGACACTGAACTAGGATGCAGGGTAGGTGCAGTGGGTAACAGGGGTGGTTTGGTGGGGTGGGGTCTTGGTCGAGCCTCATGCCCTAGACAATTCACCCATGACTTGCATCCCCAGCATGCACTGCTGATAACGACACACATCAGTATGCATTGCAAAAAATATGTTTGTTAAAGGAGGTTTATAATTCTATCATATATGTTACAAGAGGAATTATTAATAACTTATATACAGTGATGTAACATCATGAAACATTTTTTCTCATAAAAACCTATGAAATTCACTGAAAAAACATTGTTAAAGTGACATGGTTGAGATTCACTAATAGAAACCTATGGAATTCAGAGAAAAAACGTTGTTAAAGGGAATTATGGTAACTGGTAAAATTGAAAAACCCAAGAAATTAGCCAGTTATGGTAAGCTATGCAACCATAACGCGTGCCACCATGATTCACTGCTAACACTAAAACCCTGCACATCAAAGAAGACATCACAAATGACATCATCAATGTCACCTGCGAGGGGGGTGTGACGGCTTGCCAGCCAATGAGGAGGCTCAATACAGGGCCTTTATCACATGGTAATCCCGCCATCTCCTATCCGAGGCAGGCCGCCATCTTTCCCCTGCTGGAATTTCAGGTAAGTGCTGCCCTGTGGCCTGCATCCCTTTGTCCCCTTCTCCTCACCCCTTTCACTGCATCCTTCTACCATTACCATTGGACTATGATGTCATACACTTAAGCGATGATGTCATAAGTGATGACATCACTTGTAATGACGTAAATATTGAAGTCAGTGCACATGCCATTACACACGGGTGCATTACAGGATGTAACCAGGGAGAATATAGCGCCTAATATTCCGATATGGAATCTCACTCTGAGTACCATATTAATTTACAATGAAATGTCTCAAGCTCTTGTGTTGATCAGCTTAATAATCACCAATATGGACATACAGAATGCTTATTAACAAAAGTAGTGGGACTAGACAGATCAAACAAAATATCACCTATTAACAAGTGGTTGAGTAGTTGCCAACGCACACTTTTATTTCAATAACAAATGTACTCTATACATAGTGAATTCAACATGGGTGTTAGGCTATTATCGCCTTGTGTATTACTTGTTACTGGTTGGGAAACATTTTTTACGTCTATGAGTATGCATTTTTATGGTAGCTTTTATGATCTAATTAGCCCTATTTCAATGCTTGTTACTACTGTGAAGCACTATGCACTTTATCTGTGTGTACCGTATTGCATTTTGTGCACATGCATTTTCATGCAGTGTTGTTTCCTTGCATTTTTTGCACAACCTCCCTTGTCCTCTATTTTTCCTACCGGTCTCTTTTAGACACAGCTATAGTTTATGAATATGGCTTCTCTATACTTGCTGGCTCAATTTAGGGTCCAGCTTATGCAGTATTATTCAGTCATGATAGAACACAAAAACAATTAGATCAGCACTATGGTGTTTATTGACTCTGATTCAGATGTGTTTCTGTATAGATATGGTATACTGAGTTGGGTCATATTTCCTGTTACTACGACTGTAAAACAGATCTCGTTATTGTGAACATTTTTCATTATAGAGGGCATTCTTGCAGGTACCTGCACATAGCACTTTATTTTATAACTTTGCACTTTGGCAGCTCATCATATATTCTTTTGATTCTATTCTGTACATAAAGGATTGTTCTTATGTCAATGCTACCTGAATCTGTCAATCAGACATCATATTTACATGACTTCATGCAGCAGTATGCTTTCAGGCATATGTGTTTCTAGACACTGTGCGGAGTGCATTTTAGAGAATGTTTAGGTTTATGAGGAAGATTATATTACCATCTATATTCAGCTACGTTCTCTGCACGCTTATTGCATATATTATATATTTTATATATGTAGCATCTGGTTTTACCTAAACACGCATGTTTTATTTTACTGCATTGCATTTGTTTGAATGCTGGACATTCCAAAATGTCTGCCTGTGTCTTTGACTAGCACATGCCAATTCCTCATAGTCGTTTTCTATGTTTACCTATTCCTCATTGTGATTCCACTGCACTAATAATAAAGTGTACAATTATTTTGGTCTTTAGTTAAAGAATATTACAAATACTAGCACCAGTCGAAACCAAGCTGTCTCACAGATACCTTGGAATTTCCAGGTAAATTAGACAATGGTTTGAGAATAATAACAACAAAGCGTGCTCATGCACATAGCGTAAATCAATATCTACATACATTTTAATTTGATATGATATGATATGGCATTTGTAATGCGCCTATGCACAAGTGTGTCAAGGCACGCGCAAGTGCATGGGTAGAGGGGAAGGGAAAAGTGCAAGGGGAAAGGGAGAGGGGAAAGTGCAGTACAGGGTTAGTAGAATACAAGATAAATAATAAGGGCCATCTGGTGGCAAGGTAAGTGCAGACAAGTGCTGGGAAGGGGGGCTGTAGGGATACAGAGACAGTCCCGCATTGCAGGGGTTGCCAGGGAGGCAGTGCAAGGGGAGAGTGGCTGGGCCAAGGACCGAGATCGGTGAGTGGCCCAGTTGCAGATTCGGTGCACAATCATCTTATCTATTATTGGACTTGTTTGGAGAATCTTGAGTTTGTTCATCATCCATATGTAAACTTAATATGCAAATTAACCACTTTTCATTGCGTTGTTATGAATTTGGTCATTGATTCCAGTTATTAATTAAGAGTGCAATAGTTGCAGCCTTGAAAAAGCCCTGATTGGGTGAAACACATGTTGGCAGTACTACTGGCAACCAAGTTGAGTTTCTAAATTATTGAGGGGATAAACTAAGGGCCCCATCAAGACATGGGTGGTATCCCAGTGCTAATTGCACCGGGGTACCACCCAATGCAATTTGCGTTATCGCAACTCGATCATTAACAGGAATGGGGACACTGAAGCACTGGCACTGTTGTTAACGGGGCTGGTACTTCAGTGAAAATACTGCTGGTAGGGATCGAAACTCCCGACAGGTCAGGCCTGCCGGGAATACCGTGCCCCTGCTGGCAGACTTGTAGTTTGTTGGTCTGTAAAGGGTGCATGTACGTTGCTACCAGCACCTTTATTTCCGGAACACCAAAATTGTAATGAGGACCAATGATTGCAATGAATAGTTTGAAAATAGACAAAGCAAATGACATTATGGATATTGAAAATGGACATGTGGGAATAAAACAGAGCAAAAAATGGAAAGCAGGAGAAACAGAACAGTAAAGGAGAACAGCCTAAAAACAAATAAATGAAGAGAGCAAATAAAAAAAATCAGGAACGTTATTAAGATCTCTGCATCTCACAGATGAAGCAGCCGTAGAGGCCAATGGAAATCCAACAGATATCAACTCTCCTTTGATAAGATTAAAACACCATCATGTCAATCAAGAAAAGCAGACTTCAGGGGTAGAAGGGAAGATACAAACTACCCCTCTGGGCATTGATCAAATGACGGAAATTATAAGAAAGTGAAAATTAGATAAATCCACAGACATGCATCAGGATGAAATCGGAGTTGTTGAGAAGTTGGACATGTAACCAGTAGAGAAAGAGAACACTGTTCTGCGGCTATTAACAGATGCATCATCTCTACTCAAAATAACTTCACTCCTGTTTCATACTCAAAATCAGTGTGGAATTCAGCAATTCATTTACACGGCAAAGAATCAGTTAGATTTGAGGTACAACAAAACTCAAATGTTGCTAGAGTATCCCAAATAAATAAGACTCAGAATATATACCAGTACTTAATACAAGAGTTTTTTTGTAGAAAGGAAAAACAAAGTGTTTTAAATCGTTCAAATATCATAGCACTATTTAGAGAGATGCCATGTCTAAGACTTAATTCAACTAATTATATTGAACAAGTAGACTTTTTTGTCTAGATGCAAACTGATATAGACACAATTAAAAGACTGTCAAAAGCTGTATATGCCATGTTAATTTCAGAATTGGAGGCACCTAGACAAATGGGGTATGACCTTGTGCCATGCAATGAACCGAGAGGAATGATAGGAGTGGCGATGGAAAAGGATAAGGTGAAGCTCAATGACTTTAAATATGGAACAGACTTAAAGACTTCATGTATTGGAAAAGACTACTCAAAACACAGGGTCCAACTGGCAGAGACTGAACAAATGTAATCAAAGGTGGACTGTGACTGGTCATGGCTTCCAATCGAAAGAACATCAAGTACGAATAAACGATAGACATTGAGCCTCATTATAAGTTTGCCGGTCTGGAAACATGGGTGCCGGTAAGCTCACCATCCCCCTTTTTTTCCAGACTGGCAAATAACGAATTTGCCTGCCGTAACCGTTGTACCCCACAGGTCTGACACTGCCGGGCTCAGCGGCCACAGTAGGCAGACTCTTCACAGGAGAACCAGTACCATTCCTAACGGTGCAGGTGCTCCCGTGTCCCCACTCCCATAGAATCCCATAGGACTCAATGGGAATGGGGATTAACAAATGTACCGGTGCCTGACTTCCTGGCCGCCATACTCATGATGAGCTGGTGGCACCGGGAACTCAGGCACCAGTAAATGAATACAGGTCCAGCAGCAACCAGCCGGCCGCACCCACAGGGTTACCGCTATAGCTGTTATGAGGCCCATTGTCTTGGAAAGTCAATAACACTATGTTAGGCAGAATCCTGTGCAGTTCCCTAAGGGAGCACTACAGAAGATTAAGACTACAGGTGTATGCAATAAATCCCCTTTGGTATCAGTCTGTACCACAAAGATTTAATTGGTAGCTGTGGCTAAGCAGTCAGACTTATCTCAAGAGGGAAATGAGCAGTATTCAGGGTTTACACATTAGGACTACAATACTATGGAACAAGGAAACACTGACCAAAGCTTTGTATCAAAAAGAATATATATATTTATTTTACACACTCTGATGTTCACTATTATAAAAACAAGTTAAATCAGTCAAGAAAAGTATACACGACTCCCTATTTAAATTGTAGACAAGTTTGAGCAAGAGTGAAAACTGAACAAGACGGCACAGTGAAAACCAAGCAGAATGACACTCTAACAATTTCTCAAAAGGGAGGGAAAGATCAAGTTATTCACGGTTATACTCTTAAACACACCAGCAACACTTCCCAAGAAGATTGTGAACAAGTTAGGCAAGGCAGTACTTTAGCATGTGCAGTACTTAGGTGAAAACCAAGCAAAATGGCACTTCACAAGTTTAAAAAGAGGGAAGGAAAAGGTGGTTATACGAGTTAGGTGCACCAACACATTTCTAGGTGAGAGGCAATCTAGAGAAGGCAGTTGTAACAGATTTAGCCAGAGTCAATTGGCTTGTGCCAGGGTCAGTGGTACAAGGCAAAGTGCCCAGGAGCAAAATGTTCTAGTCGCTGCAGTCAAGTCTTTGTTTAACGATTCGAAAAGGCGGTTGTAGATCGTGAAAGACAAAGTTAGATGATAGGGGCGGCCAACCTAGTCAATAAGTAAAGGATTTAAAACACCTTTAGCAGTACCCAACGAAATGGGAGGCCTGGCGGAACAATGTACCTTAAAAGTGGAAAAGACTCCTGCGGTGGCGGTTGTTCCTGCAGTTTGGGAGATCCAGCAGAGGAAGAGAGGCTCTCGTCGGGGAGGAAGGTTTGAGTTACTGTACTGCCCATGGATGAAACCAGCCGCGGTGCTGCCAAAACGAAAAAAAGGTACGCTCCTTTAAATCGCGGTCTGGGTAGATGGGTGCCTGGCTATCCGGTTTCCTCATGCTTGGCACTGGCGATTCGACTAAGGCAGGTCCTGGAAGGCGATTGACGAACTGGTTGGCCCCACCAGCTCAAGGAAAGAAGACTCTTGCAGCGGAAGATCTTCTCAAGTCGTTGGAGAAAAGTGGTGAGGATCTGCAGCAGGTCTTCACTGGTGGTTCAGTTGTTGCAGATGTCTTAAGCTTCTCTCCTCTTTGGTTTCTTAGTTCCAGTGGTGAGGTCTTGTCCTCCAGTCCTCAGAACCCTGCTTTTATGCAGCAATACCCCCATTCATGTAGCCTAGCTGTCACTCACACAGTGGGGTGGCTCTCCTGGCGGGAGAACCCCCCAGCCTATCAGGGCAGAGTGATACTTGGGTTGCGTAGGCAACCCTGTCCAAGGTGTCTATTCCCCCTCCCACACATCCTGTCTACCCCAGACTCACTGGTGCCTAGAGGAGGGCTTCTGTGCAGAAGCCCACCAAAAGGACGAACAAAGGATCCCCGAACCGGTTTAGGATTTCAGAGAAACACACGAGAAAGAAATATTATTAAAGTTTTGGCAAAAAGACCCTACCGGATTAAAGTTAATATTAAAATAAAGCGGCGGTATGTTAGAGGCTGTCAGTAAAAGTGGTAGCCTCGAACAATGTTAAAATCCCATAGGAAAATATTTGCTGTTGAATATTTACGATAGTAACCACTGCCACCAGCCAGAACCTTTTGAGAGAGGGACTGTACGGTACCCCCTCAAAAATGAACACCAGGGAAAAACTATTAACCCTTTCCATAGTAAGATGGGTTGTGCTGGTTTAGTTCATAGCTATTGACTAGTAAAGTCAATGGGGACTTTACATGTCCTGGGAGACAGTAGTCAGTCCCAGGGTATGGAGTCTATGTTTGGGGGTCGCTAACACCCCTGTGTCACTGCACGGAGGGTGCTGTGTACCACACATGTTAAAAAGATGAATCCTATGAGGGTGAGAATAATCCCATAGACCATAAGCACACAAGAAAACAAACACTAGAAATCTGTCTAAGAATGGGAAAAAAAGAGTCTCACTCTTAGCAGGAGAAATAAACCCCGCAAATCCAGCAAAGCTGCTGAGGGACTCTATAAGTAAGGGAAATTAGCCTTAGAAGAGAATTCTCCCTAACAGTGTGTGTTTTCACTTTGTGTGTCGTCTTGAGCACTGGAGCCTCACCTTCTCCATGGCCTCATATTTTTCATGTGTTTTACACAGCACCTTCTGTGCAGTGACACAGGGTTGTCTTTGAGACTGCCCACTGACTCCATTTTCTGGGGCTGACTACTGTCCCTAAGAAAAGGTAAAGTTGCCATTAACTTTATTTTAGTCACTTTAAACCACAGATCATGTGCACCCCATCTTACATGGAGTATTGGAAAAGGTAAATTCTCATCCCTTTTTGTCTGTGTCTCTTGGAGCAATGTTCGCTCCCTTTACATCAAGACTTGGCTGGTGGCAGTGGTAACTACCCTAACGTTTCTACCGCGGTTATCTTATATAAATGTGGTATTGTTTTAGGCTATTATATTAGCCTTGAACATAAACCCGCTTGACCAAATACATTTTATTTTGGCTCCGGCTGGGTTTATTCACCATTTCTTTTTGTTGAAGTATTTTTCGTGTTTTTCTCTGCACGCCAAACCGGGGATGAATGCTTTGTTTGCCGTCTTTTTGCGGGCTTCTGCACAGAAGCCCTCCTTAAGGCGCCTGAAAGTCTGGGTAGGTAGGATGTGAGGGAGGGATCTTCGGAACGCTGCCATGGGTTCCCTTGGTAACCCAAGTCGCACTCCTGTTTTATTGGCTAAGCGGACTGTCCTTGCCAGGACAGCCACCCTGCTGTGTGATTGACAGCCAGGCTTTATGAATGGGGGAAAACTGCATAAAAAACAGGTCTCTGGGACTGGAAAGGCAGAGTCGCCACTGGAACGAAAGAACCTACGAGGAGCTGATGAAAGAGCATCCCTACAACAATTGAACCGCCTGAAAAAGCCCTGCTGCAGGTCCGAATCTTCAGAATCCGACGACAGAGAAGATCCTCCAGGAAACTTCTTCCCTTGAGCTGGTGGGACCAACCAGTTCGCCCAAACTACAAGCCAGGACCCCTCCTCTGGTTGAATTCACTGTACAGAGCTACAGTAGGCCAGATAGCCAGGAAGGTCGGACCCTGCTTGGGTTTTAAGGAGGGCACCATTTATTCGTTGTTTTGCTCTGCTGCTGGTTTCTTCCCTGGGTAGTCCAGGACCCTCCAGTCTTCCTAGTTCGTGTCAGTCCAACAGTTGTTTCAGGAACCGTGAGCCTGTAGGAACTACCAGGAACATCCGCCTCAGCTACAGCTTTCTCTCTGCTTCAAGGTACTCTGCAAATCCGGTTGTCCGTTTCGTTCAACCGCGGTGAAAGTGTTTGAAATCTTTCTCCAATCCGAGGGCTTGTCCTTCTCTTCTCTTTGAACTAACTTTTCTATCAACCAACCGCGTCCGGAAACCGTGCCACGAACTTTACCGCAAACTACCCTGAACTGGGCGATCTTGAGCAAAAGACTTTTGACCCATTGGGGGTAACTCATGGAATCAAGCACAGAAGTGGCACACGCGGCTGACGCATAGAGTGCACATGCGTCAGCTTACACCAGCCGCCTGCGCCAAAACCCATTTTGACGTACAGCGTATTCATGGATTTTTACATCCATAACCAGCTGTGGCGCAGTGTGGCACAGCGACCCTGCAGCAGCGCCAGTTACGCCCCCAACCCTGCCCCATGCGCCAAAAACATCGCACAAATCCCCTACCTCGCTCGCACCAGCGAAATCATGTGTAAAACTCCCTGCACACCCCTCAGAATACGCATACCCTGCTCGAGCCAGCGAAATCGTGTGTAAAACTCCCAGCGCACCCCTCGGAATATGCGTAGCCAGCTCGCGCCAGCGAAAGCGCGTGTAAATCTCCCCGCGCACCCCTCGGAATATGCGTACCCTGCTCGAGCCAGCGAAATTGCGTGTAAAACTCCCCACGCACCCCTCAGAATACGGGTACCCCGCTTGCGCCAGCAAAATCACGTGTAAATCTCCCTGCGCACCTCTCAGAATACACGTACCCCGCTCGCACCAGCAAAATCACATGTAAAACTCTCCACGCACCCCTCCTAATACGTGTACCCCGCTCGCGTCAGGAAAAATGTGTGGAAAAAGTCCCCCCTGGTGAGTTTTACATGCGATAGGCCTGGTGCGAGTGGGGTACGTGTATTCCGGGGGTGCGCAGGGAGTTTTACACACGATAGGCCTGGCACGAGTGGGGTACGTGTATTCCAGGGGTGCGTGTGGACTTTTACATGTGATTTGGCAGGGTGGGCCCTCCTGGGTGTGCCCCCCCATGCCCCACAGGCAGCCCACACCACAGGGGACTACCCTACACCCCTTGGCATGCCCCGCAGGCAACCCATGACCCCAGATCATGCCCCGCAGGCAGCCCATCTGCCCTGGGCATGACCCGCATGCAGCCCATCCACCATGGGCATACCCCGCAGGCAGCCCATGACCCCAGACCCTGACCCGCAGGCAGCCCAAAGAGCACCATGTACTTGGGATCCCAGACACATGTCCCCACCCCCATTGACGGCAACCTGCCAGCAGGCCATAACACATGTGCCCCACCCCCATTGACAGCAACCTGACAGCAGGCCCGGACACATGTCCCCCACCCCACCTCCATTGACGGCAACCTGCCAGCAGGCCCCGGCACATGGCCCACCAAACACCATGCCATAACAAAACAGACCCATGGCCCTAATGCCAACCCAAATCCCCTCCGGCCCCCAGTACAAGCACACAACCATACACTGCACCCACTCCAAAATTACCCATGCCATAAAAGTCTGAAAAGAACCTGCATGGCCATGAATAAATGTACAACAGAGCCACACAGTGGCAACACATGACTGAGGCAATGCTCCAGAGACATGCACAAAACCAATGAGAGTACACAACACCAATAATGAAGATATATGGAATGTATTAAAAAACATAAAAAATGACTGAATGAAAATCACACATTCAAATGATGAACTAATTAAAGCAATACCAAAAATAAAGTAAAATCCACTGAAAAAGAAAAATCGATGACATGAAAACTGAAAAGTGGTCCATCGCCAAAGTCCATATAAAGTCAATAAAAAAATAAAGTACAAAAAACCATTGCTCCATGGAATGATGAAATAACGAAAGTATGTACAAGTCTGGTACTATTTACACTGAAAGTCAGAAGGGTCCATGATCCCAAAACAAAAGGAAACCTACCAAAAGACCTATAAAATATAGAATTATGTACAAAAAGTGGAGCAAAGTCTGTGAACTCCAAATAAAAATATAAACCAAATGAAACCTAAGCCTAAATAGCTATATACAAAGGCTGCGGGCTAGTCCGACGGCTCACTTTTTGATGTTCCGGGCCAGGGCATCATCGAACTCCACGTCGATGTTCCGGAGGCGGGCCTCTTCCCTGGCCTCGAGGTCTCGCAGGAATGCGGCCATGGAATCCATCAACTCCCTGCGAGTTTCCTCGAGGCCCTCCTCCCGCCTCAAAGACCGGAGCATGGAGTTCTCCACCCTGACCATCCTGAGCCATGCCCTCTCCACCTGCCGCCTCTCTGCATCTATTTGCCGGCCCAACCGCGGCAACACAGAAGACACCCCCAGTCAGGGGTCCTCCTGGCCCTCGGCCGATGCCTGCCCCCGGGGTGTTGATGGCCCTGAGCCATGATGCCTCCCACACTGAGCCTGCTACTGCATCCGACGCAACTGCCTCTGCCACCACAATGGCCTCGGGCTGATGGAATCCCCCGGCGCCGTCGTGCATGTCCCCTGTCCGATGATGCCGGCACATCCTCCATCTGCTGGGGTCCAGTTGGTGGGGTGGCAACCCCTGCTGGACCTCCGACTCCCGACTGTGGCAGGTATGGGATCTCCACCAGGCTGGCTGCGTTGGTTGGGACAGGTCCACAGGGGGCCCTGGTGGTATCTGGGCCGGAAGACGGCACGGAGAACGACTGGCGTATAGTGTGCACAGAGGAGGAGAGGGCCGCAAGACTGGCTGACACATGGAGGAAACCCCCAAACAATGATCCCTCCCAACTGGGCCACGTTGCCACACAGCTCTTTGTGATGACGTGCGTGGTCCCCCCAGGAACCACACATGTCATCACGAATGTCAAGTGTGCGCAATGCGACACCAACCAGGACTGACTCAATTCTGTCACGGGTCCCCACGTCTGCAGGTAGAGGAGTGGCAAATGACGTGGACCTCCCCCTTACCTCTGGACGGGCCTGGGTCGGCGCATCCCTGCTGGTGCATGGGGATGCAGTCACAGTGTCAGGGACAGTGACATGCACAGGCCCCTCCGCAGCGACCTGTGCTGCCTCCTGCCCCGCCCCTGCATTGGTACCACCCCCACCAGGCCCCATGTGCGGCTCAGTAGCGGCCAACTCCTCCTCCGTACACACCACCAACCTGGATGGCTCTGTACCGTCTTCCGCCGTCGCAAGCCCCTGTGGGGGCTCACCCGCCCCTTCCTCTACAGCCGTAGTGGTGGACGTGGCACCAGTCCCCTCGCTCCCGGATGATGGAATGTCATAGGAGCGTGACTGGGCCTTGCGTCGCCGGCCAGTGGAGGCATCCCTGCTGCTTTCCTCCACAGCGCCGTCTTCGCCCTCTTCTTCACTCGCCGCTGTGTAAAGGGACACATTGAACACAAGCATCAGGGTACTGTACAATAGTCCCCTAAAGAGAAAGCAATTGCACATGAGTGCCACTGTCAAACGTCACTTCCATCGTGTCCCTCCACAACACATGGGTCAATGCAGGCAACACACATGCAGGAACAGGCATGGCACATGCAACAAACATTTGCATCCATGTCCAAGGCACCGTAGAAACATCCAATGGTGGGCTGACAGTCACATGCATCATGGGACTTGCTGATCACATGCACACGCATCACCGCTGGGTCATGCATCTGGCCCCGTGTACCCACAGACACAGTGGATACAAGGATGACTAGGCTGTATCAGTGAATCAACACATCGTCACGGACATGTGTCATGCATCCATGGCGCACACACTACTCAGACACACAGACATGTACACCATGCATGTCCATGACAGCAGCACACGACTCTCACACCCGAACATGTCCAAGTACAGACACAGGCATGCATACATGTGTGCATTCCGCAAGCTGCCCGCATGATGCATTGTAACACATACACCATCCATGTGGGTCACGCCTGACTGGACTCACATGCAGCACCATCATGTCCCTGCACACACACATCCATACATGATCCATGTGAACCATACAGCCAAGTAGCTAACTACCACCACACTACAGCATGCACTGTTTTAAATGTGAATGCATGGGCACTTACCGCTCGACTCCAGATGGGCCTGCATCCTGAGGATCTGGTGGTGAAGCACTGGGCGAATGTGCTCCAGGACCCTCATCTGCTGGGTGATAAGCTAGACCCAGCACCCCACTGCATTCGCTGCGCCCAAGAGGCGCTGGGCCTTCTTGAGGGTCCTGGACTTGTAGTTTTCCCAGCGCTTCTGGATGTGTTTGATGTCGCGGGGTGCCACCCCATCCGCGTTGATGGCACCCACTATGTCCTTCCAGGTCCTCTTCTGTCCTTCCTTGTCGGCGCGCGATGGTGTGAAGAGGGCATCATAATGCCCCAGAACTTGCTCCACCAGGATACCAACTTCCTTTTCACTGAAGCTGGTAGCCCTCTGCCTCTCTGCTGGGGGGTTGCCACTAGTGCCGGATGGTGTTGCATCGGACATAGCAACCCCCGAGGCAGGTGTGGGTGGGTAACTGGGTCCTGGGGCTGGGCTGCGGAGCGATGGAACAGCAGTCGGGAGTCTTCTGTTCTAGCAGGGGTAGTCACAGCAACTGGAACCCTGCAGATGGCTGATGTGCAGGCACCAAATGGCAGGGCACTGTTGGCAGCAAGCAGGCAGGCAGGTAGGCAGGCAGCAGGAGATGGCTTGGAGGAGGCTGCTCGCGCCTTCTGGGCAGGAGCGTGGTCTTCCGTGTGTTGTCGTGTGGCCCGCTTGATAGGGAGTGATTTGGCACGTGAAAAACAGCACGTTTGCGTGAATTCCGAAGAAAGGCCCTTAGCACGTAAGCACGTAGGTTACGTAACATGCGCACGGTCGTTTCATTCGGCAAAGGTTAAAAGTCCTGCGTGGGTTTCGATCGCTCTGTATGTGCTTTTCGTGGAGAGCGGTGCGTGTGTTTTCCAGACGTTGGGGTTCACATGTGATTACTTCACAGCGACTACAGTGTGTACTTCTTCTTTTGGCGGGGGTGTTACCTATGCGTTCTTCTTCTACACTCATGGCAGACGGTGAGTTGCGCACGCTATTTTTCCCACTGCGGGTGTCCCTGTTTGTTGCGTACCCCTTTTTTCAGTCATAATAGCCCACGTGTTGATCACGTACGCATTTTTTGGGTTCCTGGGCGCCACAGCACACTGCATGTTTTTTTTTACTGTACCTCTTTTTCTTGTTTTTTTGGGATGCCTGTGTGTTGCGTGACCCGTCATTTTTCCTAAGGGGCCACAGGCAGCCTTGCAGGAGCACAGGGGTGCTGTTTGCATCACGTACGTTGCCCCCTCACCCTCACCCAAGTTGCCCAGGACAATTGTTGTGTGCACCTCCCATTGCTACTAGTACATCTGTGCCATGGTTGGGAGGCCACAAAAGGTGAGGGGTGCCTAAGTTGAGCGGCCTCCACATGCCCTTTCCCCTCCCATGTGCAGAGCCTGTATATGTGGTTGGGGATATGGGGGCACCACCATGTCCACCGGCACGCCCTGCCCGGTTGCAACGTAGGGCAGGACACATGCTGCCACTATGATCCTGCACACTACTGGGGCCGCATATAGCAGCTGCCCACCAGAGCAGTCAAGGGAGCGAAATAGTGACTTGAGCACTCCGAATGTGCGCTCCACTATGCCCCGGGTTGCAATATGGGCTATGTTGTTTCTTACCTGGGGTGGTGTGGTGGGGTTCTGTATTTGCGTCATCATGTAGGTGCTCAGAGGATAGGCACCGTCCCCTGGGGGAGGTGATAATGGTTGTCATTAGTTTGGTTTGTGTATTCGTCTGTGTGTGACATGCATGCATGTGCACAGGCATTTGTACTAACCTATGAGCCATATGTCGCCATGCTTCACAGCTTCCAGGTCCCGGCTCAGGGCGGACATTCTGTATATGAAACTGTCATGGGTGGACCAAGGATGGTTAGCATAGACAGAGGTGATGATCCCCTGTGCATTGCATTCAACCTGCATGTTGATGGTATGGCAGTGCTTGACGTTGTGGTGTATATTCTCTGTGGCCCTAGGTGGACATAGGGCCACATGGGTGCAATCTAGGGCACGGAGCACTTTGGGGAAGTGTGCCACCCTGTAAAAGTCCTGGACCACGCCTGCCTTTCTGCGGGTGTTCTGGGCATGTATATGTGCCTGCGGACTAAGGGGCGCACAGTCATGATTGCCAAGACCTGGTGTAGGCAGCGTGACTGCATGGCCTGTGAGACACCCCCAACTATGGCAGTTGTCCGCTGAAATGACCCAGTGGCCAAAAAATGCAGGACATTGAGCACCTTTTCCAAGGGGCTTAGTGCTTGGAAGCACAGGGTGGGTGATGTGAGGTCATCCTACCACTCAGTGACCAGGTCTAGGATGATACGAGGTGGAAACCTATACCTTCCATAGACCTCATCATCAGGCATCCCAGAAAGGCTGGTCCTTTGCAAAAAAATGCGGGGCCTGGCTATTCTCATCCTCCTGCGGTGTCCCACGATCAGTGCTGCGAGAAATGGGACATTCATCATAGCTGTATATACGTGTTTGTTGTTTACTCGTACTTTTATTCTGCGCGGGGACACTTCCACCTGCCTTCGTGTGGCGGACGTGTTTACGCATGTGCGTGTCTTTTGGCGTGCATGGGTTTCCCCGTATTCAATTCCATGAATACGTGTTGTACGCGTGCGTGTGGGCGTTCCGTGCATTTCCCAGCAGTACTTTCCCAGTTACGCCTTCTTTTTCACACGTTCTTCCCCATTCTGAGTGTTCTGCCCACTTTTTGGTGTGTGTGATACACATTGTGCACTTTTGCTGTGCGCGTCGCGCACGACGTTCGGGATGTTGCAGTGACGTGTGCGCCCGTGTGCACTACCCATGGATTTTGCGCACATCCCGGGGAAAACACGCGCAGCACCTTCCATGAATCTTGCTTTTTCACGCTTGCGCCAGCTAACGCCACTTATTTCGGCGTACATTTGTTCCATGAATCGGCCCCATTGACCTTGGCCTTAAGCCGTTTCTACCTTATTATATCACTGTAGTTCCTCTTGTTCAATTGCCCTGAGTACCTACCTGTTGGTTTGATTTAATTTCTAATAACTTTGTCTTTTCCTCCTTTTTAAATTGCTGGAATGCCATTTTGCTCCCACTTCATTTTGTGAGCTTAACTTGTCTGGAATTTAAGGGAAGTGGTGTGGTGTATTAAGAGAGTGATTTTTGAACTGCTTATAATAGTGTAATGTTATACAACTGAAGAGTGAAATAAATGTATATTCCTTTACTTGAAAACCTTGAGTCAGTGTTTGCCTGAATCATAGTAATTGCTGTCCTTTGTGTAACTACCTGATACTGCTCACTTACTCTTGAGATAAGTCTGGCTGCTCTGCTACTGCTGCCACTTTAACTGTGTAGTACAGGCTTGTACCAAAGATGAATTTGTACTGTCACTTGTAGTCTTAATTGTGTGTGGTGTTCCCAAAGGGTACTGCATATAATTCTGCCTAACACCATCCGAACCAGAAACTCATTCCTCCAACAGCGCACAGGCGCACGCTCTCACAACCTTCGACCTTCCCCCCTGCAACCCTCCCAACGCACCTAACCTTACCATTCTGGGAGAATTCATCAACGCCAGATCTCTTCCGGCCCATGCACTTGAGATCACAGACATTATCACACTACACAACCTGGACTTCCTGGCTATACCGGAATCATGGCTCAATGATGCCTTTGGCCCAGCACTATCTCTGGCTGTACCCAACTAGGATTCCATATGCAAGAGGGACAGACCTAATGCCAAACGGGGAGGAGTGGCTATCATAGCCAAATCATCCTTAAACATGAGAGAGGTACCCCCAACTCCCATTTCATCCTGCAAACTCCTTTCAGTGAAATTGTCCCTCTCAGCTATAGCTTCACTAAACATCCACCTCATATACCAACCTCCTGGGCCCACACTCTCCTTTGAGAATGAGGTCACGCAAATCATCTCCTCCAATACTAAGCCCAAATCACAATCCATCCTACTGGGTGAACGACCTACTCGACAACAATGCTTGCTTAACACCATGACAGCACTCGGCTTTTCACACAAGATCCAGAACCCCACTCATGTGAAAGGTCGCATGCTTGACTGGCTTGCAGATATCAACTGCACCTCCACCATTTTATCTAACTCTCCCTATCCCTGGTCTGACCACCACCTTATCACTTTCAACATCGATACTAGATCAAGCCCAACCAACACTTTGAATATGCTCTAAGCAGTGGTTTAGTTACAATTTGTTAGGACAGTTTTGTTATTGGTAGGCCCTGTATACTTCATAGGACTGAGAGTGGACCTGTGTGGGCAGGATACAGGTGGGGTGTCTTGGTTCCTCAGTATTGATTAAATAGCCAGGTTTTGAGCGCTTTTTTGAAACTTGCCATTGTTTCCGCATTTTTAATTCTGAGGGGTAGGGAGTTCCAAAGGGTGGGAGCGAGGACTCTGAAGCTGTTCCCTCCTGCTTTGGTACTTTTATGCCGCAGAATTTCCAATAGAGCCTTGTTGTTTGATCTCAGTACTCTGTTAGGTATTTTTTTCTTAATGGCCTTGTTGAGGTAACTGGGGGCTTTGTTGGTCAGGCATTTATATACAACACGTAGGGCCTCATTACGAGGTTGGAGGTAGCCATGGCGCTGTTAGCGCCATGGCTGCCTCCAAACCCTAACCGACTCCGCCTTGGTGAATGGAGCTATTACCGCCCCATTCCAAGGTTGGTGGTGGCGGTAATTCCCCATTCACCAAGGCCCTTCCCCATTCCCATTTCAGCCCCCATAGGGCTCAATGGGAATGGGGAAGGTGCTAATAACGGTACCGCAAATTGCGGTACCGTTATTAGCTCCAAAGTCCCTTTGCGGGTCCCGTCCTCAATGGCTGGAAAAACCAGCCGTTAAGGGAGGACCCGCAAAGGGAACTCAGAATAGGCTGGTAAGGGATTACCGGTACCGGTGCCCTTACCGGTACCAGTAATCCCTTACCGCCAGGGTCGTAATGAGGCCCATAGAGTTTTGAAAATGATTCTGGCTTTGACAGGTAGCCAATGGTTTTCTCTCCTGATGTTAGAGATGTGCTCTGATTTCTTGATGCCTAACGCTGCCCTTAATGGTTTATTCTGCAGCAGTTGTAGTTTGCTTGTGTTGGCATTGGAAGTTCCTAGTAGAAGTACATTGCAGTAATCGAGCTTAGTTAATATCAAGGCTCTGGCTAGGGTTATGCAATTGGTAGGAGTCAGGAATTGGCGGCTGAGGGCAATGAGTTTGGCTGTGTATGCTGTGGTGGAAGAAGGGGCTGAGATGTGCTTGCTCATAGTGAGGTTAGCATCTAGATATACACCGAGAGTTTTGACTTGCTTAAGTACTGGTATCCGGGTGCCATTGATATTGATGTCAGTGTAGTCTGTATGAAGAGAACTTATTCTAGCTTGGGATCCTACGATGAGGATCTCTGTCTTCTCATCATTGAGACAAAGTGCCTCATTACACGGTAGGTGCTAAACCGTGGTGCTATTAGCACCATGGTTCATGCCGGTAATTTACCGACTCCGCCATGGCGGAAAGGGGAATCACCACCCCATTCCAAGGATGGCGGGGCAGTAATTCCCCCTTCCACCATGGCACTTCCCCATTCCCATTTTTGCCCTATAGGGCATAATGGGAATGAGGAAGGCGCTAATCAAGGTACCGCAAATTGAGGTACCGTAATTAGCACCATGGTCCCTTTGCGGGTACCAACTTTAACGGCTGGTCTAGACCAGCCGTTAATGTCGGGTCCCGCAAAGGGACCTCGTAGTAAGGCGGTAAGAGTTAACGGTCACCGGTACCCTTAACGGTGACCATTAACCATTACCGCCTTCCATGTGATGAGGCCCAAAGACTATTTAGTGCCATCCAGTTTTGAATGATGGCGTAGATTTTGTTAATAATTTTGGGTGTCTTGGGTTTACTCCCCAGAAATGGGAATAAGGATCTGGGTGTCATCTGCAAAATTAGTGTAGATGACACCCATATCGTCAGGTGCTGAGAATAGGAGTTTGGTGTAGGCATTGTAGAGGGTCGGGGAGAGGCATGAACCCTGGGGTACTCCGATAGGGACAGTTATGGGGTCTGCCGCCTCTCTGCCAATGGCGACTCTGGATGTACGTTCAGATAGGAACGATTTGACCCAAAGGGTGGCGTTGTTGGAGAAGCTAAAGTCTTTAGCTAATGTTTCACAAAGTTTATCATGATCTACTAGGTCAATCGCTGCTGACAGATCCAGCAGCAGCAATATAGCAATTTATCCTGAATCTCTGATGGTGTCTATTTGGATTTTTAGGTCGGTGAGAGCAGTTTTAGTACTGTGGTTAGGTCTAAAGCAGGATTGTCTATCTCCTAGGAGTTTGTTCTGTTGGAGATGGGTTTGTATTTGGTTATACGCTATTTTGTCGATAATTTTGAGAACAAATGGGACTGTGGTTATGGGCCTATAATTCATTTGAATAAGAGGGTCCAGTGTTGTTTTTTTTAATAAGGGTGTGACCCAGGCTTCTTTGATGCTGGCTGGGACCACATTCGCGTTGAAGGATGCATTAACGAAATTGGTAATGATGGGGGTGTGGGTCGGGGCACATAGTTTGACTAGAGGTGCTGGGAAGTTGTCCCCTTTGAAACTAGATGCTTTCAATTTTCCTATTGTATTGAGCACTGTTTCTTGGGAGACTGGCGAGAAATGGAAGGCTGGGGTCTTACGTTCTATGAGGCTGGTGGTTAAGTCTTTCTTGATAGGCTTTCTGCAAGTATTGTTCTTTTAGTGACGATTTTGTTTTGTAATAGTTTAATTTTTGCGGGCAGTGCGTCTTGGATGGTAGTGCACCACTCTTTGCTAGGTTTAACAGGGTTGATGATAGGAATGGGGTTTTCCAGTTCTTTGAGGATGGAAAATAGTTCTTTTGCGTCAGATGCTGCTTTAGTAATCCTGTTGTTGAGGGCATTTGCTTTATGTGCAATGATGGCTGCTTTGTAAGTTGTATTTGCTGAGTTGAAAGCATTGGCTGTTTCAGTGGTATGGGATTTGTTGTGGCGGTGTTCAAGCGCACGTTTAGTTCGCCTAAGTGCTACCAGTTCCTCATTAAACCAGAAGGAGGATTTTTTGTCCGCTCTTCTGGTTTTGGTGATGCAGGGAGCTAAGGCATCTATTGTATTAGTGAGACAATTATGGTAGGTGTCTGCTAAAGAGCATGGGTTGTCATTAGTGATCAATTTATCTGTGAGCAAAAATTTTTAAAAATTGGGTTCAGGACTCCAGCTGATAGTTTGCGAATGTTCCTAGTTGCATAGGTGTCCAATGTGGTGGTCTTGGGTGATTCGAGTTTGTTACACTCGATGGTAAAGTTGATGGCATGGTGGTCTGTCCATAGTAGAGGCGTTATTGTTTCTATGGAGACTGCAGTATTAAGAGATAATGCCCAGTCCATTGTTCTTCCTTTGGTGTGGGTGGGTACATTCACTAGTTGTACAAATAGCATATCTTTAAGGGCGTTGTGGAGGGCATCTGCTTTATGATCTAGAATGTCATTGAATCCGAGGTTCAGGTCTCCAAGGATGATACATTTAGTCTTGGGTTTGATTAGAGGCGTTAGTAGCAGTGGTATATCTAGATCTGGTTGAGAGTTATTATTCGGAGCTCTGTATATAGCTAATATATTGATAGTGGTTTTGTTGTTGGTGGCAAGTTTAGTGAGCAGGATTTCGTATCTGTCTAGATTGTCAAAAGGGCAGACTCTAAGTTGAAGGTGGTTTTTAGCAATGATGGCTACTCCTCCTCCAACTGAGTTGATTCTGTCTGACCTAAGTATGGTGTAATTTGGTGGGATGGCGATAGTAAGTATCGGGGATGAGGCTTGGTGAAGCCAGGTTTCTGTCACTATGAGCATGTCAAGTTCCTGTTCAATTATATAATCATGTATTTCTGGGGCGTGGGCAGCTATGGATCGTGCATTGATGAGCGCTACTCTGAGTTTAGTATAAGGTTGAGTTTGAAGAGTAGGTGGTGGCTGAGCCTTTCTGGGGTTGTGTGAGGTGGCTTGGTACTTAGTGGTATTTAGGACTGTCCTTTTGGGAGTATAAGGTGGGCAGTCGCTTATAGGACTGGAAGGGGTGGGCTTTGTTACGGTTGGAGCATCTGTAGAGCTGCACTTCATTGTCCGTGCTCTGAGCCGGTTATTTCTGGCATTTAACTGCAGTGAGTTCAATTTAGTGAGCATACTATTGGTGTGCTTGGGTGGGGAGGTATGTGTCCGTGATCTGGGACGGTTACATCTCACTATACATAGGCTCGGGTAGGACTTCCTTGTAGGCTTAGTGTTTATGGTGGGAATGCTAGGTGTAGGGGTGCATATGGGGCTTTGGTTACTACTTTGGACGGTAGAGAGGTTGTTTTGGTTGTGGAGAGGCTGGAATGGGCTTGTATTGGGAAGGAATGGGGTGGGACAGGGGATGGGGAAGTGCCTGGGGCAAGCTAGTTTACTAAGACCATTTGGATGGATTGGTAGTGGGTTCCTGTACATGGCAGATCTCTGGTAGGATGCAGAAAGGGAACATGGTGAAGATTAACCAACCTTGCATAGTTACTTGTTTGCAGTGGCCTGAGACTATGTTAGCGGCAGTCTACTTGCTACAATTGGTGCTAGACGTGATAGGCACTTTTAAGGCACCGTAGGGTAAGCTAGAGTGCTTGGCTATAGACTTGAAAAGTGCACTTTAGTCACATATAGTATATTAGTCACCGCAAGTTTGTTTTGAGATTTAGCGGAGGTGAACTACAATTGTGGCTGAAGAATAGGGGTTGGCCTACACAAATCTAAGTACGAGTACATTGTTAGATGTGCAGTTTTAATACATTAGTGCCCTGATAGTAATTTAGGTGATGCATTACAAACATTACATTGAGTACAGAGATAGTATGGCACTGTTATCAAACATTGTTCTTCAGAGTGTACTCCAATTGCTTAGCAGTAAATCGCGGACTACACTAGTGTAGTTATCAAGGCGAGTATAGTGTGACTTACAGGGGTAACACTTTGTCTATTCACCTCTATGTTAGTAAACAGCAGGTGCATATGAGGCACGTAGTGCGGTTACGCAACGTTCATCGTGATTGGCAGTGTGCGTTTACTTACAGTTCATGGCAAAGACTCACTGAAAGCAGCGGTAGAATAGAGCCTATAGTCTGTTCAGCTGTAAGGAGGTAGCTACGGCTCCCTTGCGGCCACACCGCGGACAGCTGCAGACAGGCCCTTAAGCTTGCGGCCCTTGATCGAGCGGCTGGCTTCCGCCTCCAGTCGGGGGATCGTGGGTAAATGTGGTCCGCGGCCAATCGGCTGCCTTAGGCGATCGGGAGGGCGGCCATCTTGAAGCAGGGTGGTGCTGAGGCGAATCTGGAGGCTGCGCTCGTTTAGCTATGAGCACACGCAGATCGGAGTATATAAACTACACCTTCGGTTGTATGGAGGAGTGCAGGCTGCATTACCAGTGTGGTAGTGCGAGGGACTCCATATGCCTGGTCTCGTTCAGGCGAAGCACGGGTGCAGTCCCAGTGCAGGCAGGTGATCCTGCAGGCGACGAGGGGCTCCTGCCCTATCTGTGGGTAAAGATGAGCATCTACTCAGCCGGACACACCTTGGATGCTCTCATCTCAGCAGATCCCCATCTCCAACCCTCTCACTACACCACTCTCCTGGTCTGAGCATGCTCTCCTGTTCTCTCATCTGGAGCTCTTGGGTCACCCGGCAAAGCCTCTGCCTGCATTACTAGGCTCCTTCTCCATCATTCGACCGATGAACCCAAGTGTCAGTTGCTGCTTTCGCCACCACTTTCATTCCCGCTCCCACTCCAGCCACTGACTCTCATGCGGACACAACCCTTGCTAACCTTCACCTCTCTATCTCCAACACCCTGGACATCCTTGCCCCTGTCTTGAGGATCTGTATGAAGCCTGCCTCCAAGTACGACACCTGGTATGACTCCGACCTTGCCTCTCTGAAACGCAAGTGCAGAGTTGCTGAATGGAAGTGGCGGGCTTCAAGCACTTCCACTGACAGACTGGCCTGCCACCTGCTCCAAAGGCAATACAGACTCTCCATCCACTCTGGGAAGAGGGCCCATATCCAAGCCTGCATCTTTGGTGCCACCAGAAACACAGCGGAACTGTTCGGAATCTGCAAGGAACGTGTCAATCCTACTGCAGTCTCTGCTCCTCCTCTGGCTTCCCAGGCCTTCTCTACTGAACTGGCCTCCCACTTCACATCACAAACTCCGGACATCCTGTCCTCACTCTCTTCTACTCCCCTTCCTCCTCCCTCACCCGCCCTGTGGCCTCCCATGGCTCCCCTCTCCCCTTCCCTCCTTCTCACCTCCTTCTCGCCTACTGCATCTCAGGAGGTCACTAAACAAATCCTCTCTATGAAGGTGTCCGCCAAACAGGTGCTCCCATGCTCCTCCAGAATCATCAAGAACAACATGGCCTCCCTTGCTCCAGCCTTGGCTGATTTCTGCAATCACTCCTTTTTCACTGGCTCCCTCCCATTACCCCATTACCACTCCATTGTGCACCTGTTCTTTCAAAAGCCTTCTGCCCACCCTTCCTGCCCTGCTAACTACTGCCCTATCTCTATTACCCCCTTCCTGGGAAAGCTCTTTTAGAAGCTAGCCATCTCCCAACTAATCCCCCACATTGAATCTGTTGGTTGTCTCCACGACCACCAGTCTGCTGTCAGAGCAGCCAGAGGCCATCTTCTCAGGAGCTAGGATTGTCTCACCCTCCTTCGCCCCACCCAGCAACACAACCCTTTGCTCGATAATCATTTGTGAATTCATGATACATTTGTCCAAACTACATGAGTTCGAGGTGGAGTCTAACTGGGTATGGCCACGCAGCACCTGCCATATTAAGGGGACATTAGCTGGTAAGACCTTCATAACGTTTGTTTTAACACTGCTTCGCAACATGAAGAGAAGTAGGTCGAACAAACAAGCGCTTGTGATATTGTCACTTTGAAAGCGTGGCTTACCTTTTATAGCCAACAAACAACAACGTCAGCCACTGCCGCCTGCGGCAGACTGAACTCGCTGCCGGACTCTGCACGCCGGCGCTGCCTGCAGCTTTCAGCTTATGTAGGCAGTCCTAAGATGTTAAAGCAACAGGAGCACCAAACACGAGCACCAAACACAATCCAGCAAGATCCAAGGAAGCAAAGCAGAGTAAGCAGCAGGTACTGTAGGCAGACTGGACTCGCTGCCAGACACTGCTGAGTTTATACTTCATTTACAAATGTAACTTTAATTTTTTTGTTTTTGTACAGCGCTTGCACTTCCTGGAGAGTCAGGTTTGGGATGTTTTAATTGTAGTCTTGAAGATTTGAGAGGCTAGAACACATGTGATTGGTGTAACGAATCACTCACCCTTGGGCAAAGACTCTGCTGCCGCTGTCCATTTATAGTAATATTCCCCTTATTGTCTGCAAGGTTGAATGGATGTAAACTAGACCATGCATACTCATAATTTTACACACTGTCTTTATAATTAAAGTGTAAATCAAATTATCAGTGTACAAATTATCTGCCTCTGCATGATTTTGCACACAGCGGTGGAACTCTGAAAAATACAATTGTGCAATACTGGTTTGCTTTCACTGGGAAAAAAGCATAATTTGTTACAAAAGATTCATTCTCAGTTGCAACTTAGTTTTCCATCTTATTAATTATACAATCCTAAAATGTTAGGAAAATAAATGTGCACAGTGCTTCTGTTTGCTCCATGAGCATCTACACAGAACACAGCAGAAGCGGAATGGCAAGAAACCATTCCCTTTATCACAGTGTGCAGTTTCTTTTTTTGAAAGGCTTCAGAGAAGTATATTCTGTTTCAGAGGCTTTTGTCCATGGAATGCAATTATATCCATGTAGATAAAAACCAAACGATGCGTTCTGGTTTCTGTCATGTAACCTGACCTTTACACTGTCCTCTGCTCTAAACTTGTGTGTAAATGTACACAGGAAAATAATAAAGCTGTCGTATTTACAAGATTGTCATGCATAAAAAGGCCCAATACGCACCTAATCTGGAGGCCTGCCGATGATGCTCTGGATATCCACAACTTTTGCGGGGTATAGGTGCACTCCTCCGGGGCACAGCTTGCTGCCCATTGTTCAACTGCATTATCCTGCTCCACCGTCGGTAGGCCTGTTGCACCTCCTGCTCATAGAGCTGCACTCCTGCATGGAGCCCCGCCAGGTCCGTGGTCAGAGGCAGCATGGGTGTGGGGAGGGTGTGTGTGGTGTGGTTGTTGTCCTTTTCAGCAGTCCCTGTGCTCATTGTGTGCACCTGGGTCAATTAAGTGCTCCTGTGACCTGGGCCTTGTTACTGTCTGTTCCGCGGTGCCAGTGTTTCCGGCACGATTTTCCCGGTGGCACCGGCTTTTTTTGCCAGTGTTTCCGGGGAAACAGCTGTTGTAATGCTGCCTTGTTTCCGGCACTGATTATGGAGGGTCTCGCTGTTTCAGTTCCCTGTGCTATCGGCAACGGCAAACCTAATTGTGTGAAATAATGGACTTTTTTATTTTTAATCTCGCTGTGCCTTACATTATGAATTTGGGAGTTCCTAACACATAGTGCGCTATTCAAGAAAGTCTAAATCATAGGTTAGTCTGTAGTGTTGCTACATATGCCTCACATTGATTCAGTCCTGGATGTCCAGTGCTTACCTGAAGCTATACCCTCCAAGACTGAATTCCTACTGCTGACCAACAACACTGAACACCCCCACATCTAGCCTTCGCTCTCTGCTATGAACCTCGAGGGCTTCACACCCCAGCTGGCAACCTGCGTCAAGTCCCTTGGGCTCGACAGACATCTCATCTTCAAACAGCAGATAGCAAGGAAGACACAAAGTGCTTGGTACCAACTTTCTCACCTGTGGAAAATCAAGCCCTTCATCCCAGAAAACAACTTCAGATTCACTGTCCAAGCCTTGGTCCTCCCTCACCTGGATGGTGGCAATGCCCTTTTGGAAAGCCTGCCAGTGACTACTCTGGCACCCCGGGGATGTGTTCTGCATGCAGCAGCACGACTCATCAGGACTCCACAAATTCAACCACATCATACTGACCCTTATTGAAATGGACTTGCTGCCAATGCAAGCCTGTATCATCTTCAAATCCTGTTGCGTTATCTAAAAACTCAACATCCCAGGAGGCCTGCAATACACCACCAGTAAAGGCATGCGTAGACTTGAAATCTGCTGGTGCAGGAAGGAAAGAACCAGAAGACAGGCCCTCTCTGGCTACATGTGTATACATGGGCATTTCTGTAATGGTACTAACTGGCTATTAATGGTAGCAGGTGGGACATGGTGGATGCACCAGGACATTTGATAGCACTGCCTGTCAAATGCCTTTCTAAAACCTATCTACTTGCCAAAACAGTTGACTTTACCAATGCTTCTTTTAACGGGACTTCAGTGAAGGACACACATAGTGCTTATAAATCAAGTGGCTGAAGGCAGCCCTGGTTGAGACATTTTTATTACAGCCGTAGCATGTTTACAGCAGCAATTAAACCATTAGCTTTCAGAAGACGGCTTTGAAAGAAACCCTGGCAGGCACTTTGAGTGCTACTTTTGATTTGAAGGCTTAATAAAGCAAGCTCAAAGAGATTCAAGGAGAGTGTTTTTTTGTGAGTGGATGGTCAAGAAGTGTGTGGGATTGGCCATAGGGATTAGGGTTGCCAGAGGCAGTTAATAGGTGAGTAAGTAAACACCACCTGCGAGTATTGTGCTCTTCATATGCCATCTCTCCCTATCTGTACTCCAATGCATTAGTTTTATCTGTACTCCAATGCACCCTTCCGTGGTGTTTGCAGGTTGTCCTCTCCCTCCCTAGCCCTCCCAGCCCTCCCTGATTGGTTGTTTGCTGTGCCGGGCCAAGCTAGGTAGTCTAGCAGTTCACCGCGCTCGCCACTTACATCCTTGGCTGAGCGGGTGAACTACAGGCTCCATACTAAGGTATTCAGCCCCCCCGTGGGCCGTTGTATTTTGTAAAGGCTTGTCTTGTTCCTTTTCTCCTCGATTGTGTGCCCCCCTGGCCACTCTCCCCTTCCGTGGTGTTTGCAGGTTGTCCCCTCCCTCCATCCCCCCTTCCACCCCTCCCAGCCCTCCCTGATTGGTTGTTTGCCGTGCCAGGTCAAGCTAGGTAGCCTAGCAGTTCACCGCGCTCGCCACTTACATCCTGGGCTGAGCGGGTGAACTGCAGGCTCCATACTAAGGTATTCAGCCCCTCCGTGGGCCTTTTTATTTTGTGAAGGCTTGTCTTGTTCCTTTTAGCCTCAATTGTGTGCCCCCCTGGCTCCTCTCCCCTACCGTGGTGTTCGCAGGTTGTCCCCTCCCTCCCACCTCCCACCCCTCCCTGCTCTCCCTGATTGGTTGCTTCACATCCCCTCCTCCCCAGACCTCCCCTCCCCCTCCTTTTACAGGTGCTACCAGGGCAGCCCCTGCCCGGCAGCCCCACGGCTAAGGGCCCCTTAGGCAAAGGGCAGCTCCCACGGTTGCGGCTGCTGTGGTGTCTGCAGGTGTCCGCAGGGTACGCCAGTTGCCAGTCAGTCTCCCTGGTCAGTCCCAGTAGCCTCCCCACCTTCAGATTCTGAAACACGGCTGTGCGGACCCCTGTGTTGCTGTAATACGCACTATCTCTGTATTTAAATAATTTTATGTGCTGTGAAACACTAGGCCTTTCCTCCCCTTTCAGGATTCTCAAACTTAGGTGGCTTCTCCACATGATGCTCTAATACGCACTGTCTCTGTATTTAAATAAGTTTTGTGCTGTGACAAACTAGGCCTTTTCTCCCCTTTCAGGATTCTGAAACTTAGGTGGCTTCTCCACATGTTGCTCTAATACACACTGTCTTTGTATTTAAATACTTTTTGCGCTGTGAAACACTAGGCCTTTTCTCCCTTTCAGGATTCTCAAACTTAGGTGGCTTCTCCACATGTTGCTCTAATACGCACTGTCTTTGTATTTAAATAATTTTTGTGCTGGGAAAAACTAGGCCTTTCTCCCCTTTCAGGATTCTCAAACTTAGGTGGCTTCTCACTGGTTCTAAAGTTAGCATTTTGAGCTTTTAAACCCTGAGACTCTGTCCTATTGTGCAACTTGATTAGCTGCGCGCTATCTTCCCTGCCTACTCTCGCCAGTTCTCCCCCTCTCCCACCTACTCTATGGTGCTCTCTATCTCTCCTATCTTTTCTAACTGCTTCTCTATCGACTATCCTGCTCTCCTCACTAAATCTGGTAGGAAGAAGTTTAAAAAGGACATCCTGACCTCCAACCCAGGCCTCCCTATCGCTGACACCTACACCAGTGCCTCCTCCAAGGAAACTCTCACCGACATACTCTTTGTCGTGCCTTTACCTGACCTATGTACCCTTCATATGGTCTCTGTGCTCTCTCCTTTCTCCTCCTCTCCCATTAATGGTGGAACCCGTTGGAACGTCCTCCTGGCCTCCTTCGACTCCTATAAGGTCATCATTAATGTCTACTCTAATGGGACCATCTTGGTCCAAGGCCCTCAGGCCAACCTTAACCTCTTTGATAGACGCTTCCCGCGCCTAATCAACTTCCTTTCTTCTCCTGCTGTCCCCCCTCCCCTTTCCTGAGCTACCTTGCCCTCCCCCTCCCTCTCTGCCCCTCCAGGGCTCCTTCTACACCTCTGCAGGATGTACCTCTGATCTGTACCCTCCCCGGAAGTCTTTCAAGCATGGCAACCTTCTCCACATTGCCACTCTTAACTCTCGCTCTGCTGTCAAACATTCCTCTGATATCTGACGCCTTCTTGAAGAACTTGACCTTGATGTCCTCAGTCTCACTGAGACATGGTTCACGGCCAGCTCTGTCTGCGCCCAGGCCCAACCGACCCGGTGGGGGTGTAGCCCTTATCTTCCCTGAGTGGATTCCTGCCTCTGTCATTCCTACGCAGACTTACTCCTCTTTTGAATGCCTCATCTGCCGGCTCTCTCTCCTCCCTAGCCATTCCCTTACTGTGCCTATTATTTATCGGCCACCTGGTCAGATTTCTTCCTTCCTCTCTAAGTTAGGCGGACCTCACCTCTTCACTCCTGGCCTCAACCACTCAACTCCTCCTTCGTGGAGACTTCAACATCCACCTGGATGCCTCCTGTCCCCCCTCTGGACTCTTTCGCGACCTCTGCGACTCTCTCTCACTCACCATTCTCCCCTCTGGGCCGACTCATTCTGCAGGGCACACTCTCGATGTTCTGATCTCCTCTGATCTTCCCCTCTCCACTCCTCTCTCCTGGAGTGATCACTTTCTCCTATCCTCCCACCTCACCCTCCCTACCCCTCAGGCCAAGCCACCTCCATCACTGCCACCCACCTTCTCGGTCATCCGACCAATGAAGCCCGTGTCAGTTGAAGCTTTTGCCACCACCTTCTCACCCCCTCCTCCCCCTTTGGCTGACTCTCACCCTGAGACAGCCCTCTCCATCCTCCACTCCTCTAAATCTGATACTCTTGTTATCCTTGCCCCTGTCATGAGAATCCGCCTGAAGCCCAAAGCCAAGTGCAACTCCTGGTATGACTCAGACCTCGTCACCCTTAAACGCAAGTGCAGGGTGGCCGAAAGGAAATGGCGTGCTTCATGTTCATCCTCTGACAAACTGGCCTGCCGCCTGCTTCAAAGGCAATACCGGCTCTCCGTCCTCACCAAGAAGAGAGCTCATATCCAAGCCCGCATCTCTGCGGCATCTAACAACTCGGCTGAACTCTTTAAAATCTGCAAGGAACTAGCCAATCCTGCCACAGTCTCTACCTCTCCTGTACCTTCCCAGGCCCTTTGCATGGCACTGGCTTCTCACTTCATCTCAAATACCCAGGACATCCTGTCCTCACTCTCCTCCTATTGCCTCCCTCCCTCCATTCCCTGTTCTTCCTGTGGTCCTTCTGCAGTCACCCCCCCTCCCTCCTTCTCTGCCTTTCCCCTTTTCTCTGCTGCTGAGGTTTCTAGACAAGTCCGATCTATGAAAGTCTCGTCGAAACAGGTTCACCCCTCTTCCTCCAAAACTATCAAGGACCACATCGACTCCCTGGCTCCTGTCCTGGCTAATTTCTGTAATCACTCCTTCGCCACTGGAGTCTTCCCATCCCCCCTGAAGCAAACCCTTGTGCACCCTCTTCTTAAGAAACCCTCTGCCGACCCCTCCCTCCTCCCAATTATCGCCCAATCTCCATCACTTCCTTCCTGGGCAAGCTCCTGGAGAAACTGGCCATCTCCCAGCTCAATCTCCACACTGAATCTGTTGGTTGTCTTCATGACCATCAGTCTGGCTTCAGAGCTGCCAGAAGCACGGAAACTGCTCTCCTGAACATCCGCGAAGACCTGCTCTTCAACCTTGACTCCAACACCCCTTGTGTCCTCATCTTGCTTGATTTCCCTTCTGCCTTTGATACTGTCCACCATGCCATCCTGTTCAACCGTCTCCGTGAGAACCTGGGTATCACTGGTCAGGCTCTGGCATGGGTGACCTCTTTCCTCTCTGACCGACCCTCCCAGGTCCAACTTGGGTCCTTCCTATCTGATATCTTTTTCTCTATCTGTGGTGTCCCCCAGGGATCTAACCTCTCTCCCTGGCTGTTCAACCAATACCTGGCACTCCTTGCCCACCGCATTGCCGCTCTCTGCCCCAATTTTCAGTGCTATGCGGATGATACCCAGCTTATTTTCAGGCTACCCTCAGCCTTCTCCTCGCCTTCCTTCATCTCTGACTGTCTGTCTGCTATCCAGCTATCCAGGAGTGGTCCAGGAGTGGTGTGCCGCCAATGACCTCTGCCTTAATGCCAGTAAGACTGAGATTTTACTCATTGGCACACCCACTCCCTCCTTCCCTGCAGCTCTCTGGCCAGCCTCCCTTGGCCCTCTTCCTGCTCCCACCTGCAAGGCTAAAAACCTCGGGGTCACCTTCGACCTCCAAACTCCCCTTCTCTCCTCACATCTTCGATGTCTCTAAGAAGTCACACTACCAGCTTCACCTCCCCAGAGGTATTCTTCCTTTCCTCTCCTTCCCTCAGAAGCTCACCGTCTCCAGAGCCCTGGTTCTCTCTAGGCTGGACTATTGTAACAGCCTCTATCTAAATCTACCTGCCTCTACGCTCCACCCTCTTCCACTTATCCAGAACAGGACTGTGAGACTTGTCCTCGGCCTCAAGCGCTGGGATCGTATCTATCCATTACTAAAATCTCTGCACTGGCTCCCAGTGGCTGCGAGGATTAAGTTCAAAACCCTCTGCATTGTCCACAAGGCCTTCTGGGGCCTGGGACCTCATTACCTTCAACCCTCTCTTCCCAAATATCTTCCTTCTCAAGCTCTTTGTTCATCCTCCTCCAACTCCCTCAGGGTCAGTCGCTTCTCCAAGCAACAAGTTGGTGGTAGATCTCTCTCTTCAGCAGGGGCCTCCTTCTGGAACAGCTTTCCAGCCTCCCTGAAACTTGAGGAGAACCATCTCCAGTTCCGCCAGCACCTCAAAACCTTCCTCTTTGCTTCTGCCTTCTCTCCCCCTCTGCCCTCTTGAATTCCTGGCTGAAACTGCACTGGTTACCTGGCCACCCTTTCTGATCTCAGGCCCAGGCCCAGCCAATTGCACACCTGCACTGCCTCCCTGGCAAGGGATACTGTTATTCTGTATCCCTACAAAGGGACGTCATTTAGGGGTCACCAGAGGTTGCAACTGCGACCTCTGAAGTCTCCCTTGCAACCTCAGTGGTCTCCCTTGCTGTCATGACCGCAGCCTCCAAGGAGTCAGGTTTAGCCCAACTGCGTCGGAAGCTGGGTCACAACCTCATTTCCAGGCACCCATCGGCTCCCATAGGGGCCTTATGGACCTTGTCCTGGCGCCAGTGGCGCCAGGCTCATAAGGGGACCCAGTCCCGGCACAGGACGTGCCGGGCTCATGATGTAAGGAATGGTGCTTGGGTGGACCTACCTGCTGCAGACCATGCTGCTCACTCACCTGCAGGATGAAATCCTCATCCATCCATGGCTGGAACTACTTTACCTTCTGGGTGTGGCCAGCACCACTCCCTGGGACTGGATACTGGAACTATTCTGGAAGCTGGGACTTCTTACCTAGGCGAGGCTGCTGTGGAAGGAGACACCTAAGCACTCCAGTAGGCTATTTAAACCACGCCCGATCAGAGCAACGTGCTTCGCGTTATTCTGCAATAGCAGCAGGATGCTCACCGTGTCAGCTCCAGAGAATCTTCAACTTCTGCATCTAGGGAAGTGAAATCTGTAATCTTACCTTCTGAAATACCATCTTCGTCTTCTGCAGCATCTGGGAAGGGAAAAGAACACCAGGTTAGCACGAGATAAAAAACCAGCGCAGCACTTACCCAGTCCATCGGTGCATCTCAAGCCACGGGCTGCAGCTTTCCATTTTTCGGCACCCTGTGGAAGCAAAGACATTGGTTAGTAAACCTCCGTGAAACTTTCCTTACCTGCGCTGCATTCTTCTCGCCTCCGCCGACGCTGCTACTCGCATCTGCAAAACAAAAGGACATCATTAAGAAATACAAAACTCCATCTATACGCACGTGTTTTGGGCAGCTCTCATCTTTCTCACTCCTCGACATCTATTTTTCTACCCAGCTGCTTCTGCAACCTGAAAAAGGAAAAGAGACATTAAGAAGTGCTTTTAAACTTCGAATTGACATTTTCTACTTACTTGCCTGCGATACCTTCGCCATTCCATCGCTCTCCGGACCTCCATATTCAAGCAACCGCCGTTCGTGCTGCTAACGACGGCCTAGCTCCAAATCTTCATCCTCTGCATCCAAGAGGCTGGACAATTAACCAGTGAAGTAACTGGCTTCGGCGCCCCTGCACAGACGCAGGATGGAGAGCTCCGCTTTCACCTACATAAGGTGAGCACATTTAGCCTACGAACTACTTGGGGAGTACCAGGAAGGGGAGTCAGCTTGCCCAGTCAGGCTTATATATCCTTATTAACCCCTTGCTCTCATAATTGCAGACACCTCACCCTTCAGATCAAGATCTCAGTGAGGAAAGGGCCTTTCCAGGGTGGCATTCGAGGCCTGCCCGTGACCCTAGAAGACTCCGAGAACCCCCAGCCCAGACCTGCGCCTCCGAGGGATTCAGGTGAGCGTTACAGAACGCGAAGCCTACCGCAATATTCCCACCCAGGCGCAATGGAAACCTCGGACACAGATCAACTGGCTCAATTGCTTGGGGAACTAAGGGCAGAAGTACACGCATCTCGCCAAGAAACAAACGCTTTACGAAGGGAGTTGATCATTGCCAAGGAACGGACGGATGATCTGGCCAGACAGTTGCTACAGGCCCAAGCGGGACAGACGCCACTGCCTCCCTATGGAGGGGGCGGCACTCCTACAACCTCAAGTAATCCGGTGCAAATTAATCTGCCAGGGAATGTGCCTTTGGCCCCGCCCGAACGTTTTTCCGGTGATCCAAAGCGATATGCAGTATTCATCAATCAATGCCGCTTGCACTTTCTGTGTAGACCCGCTGCATTCCCAACGGACCAAGCCAAGGTAGCGTTTGTACTTTCCTATCTTAGCGGTAGTGCTGCAGATTGGTCCATTCCTCTCGTGACACAGGATGACCCGCTCCTCTATAACTTTCAAGACTTTCAGACCAGTATGGAAAAGTTGTTCGCAAGACATTCACAGGGGCAGGCCTTGGACAATGAACTCCTGTCACTCAGACAAGGTAATCAGGATCTCCTGGCTTACATAGCGTCCTTTAATAGACTGGTGGTTGAGACCAGGTGGCCTGAAGATAAGAGAATCACGCTCTTCTACAGAGGTCTACGTGGGGAACTTAAAGACGTTTTAGCACAGGTGGTTAATCCGCCGCAAGACTGTTCAGATTATATCGACCTAGTGGTCCAATTAGATCATCGGCTACAGAACAGGAAGACCGATCGATCCAGATTTGAAACCCGGGTACTTTCAAGACCTCAGAGCTCCGCTAAAGGGAATGACTCCGTGGAACCAATGCAAATAGGAGTAGTAAAAGGACCATTAACTCAGAAAGAACGGGAAAGAAGAAGGCAATTACAGCTGTGCCTATACTGTGGGAATTCTGGACATTTCCTTCGTGATTGCTCAGTGAAACCGGTCAAGAAGACCGTAGGAGCTTCTGATAAAAATGCTGAGAAACTGGAATCGGGAAACGACCTCGCCCGACAAGCGTAGAGGTCCGCTTGCCGAGCGTTAAAACCAGTTCCTTGACCTCGCATTTGGTAATGCCTATGGTCCTCATAAGTCCCAATAGACCAGATCGCATGCATGCTATCAAAGTATACATTGATAGCGGAGCAATCGGTAATTATGTGGACCACGACTTGGCTACCAGGATGGATCTTCCCCTACGTCCCAAGATGGTAAAGGAAGTAATCACTACAGTGGAAGGTACTGAAATAGCTTCCGGACCAGTTTCTCATACCACCATGGAGGTAACGTGTTATGTCAAGGCGGACATCGGGAGAAGATCGTGTTTGATGTAATCAAGGCCCCGCAGTTTCAGGTGATTCTGGGAATGCCTTGGTTGGAAAAGCACAATCCTCAGATAAACTGGCGAGCCAAGGTAATTCGGTTTCCAGAATGCGCTTCAACCTGTTATCCTCAGCCCGAAATCAAGCTAGCAGCCATCACTTCCGAGGACCCCCGATTACCTCTGGAATACCAAGAGTTCAGCAACGTCTTTCAGAAAGATCAAGCCAACACCCTGCCTCCGCATCGGTCATACGACTGCCAGATAGACCTGATACCTGGGTCCACCCCTCCGTGCAGTAGAATATATGCCCTTACTGAACCAGAAAACCTCCATCTCAGGCAATACTTGGACCAGTACTTGGCTAACGGATTCATCCGCCCCTCGAAATCCCCGGCTTCCTCAGCTTTGTTCTTCGTCCCGAAAAAGGAAGGTGACCTAAGAACGTGTATCGATTATCGCGCCCTGAACCAGATTACAGTCAAAAACCGATACCCGTTGCCCTTGATTCCTGAATTATTGGACCAGGTAAAAGGCGCCTGCATATACACAAAGTTAGACCTCAGAGGAGCTTACCATTTGGTACGCATTAAGGAGGGCGACGAATGGAAGACGGCCTTTCGCACTAAATATGGATTATTTGAGTATCAAGTAATGCCCTTCGGACTATGTAACGCACCGGCCGCTTTCCAGTTTTTCATGAATGATGTCCTCAGAGAACTTATTGATGTGTGCGTAGTCGTTTATATTGACGACATCCTGGTATACTCAGCCTCAGAAACTGATCATTGTAGACACGGCCCAGCGGTTTTACAGAGACTTCGCCAACACCGCTTGTTTGCTAAACTGGAGAAATGCACCTTTCACGCAAAGGAAGTGGAATTTTTAGGGTTCATCTTATCACCCAACGGAGTTCACATGGACTCAAGAAAAGTGGATGCTATCACCAAATGACCTTCCCCAACTTCCGTGAAAGGTGTGCAGAGCAGGCTGGGCTTCGCTAATTTTTACCGAAGGTTCATTCCTGAATCCTCTCGGGTAGTCCAACCTATCACGGCTCTTCTGAAAAAGAATAAAAAATTCGAGTGGACTCCAGAAGCCGAACAAGCCTTCCAAGAATTAAAAGCCAAATTTATCTCTGCTCCAGTCTTAAGGCATCCCCGTCCAGAACTTCCCTACATCGTCGAGACAGACGCTTCCAATCTTGCAATGGGGGCGGTGCTGTCACAAAGAGACCCCGAAACGCACCAGTTACACCCTGTAGCCTTTTGGTCTTGCAAATTTTCGGCTCCTGAGATCAACTACACTATTACGGACAAAGAACTCTTGGCAATTAAGTCCGCCTTTAAGGCCTGGCGGCATTATCTTTTGGGAGCCCGGCACACAGTAACTGTAATCACGGATCACCGTAACCTCCAGTACCTGAAGGCAGCTAAAGCTCAATCTTCGAGGCAACTACGCTGGGCTTTATTCTTCGCAGAATTCGATTTTGTAATCACATTTCGACCAGGCGTTAGGAACGGAAAAGTAGACGCCCTTTCCCGGATAGGGGTAGACGAACTTACAGCTAATCCGGAGCCGGTGCCAATAATTCCTGAACAAAAGATACTAGGAGTAATCAACACATTATCCCTCGAAGAGATTAAAGCAAGGGTCAATCAACTCATAACTCCCGAAGATTCATCGAATTGGCAATTGAAAGGAAAGGATTTTACAATAGATCAGAACCTATTGTATTTCCAAGGAAGACTATTCTTACCATACGCTGACTTACAAAAACAGGTCATCACCTGCTACCATGATTCTCTAATGGAAGGACATCCTGGAGTTGCCAAAACCTCAGAGAAAATTAAAAGGCATTTTGGTGGCCATTTTGGAGGAAAGATGTTAAGGAGTTTGTGGCTTCTTGTGGTATCTGCGCACAAAACAAGAGTCAGAAGGAAAAACCAGCAGGAGTATTACGTCCAATAGACATTCCACCAGGCCCTTGGCACACGCTCTCGATGGATTTTATCACAGATTTACCCCCTTGCTCCGGATACAACACAATTCTAGTGATCGTGGACCTTTTTTCAAAAATGGCTCATTTTATCCCACTGAAGGGTTTACCTACAGCTTCCATTCTAGCCCGAGAATTTCTTGAAAACATTGTCCGGTTGCACGGTTTCCCTTCAGTACTAATCTCTGACCGAGGGAGCCAATTTATTTCCCATTTTTGGCAAAGTTGTTGTCGTTTAGCACAAATTGATGTACGACTTTCCACCAGCCATCATCCTCAAACCGATGGGCAGACTGAGAGAACTAACCAAACTCTAGAACAATATCTGCGCTGCATGTTGCATCAATCCGAGGGTACTTGGAAGGATGTCCTTTGGATTGCTGAATACGCTTACAATAATTCAATCCATTCTGGGACGGGAAAAACCCCTTTTTTCCTGCTGTATGGAAGTCATCCTCGAACCTCAAATCTGGACCCACCTCAAGCTCTCGGAACACCTGCTGTTGACCATCTGCATTCGACGATAACTCAAGCATTTAAAGAAGCCACAGCTCATCTTCAACGAGCTAAAGAATCATACAAAAAAGGAGCAGACCAACATCGAAAAGAGGCTCCTCAATATCAAAAAGGAGATCAAGTCTGGCTGTCCACTAAACATTTATCTTTAAAAGGGCCACGCACCTTCAACCCAAGATATTTAGGACCCTACTCGATCACGGCCGTGATTAACCCAGTGGCTGTCAAGCTAGAATTACCTACTCGAATGAAGATACATCCTGTCTTCCATGTTTCTCTCCTGAAACCTGTGCAACCCGGAACCCGTTTGACTAAACCTCCTGAGCCAATCCAAGTTGACGGAGAATCCGAATTTGAAATTCGAGACATCTTGGACTCCAAAATTTCCAAATCAAAACTATACTACCTGATTGATTGGAAGGGATATGGACCCTAGGAGAGATCTTGGGAACCCTCAAAATATGTACATGCACCGCGTCTAGTCCGAAAATTTCATCGGGCTTTTCCCAGCAAGCCAAAACCTCCGGAAAAGACAAGCTTGGGAGGGGCCTTGAGGGGGGGTGCTGTCATGACCGCAGCCTCCAAGGAGTCAGGTTTAGCCCAACTGCCTCGGAAGCTGGGTCACAACCTCATTTCCAGGCACCCATCGGCTCCCATAGGGGCCTTATGGACCTTGTCCTGGCGCCAGTGGCGCCAGGCTCATAAGGGGACCCAGTCCCGGCACAGGACGTGCCGAGCTCATGATGTAGGGAATGGTGCTTGGGTGGACCTACCTGCTGCAGACCATGCTGCTCACTCACCTGCAGGATGAAATCCTCATCCATCCATGGCTGGAACTACTTTACCTTCTGGGTGTGGCCAGCACCACTCCCTGGGACTGGATACTGGAACTATTCTGGGAGCTGGGACTTCTTACCTGGGCGAGGCTGCTGTGGAAGGAGACACCTAAGCACTCCAGTAGGCTATTTAAACCACGCCCGATCAGAGCAACGTGCTTCGCGTTATTCTGCAATAGCAGCAGGACGCTCACCGTGTCAGCTCCAGAGAATCTTCAACTTCTGCATCTAGGGAAGAGAAATCTGTAATCTTACCTTCTGAAATACCATCTTCGTCTTCTGCAGCATCTGGGAAGGGAAAGGAACACCAGGTTAGCACGAGATAAAAAACCAGCGCAGCACTTACCCAGTGCATCGGTGCATCTCAAGCCACGGGCTGCAGCTTTCCATTTTTCGGCACCCTGTGGAAGCAAGGACATTGGTTAGTAAACCTCCGTGAAACTTTCCTTACCTGCGCTGCATTCTTCTCGCCTCCGCCGACGCTGCTACTCGCATCTGCAAAACAAAAGGACATCATTAAGAAATACAAAACTCCATCTATACGCACGTGTTTTGGGCAGCTCTCATCTTTCTCACTCCTCGGCGCATTCCTCGACATCTATTTTTCTACCCAGCTGCTTCTGCAACCTGAAAAAGGAAAAGAGACATTAAGAAGTGCCTTTAAACTTCGAATTGACATTTTCTACTTACTTGCCTGCGATACCTTCGCCATTCCATCGCTCTCCGGTCCTCCATATTCAAGCAACCGCCGTTCGTGCTGCTAACGACGGCCTAGCTCCAAATCGTCATCCTCTGCAACCAAGAGGCTGGACAATTAACCAGTGAAGTAACTGGCTTCGGCGCCCCTGCACAGACGCAGGATGGAGAGCTCCGCTTTCACCTACATAAGGTGAGCACATTTAGCCTACGAACTACTTGGGGAGTACCAGGAAGGGGAGTCAGCTTGCCCAGTCAGGCTTATATATCCTTATTAACCCCTTGCTCTCATAATTGCAGACACCTCACCCTTCAGATCAAGATCTCAGTGAGGAAAGGGCCTTTCCAGGGTGGCATTCGAGGCCTGCGTGTGACCCTAGAAGACTCCAAGAACCCCCAGCCCAGACCTGCGCCTCCGAGGGATTCAGGTGAGCGTTACACTTGCGACCTCTAAAAAAAAAAAGAAACTTTTGTTTTCATTTTTTTTTTGTTTTTTTAATGCAAGCTCCTGGGCTGAGGCCAGCACCATGTGGCTTTTTACTTCTGGAGTGGCTGGCTTTCTTGTTCAGGCCCCTTAAAAAAAGAAGAAAACTAAGAACAGGAGTGCCACAAGTCTAACACTTGTCTAACACAAGTCAGCACTGACCCTAAATAAGAAAGAATAGGAATACCAAAGACCCATTAAAGGTTTATTTCAGGCACACTTCAGGGGGGTGAGTCATTGATTTAGTCTGTTCTTAAATGCCTCAACTCAGCCTTTCATCCTTCTGAGGTCGATAAATGAGTACCAACACAGGTTGGGTGATATTGGGTGTATATTTTTTCTATATAAAGCGCTTAAGCGTAAGTGCTATATAATAACACATCATTATCATATGGTCATGGACGTCTGCTTGCATTCACAGTAATTTGGTAACAATACCTATGGCAATCCATTCTTGTATGAAATGTACATCACATTATAGTGATATCGTAACCATATTTTTCATAGTGTACAATGCTATGTGATGCCACTTCCTGTTTTGTCAATGGGTGAAAGGTCGTGTTCCATCGCTTCAGGGTGGGGTCAAATGACATCACTTCTTGTGATGTCCTCGGGGGCCAAGGGTCATGTGATGTCACTTCCGCTATCCCAGGCATTTGGTGAAATGACGTCCCTGTTCCTACAGCCCCCCTACCAGCACTTATGTCGGCTCTTACCTTGCACTTGCCACCATCTGGCCATTTTATTATCTTATTGTTCTACTATCCCATGTACTGCACTTTCCCCCCTCCCTTCCCCCACGCATTTTTCCCTTTCCCCCTTCCCATGCACTTGCGCGATCTGAATGACACCTGGCCTAGTAAGATCGTTGTCTGTCTTCCCCCTGTTTCCCCCCCCTTGCCTCGTTGCACCTCGAAACACATGTGTATAGGCGCATTATGAATGCCATATCATATCATATCATTAGTTTCAACTGAAAAAAGGTGTTGTGACGCCACCTGATAGACAAAACTAATGAGTTTTCAGTGGAACACACATTCAACTTTTCTTCTGGAAAACTGCACATTAAATGGTTGCCAGCAAGCTATGACAAAAGGCAATTGTTCCCATGCATAATGCTGCTTTAATGCGGAAATCAGCTGAGCACTTTACAGAGGTATACAAAAATACAGATGCACAACAGAGTGCTTAACATAGGTATACAACAGTACGGATGGATAACAGAACGATTTTAACAGCGGGACAGATATAGAGCAGGGGATACGATACTGAGGGGCACAGAGGAGGGGTACAGCTATACAGGGTGGCAGGGGGATAGGTGCGGACGGCATCTAGTGAGTCAGGCGACGCGGGGGGCGAAGTGATGGCCTACCTGTCGAGGAGAGACTGCTGGAAGAGGTGGGGATTGAGTTCTTTTCTGAATTGTAGGAGCATGGTGTTGAGTCTGGTGCTGACGGGAGGAGGTTCCATAGTCTTGGGGTGTAGGCAGAGAAGGCTAGTTTTACGGTCCTTACCTTTTTACAGCAGTGGATTTCAAGTCTGCACGTGTCCTGGCTTCTGGTGGTGCGCCAGAGATGCTGAGTTTCTCTGCGAAGTAGCTGAGTGACTTGAGAGCAACTGCGTTATATTATGCAGCAAGAAGGTGATTCTTCCATGCAGTGGGAGCCAGTGAAGGTTGATGAGGGCCGGGATGTGGTTGTATCTACGTAGACCCTTGATGAGGTGGATGGCCGTGTGTAGGACGCTGCTCAGGGGCATGACGGAAGACCACAGGAAGCCTTCGAGGAGGGAATTGCTCACAACCAGGTGGTATAGGGCCAATGCTTGAACAGTGGATCTAAAGCTGTTCCAAAGGAAGAAGGGCTTGATTTTCCGCATGAGGGAGAGCTGATACTAAGCTGTCTGAGTTTTCTTTGAAGGAGAGGTGTTTGTCAATGAGGAACCCAAAGGACTTAATGCAGGAGATGACTCAGGTGTGAAGCCCTCAGGTTTGATGGCTGATAGGCAGGTCTGGCTATATGGGTGTTCGTTGTTGTTTGATGAGGAGTAGAAAATCGGTCTTGGAAGGGTTGAGCTGCAAGTATGCACTGGACATACAACACTGGAGCATAGAGAGGCAGGTTTTGAGCCTGTGGATCTCCTTGATGAAGTTGATCTTGAGGTACATCTGTGTGTCTTCGGTGTATTGGTGGATATGCATGTTGTGTCTGGGTAGGAGGGCTCTCTGTGGCTCCATGTATAGATTGAAGATCACGGGGGAGAGGGTGGAACACTGTAGGACTCCACAGGTGACGGGTAGTATTGGCGATCTAGAGGAGTCCATTTAAATAAACTGCAGGCAGCTGGCGAGGTAGGACTTGAACCAGCGTGAGAAAATGTCACTGATCCTCATGTGCCAATGTAGGGTGTCTGTGGGAACCTGGTGGTTTACTGTGTCGAAAGCAGCCGAGAGGTTAAGTAGTACTGTACAGGCAGCAGGTTTGGCCGTCGTCAAGGATGTTGAGGCCGTCGGCAGCCTGCATGGTTTCCGTCTCCATGCTCCATCTGGGTCTGAACCCAGATTGGTAGGTTTGGAGGAGATTGTTAGTGTCGATGTTGTTGGGCAGAATCCTGTGCAGTTCCCTTAGGGAGCACTACAGAAGATTAAGACTACAGGTGAGAGCAATAAATCCCCTTTGTTATCAGTCTGTACCACAAAGATTTAGTTGGTAGCTGTGGCTGAGCAGTCAGACTTATCTCAAGAGGGAGATGAGCAGTATTCAGGGTTTACACAATAGGCCTTCAGTACTATGGAACAAGGAAACACTGACCAAAGCTTTGTAGTAAAAAGAATATATATATTTATTTTATACACTTCTAGTTAGACACATCTATCACAGTTCTTAAAGCAAGTTAAATTCGGTCAAAGAAAGTATACACAACTCCCTAGTTAAATGGTAGACAAGTTTGCGCAAGAGTGAAAACTGTGCAAAACGGCACAGTGAAAACCAAACACAAATGTCACTCTAGCAATTTCTCACAAGGGAGGTAAAGCACAGGTTGTACAGAAATATCTCTTTACATACCCTAACAACACTTCCCATAAGTTTGTGAACCAGTTTAAGTAAGGCAGTGCATCAGTATAGAATATACTTAATTGAAAACTGAGCAAAATGGCATTTCACAAGGTTTAAAAGTGGGGAGGAAAGAGTGGTTATTAGAAGTAGGTGCACCAACACAGTTCTAGTTGAGTAGCAATCTAGAGAAGGCAGTTCTAACAAATTTAGCCAGAGTCAGTAGGACTGTGCCAGAGTCAGTGGTACAGGGCAAGGGCCCAGGAGCAAAATGTTCTTGTAGCTGCAGTCAAGTCTTTGAGTAACGATTTTGAAAAGGTGGATGCAGAAGGTGAAAGACAATGTTAAGAGAGAGGAGCGGCCAACCCAACAGGTAGGTAAAGGAAATAAAACACCTTTAGCTCTACCGCAAAGAAAGGGCGGCCTGGCGGAACAATGTACCTTTAAAATGAAGAAGTGGCTCCTGTGGTGGTGGTTGTTCCTGGTAGTTCCTGCAGTTTGGGGGATCCAGCAGAGGACGAGAGGCTCTTGTTGTGGAGGAAGGTTCGAGTTACTGCACTACCCAGGGATGAAACCAGCCGCGTGCTGCCCGATGAATAAAAGGTACGCTCCTTTAAATCACGGTCCGGGTGGACTGGTGCCTGGCTATCCGGCCTCTGAGTACAGGGTACTGGCGATTCGACCAAGGCAGGTCCGGGAAGGCAATTGGCAAACTGGTTGGCCCCACCAGCTCAAGGGAAGAAGGCTCTTTCAGATGAAGATCTTCTCTCGTTGTGTGGAGAAAAGTGGTGAGACGCTGCAGCAGGGCTTCACTGGTGGTTCAGTCGTTGCAGATGTCTTTGGCTTCTCTCCTCTTCGGCTTCTTAGTTCCAGTGGCGACGTCTTTCTCTTCCAGTCCTCAGGACCCTGCTTTTATGCAAAAAGATCCCCATTCATACAGCCTGTCACTCACACAGTGGAGTGGTCATCTTGGCGGGAGACCCTCCAGCCTATCAGGATAGAGTGCGACATGGGTTGCTGAGGCAACCCTGTCCAGAGGTCCTACTCCCCCTCCCACACAATGGACCCACCCCAGACTCAGTGGCGCCGAAAGGAGGGCTTCTTGGCAGAAGCCCGCCAAAAGGACAAACAAAGGATCCCCTACCTGGGTTAGGAGTTTAGAGAAAGACACGAGAAAGAAGTTATATTAAAGTTCTGGCAAATAAAACCTACCGGAGTAAAGTTAATATAAAAATACACCGGCGGTATGTTAGAGGCTGTCAGAAAATGTGGGAGCCTCGAGCAATGGGAAAATCCCATAGGAAAATATTTGCGGTTGAATATTTACGATAGTAACCACTGCCACCAGCCAGAAACCTTTGAGAGAGGGACTGTACGGTACCCTCTCGAATATTAACATAAGGGGAAAACTATTAACCCTTTCCAGTACCTCCATAGTAAGATGGGTTGTACTGGTTTAGTTCATAAAAATTGACAAGTAAAGTCAATTAGGACTTTACATGCCCTGGGAGACAATAGTCAGTCCCAGGGTATGGAGTCTATGTTTGGGGGTCGCTAAGACAACCCTGTGTCACTGCACGGAGGGTGCTGTGTAACACATGTGAATAAAGATGGTTCCTATGGAGGTGAGAAAACCCCCATAGACATTAAACACAAAAATAGCCAGGAACACACATAGCAAAAATGCCTAAGAGTGGGAAAAAGAGCCTCACTCTTAGCAGGAGAAAAAAAACAAACCCTTCAAATCCAGCAAAGCTGCTGGGGGACTCTATAGGTAAGGGAAATTAGCCATAGAATGAGATTTCTCCCTAACACATGTGTTGCTGCAGTTGCGTGGCTACTACTTTCTCGATGTACTTACCTAGGAAGGGAAGATGGGTGATGGGCCGATAGTTACCTAGGTTGTTGGATCCAGAGTGGGATTCTTTAGTAGAGGGAGGATTTGGCATGTCTTTAGGCTTGATGGGAAGGTGCCGTGAGTTAGGGAGCTGTTGATGATCTCCAAGTACGAAAGGAATAGCTTCCGCAGGGAGGGTCTTGAGGATGGATGCTGTATACAATGTGGCTTTCAGGGCGACCAGGGCTTCGATCGGGTCCTCTGTAGACAGTGTCTTGAATGTTGTCCAGGGTGTGAAGATTTTGCGAGGAGGGATGAGAGGTGGGTCTGTGGATGCAGAGCTGGTGTCTATGTGCTGGTGAATATTGTTGATTAAAAAGGAGTTGATGGCAGTGTTTTTTTTCGATGGAGTGTTGTATTGCAGGATCGGGTAGCGGGTTGGTGCAGTGCTTGACCTCTTTGAAGAGGGCTCTTCTTTTGTTGTCGGCTTCTGCTATGGTGTTCTGATAGTAGGAGGCCTTGGCTGTGTTAACTAATTGTCAGCAGGTTACTCAGAGTTCATTGAGGTGCGCCAGGTCGGATGCGGTCCTGGAGTGGCACCAGGTTTTCTCTTGTTTCCAGATAACTCTTTTGCTGAGGTTGAATTCTTGCGTGTACCAGGGTGCTGATCGATTTGGTTTGCAGGTGCATTGTTTCGGATGTGCGTGTCAGTCGATGGATGCTAAAATGGTGGTGTTCAGTGCTTCCAGTAGAGACCCGCAGTTTGGTTGGGGTTTTTCGGTCCATGTCAGGTGGAGGTTGGCAAAGCCTTCCACCGGGAAGTTTTTGACGGACGTGAAGGTTTGTCTGATGGGTTTCTGCTGGGAGTGCTTGACTGGGGTGGTGTTCAGGGTTCCATGTCATTTCATTGCGGGATGTTTTTTCATGGGGTTTTTTACCGTGATTTTTTTTAACGAAAAAACCCATCACATTTTTTGTACATTCTTTTTGAGGGGTTCCCCCCCAAACCCCTCATTTTCTAAAAAATCGCGGTAAAAAACCCTGCGAAAAAACATCTCGTGATGAAAGGACGTCATACCGTGTGCAGAATGTTGAAAGGCACGGCCAGGTGGTCAGACCAGTCAAGCGGGAGAAAAGTGCTGTAGTCTAGGGAAGGCATTGCAGTGACGATTAGGTCAAGGATGTTACCTTTCTCATGCATTGTGTATTTCATGTGCTGTGTGAGGCTGAGGGTGTTGAGAAAGCCGAGCAGAGCTTTCTTCATCAGTTTAGTGGCCTTGTTGCCTGGGAGGTTGAAGACGCCTAGGAATATGTTGGTGTGCCTGAGGGACATGGTGGTGACTAGGTCGGTCAAGTCTCTGATGAAGGTGGTGTTGGGTTTGGGTGGTGTGTAGAGGAGATCTAAGGTGACTGTGTCCATCGGGGAGAGTGGGAAGTGGCAGGAGCGGACTTCAAAGGAGCCAATGTTGTTGACGTCAAGTCTGGTGCAGGTCCATGAGATCGTATTGTATGACTGCGAGACCGCCGCCTGTCTTGTTCAGCTGGTCTCTGTGTTGGATGCTGTAGCCGTCGGGCACAAAGACGTCTAGGACGTGGGTGGAGGTGGGTGTTGGTCATGTCTTGGCGATGGATATGGCATCAAGGTTGTGTGTAGTGATGATGTTGTTGATGGCTTCTGCATGGGTGACAGCTGAGCGGACGTTGGTGAGACTCTACCTCCGTGTTGTGGATAGTGACGGGTTGCTGATGGGCTTGAGGCCGATGTGGGTGAGCTTCCTGCATTGTGGAGTCCATGCCTTAGAGGTGGGTCAATGTCGTTGATGTTGACCGCTGATGGTGGGATGGCCTGTGGGGAAGGAGGGAGAAAATACATGTCTGCGCATGCTTACCTGTTGTCTGGCCAGGGGTTTTTGCCCTGGATCTTCCCGGTCCGAAGAGGTCCAAACAGGAATTGCCCATTTCTTCTTCTGCCCTACAGGTCCAAATAGGAATTATCCTTTTCTTCGTCTGCCCTTTTCTATGTCTGAACTTCACTTTGGACGCCCTTGATCTAATTGTTAAGAGCAGAAGGGAAGAGGCAGGGCTAAGAAGGTGGGTGGGGCATAAGCCACGTGACCTACATCCACATGCACAGGCTCACCAACTGCAAAGGAAAAGAGGCTGGAGGGCTGCTTAAGTAAAGAAAAAGGGTGCAAAACAGGAAGACATCAACAGTTTAGCAGTGATTGATTGACAGGTGGGCGGCACTTAGGCCACGTGACCTAGATTCACTTGCCCCTGCTCACCAACTGCAAAGGTAAAGAGGCTGGAGGGCTGCTTAAGTAGGGAAAACGGGCATCAAAAAAGGAAGGCACTAACAGTTTCTCCTTCGCCTGCTTCCAAAACTGCAGTTAAATAAATTAAATCCTGCTTATTTCTTGACAAATACTGCTTTCATGTATATATTATGAGCAACTGTTCCAAAACAGACTTGTTTTGGCTTAATATATGACTCCATACGATCTGGTTGATAACTGCTTTAGGGGGTGATTCATAGAATTCAGCACACAAGTGGCGCACGCGGCTGGTGCACAGTGTGCGCGTGCGAATCCCTGCGCCAGCCGCGTGCGCTAAAATCCATTTCCGCGCACAGTGTATTCATGGATTCCAGCCACCAAAACCAGCCGTGGCGCACAGTGGCGCAGCAACCCTGCAGCAGCGCCAGTTACGCCCCTAAGAACGCCTCACGCGCAGGGAAAAGCCATCAATATACCCAATCCAGCGCAAAGGGCTGCGCTAACCCTGTACCAGCACAGCAAGCGGGCTACGTGTATAACTGGGGTGCGCGGGAAGTACCTCACGCGATTGGCCCCATGCGAGCAGGGTACGCGTATTTCAGGGGTGCGCTGGAAATTCCACACGCGATTTCATCATGGTACGTGTATTTCAGGGGTGCGCGGGAATTTCCACACGCGATTGGGCCCGTGTGAGCAGGGTACGTGTATCTCAGGGGTGCGCGGGAAGTTCCACACGCGATTCCATCAGGGTACCTGTATTTCAGGGTGCGCGTGAAGTTCCACACGCAATATCAGCAGGGTACGTGTATTTCAGGGTGCATGGGAAGTTACACACGCGATTTCCGCAGGGAACGTGTATTTCAGGGGTGCGCGTGAAGTTCCACACGCGATATCAGCAGGGTACGTGTATTTCAGGGTGCAGGGGAAGTTACACACGCGATTCCAGCAGGGTTCGTGTATTTCAGGGGTGCGCGGGAATTCCCACACGGGATTGGGCCCGTGCGAGCAGGGTACGCGTATCTCAGGGGTGCGCGGGAAGTTCCACACGCGATTCCATCAGGGTACGTGTATTTCAGGGTGCATGGGAAGTTACACACGCGATTAGCCTGGGTACGTGTGTTCCGGGGTGCCGGGAACTTTCACACGCGATTGGTGGAAATCCACGTGTGTTCTGTCATCACGTGCAATGAGGGAAACACCTGCGCGCGTCACATCACAGACGCGCATAGGCCCTTTCCTCGTATTACACGCGGACGTGCAGTTTCCACGCGCGCTTACGCGCATGGCCCTTTCCTCGTATTACACGTGGACGTGCAGTTTTTCACGCGCCCTGAAATGCGCATGCACGTCTGTACGCATCACGTCACAGGGGCGCTTGCGCTTGAGGGGCCTTCTGTCCAATGAAAATGCGTATGCGTGCAGACGCGCTTATGCGCTAAGGGCCTTTCCTCGAATTACACGCTGACGTGCAGATTTTTCACGTGCCAAATCACTCCGTATCAAGTTGGCCACGCGTATGCACACGGAAGACCACGCTCTTGCCCAGAAGGCTGAACTACTGCCCCCCAGAGCCCCGAGCACGCTCCCACCTGCCATCTGCTGCTGCCTGACTGCCTGCTGCCCACGCGCACTGCCATTTGCTGCCTGCACATCAGCCAGGGGTGCTGTTGCTGTGACCACCCCTGCTGGAACCGAAGACTCCCGACTGGGATTCCATCGCTCCACAGCCCAGCCTCAGAACCCAGTTGCCCACCCACTCCTGCCTCTGGGGTTGTCATGTCGGGGCAAACACCAACTGTGACCACTGACAACCCCCGGCCAGAGAGGCAGAGGGGCACCATCTTCAGTGCCACCGAAGTTGGTGTCCTGGTGGAGCAAGTCCTGGGGCAGTATGATGCCCTCTTCGGAAGTTCCCGCGCCGACAAGGAAGGACGGACTCGGATCTGGACTGACATCGTGACTGCCATCAACGCGGAGGGGGTGGCAGTCCGCGACTTACAACATGTCAGGAAGCGCTGGGAGGACTTCAGGTCCAGGACCCTGAACAAGGCCCAGCGCCTCTTGAAGGCAGCGGATGCCAAGGGGCGCCGGGGCCACTTGTCGGAAGAACAGATGACGGTCCTGGAACGCATATCCCCAGCGCTCCACGTCCAGGTCCTAGAGAAGCAGACCCGTCTGGAGTCGAGCAGTGAGTGTACATGCATCCTGATTGTGAGCAGTGCGTGTGGTGATTATTCAGTATTGTGCAGGTTGCACATCTGTTTGTATGGGGTCGAGTATGGGTGGGGGTGTACAGGGCCGTGGGGCTGACACATGCGAGGGCTGTGATGTGTGAGACATGGATGGTGCTTGTGTGTGTAGGCTTGCATGCCAAATGCAGTTGTGTGGGCACACATGTTTGGATGAATGTGTATGTAAGTAGACATGTCCGTGATGTCACGCATGTATGTTGTTTTCGGCGGCATGTATCAGCACTGTGTACATGTGCATGTGTGTGTATTTGACAAGGGTGCAACAGTGATGCAACATGGATGCATGTGACAGCGGTATGTGGAAGCCTGATTGGCAGATGTGACATGGATGCCCGTCTGAACAGTGCGACACTTGGCAGAGGTGTACACATGCATGCAGGTGTGGTGGTGTGTGTACATGTGTGGTGCACTTCCTGTGTTGCATGTGATGTCTGGCTCACCTTTGCCTGCTCATGCTGTTGTATGTGTATGGATGGTGCTGGCAGTTGCGATATGGCTGTGGTATGGCTAATGTGTGCAAGTTGTAATGACATGTGTGTTGGGGATTGTGATGACTTGTCTGAGGTTTGCCAATGCCACTCATGTACAACTGTCATGTGTGTATGTGTCCATTGTACAGTGCCCTGATGCCTGTGTTTTGTTTCTCTCTGTCTGCAGCGTCAACTGATGAAGAGGGCGGAGAAGGTGCTGAGGAGCACAGCGGCGGGGATCCGACCGCCAGCCGGGGACGCAAGGCCCGGCTCCCCTCCCAGGTTGTCATCTCGTCGGGGAGTGAGGAGTCCGGTGCCGCGTCCCAGGCCGCAGCTGCCGGGGGGAGGTCCAAGAGGTGGAGGTTGGAGTTGGACTCCTCGGCAGCAGAAGGGGCAGCTGGGACCCCACAGGGCCCAACAGGGGAAGATGGCACGGAGTCATCCAGGTTGGTGGGGGGTTTGGTGGAGGAGGAGGCCGTGCAAGCACCACAGACAGGGTCTGGAGGTGGGGATCCCACTGGTGCTAGTGGTGCAGTGCAGGACCAGGGACAGGAGGCAGCACAGGCCGCCACGGAGTTGCCTGTGTGCAATCCTGTCCCCGATCCTGTCCCTGCATCATCTTGCACCAGCAGGGATGCCTACGTCCAGACCCGTTTTCAGGCAGGGGATGAGCTCACGTCAACTGGCCTTCCTCTGCCTGCGGACGTGGCTATCCAGGTCCGGGTTGAGCTGTCCTGGCTGGTGTGGCGTTGCGTCAACGGGCCATGCGAGGTGACCTGCAGTCTTTTCATGGAGAGACTGCACGTCATCTCGAATGGCTCGTTGACCACGTCAGCCTGCTGGGACAGGTCACCCAGGCCGGATTCCTCCGTCTGATGGGGCTTGCTCCGACCCCCTCCTCAACTGGACCCCCTACGCGCCAGTCGTCCTCTGTGCCATCTTCCCACCCATCAGTCACCTGGGTATCCTGTGGTGCTGCCTCTGACGGTGCGGCCAGGCTGGTGGAGGAGGCATCCCTGCCACAGTCGGGAGTCGGACGTCCAGCAGGGGTGGCCACATCTACGACTGCACCCCAGCCGGCGAAGGATGTGCAGGCAGCAGGAGGCAGTGCACGGGCAGAGGCGCAGCAGCAGCAGCAACATGGTGGGAGCCATGAAGGCTCGGGGCCTTCGACATCGGAGGGGCAGGCATCGGCCGGAGGGCAGGAGGACCCAGGACAGAGAGTGTCTTCTGTGTGGCAGTGGTTGGGCCACGCCATAGATGCGGAGCGGCAGCGGGCGGAAGAGGCACAGCTCACAATGGTCAGGGCGGAGAACTCCATGCGGAGGGCCCTGAGGCGGGCCGAGTGCCTCGAGGCAATCCGCAGGGGTTTGGAGGTGGACACGGCGACGGCCCTGCGGACGCTCGGGGCCATGGAGGAGGACCGCCTCCGGGACATTGAGGAGGAGTTCGATGATGCCCTGGCCCGTAACATCCACAAGTGAGCCGTGAAACTAGCCCGCTGCCCTTGTACATAGTTTCTAGGTAGTGTTAGGTTTCATTTTTGTTTTTATTTTATTTGGACCTTTCGGACATTCGCCACATTTTTGTATATAGTTTTTTTTATTAGTTAGTGTAGTCAGATAGGTTTCCTTTATTTTGTTGGGATAATGGACCCTGGATTGTTCCCATGCACATAGTTGACAGTTGGATTGTATTTTATTTTTCTATTTTTGACCATGGAGCAATAGCTTTCTTTTTCATTTCCCATTGGATTTTGTTTTGTGGACATCGACTTTGGACATTACTTTGGATTTTTATTTTTGGTTTTGCTTTTTTTGACGGACATGCTTCTTTTCATTTTTGTACATTCACGTTTCTGTTTCTTCTTTTTTTATTCTATTGATGTTTCCTTTAATACATATTATTTTTGGTGAACTTCAATGTGTGGTATCTCATTGGTTTCATGCATTTCATGATATGTGTTTTGAGATTCACTGACACCCATTGGGTGTATGTGAGGGAAATGTGTTTGTTTCGGAACTTGCAATCGGTGTTCTGTGATGTAATTGCAAATTATGAGTGGGTGGATGCAATACTCGGGTGGGTGTTTTGCATTTGGAGGCTGACCATAGGGACCAGGGATCTAGATTGTGATGACATGTTGGCTGGGGAACATGAGTTGCACATGGGTGGGGGCCTGCTGGCAGGTGCCCCACAGTGCTGGGGGTGGGGGTGGTGGGGAACATGAGTTGGACATGGGTGGGGGCCTGCTGGCAGGTGCCCCACAGTGCTGGGGGTGTAGGTGATGGGAGACATGGGTGGGGGCCTGGTGGAGGCTGCCCCTGCACTGCTGGGGGTGGGGGTGGTGGGAGACATGGGGGGGCCTGGTGGAGGCTGCCCCTGCACTGCTGGGGGTGGGGGTGGTGGGAGACATGGGTGGGGGCCTGGTGGTGGGTGCCCCTGCACTGCTGGGGGGGTGGGGGTGGTGTGAGACATGGGTGGGTGCCTGGTGGAGGCTGCCCCTGGTGGCTGGGGAGTGGGGGTGGTGTCAGACATGGGTGGGGGCCTGGTGGAGGCTGCCCCTGCACTGCTGGGGGTGGGGGTGGTGGGAGACATGGGGGGGCCTGGTGGAGGCTGCCCCTGCACTGCTGGGGGGTGGGGGTGGTGGGAGACATGGGGGGGGGCTGGTGGAGGCTGCCCCTGGTGGCTGGGGGGTGGGGGTGGTGTGAGACATGGGTGGGGGCCTGGTGGAGGCTGCCCCTGGTGGCTGGGGGTGGGGATGGTGTGAGACATGGGTGGGGGGCCTGGTGGAGGCTGCCCCTGGTGGCTGGGGGGTGGGGGTGGTGGGAGACATGGGTGGGGGCCTGGTGGTGGGTGCCCCTGCACTGCTGGGGGGGTGGGGGTGGTTTGAGACATGGGTGGGTGCCTGGTGGAGGCTGCCCCTGGTGGCTGCGGGTGCAGGGGGACATGCGTTGGGGGGGAGTAGAGCAAGTTGACATGTGGGTTGGCTGGTGGGCATGGCCATGGTGGGTGGGGTGCCTGCGTGACATGTGCTGGGTAGGCCCCTGTGGTGTGAGCCACCTGCAGGGGCCGTGGAGGGTGTAGAGGGAACACCTGGGAGGACCCACACGTGCAATTCACGTGTGCTGCTCCCCGCGCACCCCTGTAATACACGTACCCTGTTGATATCGCGCACACCTGTAATACAAGTACCCTGATGGAATTGCGTGTGGAACTTCCCGCGCACCCCTGGAATACACGTACCCCGCTCAATCGCGTGTGTAACTACCCGCGCACACCTGTAATACACGTACCCCGCTCAATCGGGTGTGTAACTACCCGCGCACCCCCGATATACACGTACCCCGCTCAATCGCGTGTGTAACTTCCCGCGCACCCCCGAAATACACGTACCCCGCTCAATCGCGTGTGTAACTTCCCGCGCACCCCCGAAATACACGTGCCCCGCTCAATCGCGTGTGTCACTTCCCGCGCGCCCCCAAAATACACGTACCCCGCTCCCCCAGGCCTGATCGCGTGTAAATGTTCACGCGAACCCCTGAAATACACGTAGCCCGCTCCCCCAGGCCCGATCGCGTGAAGGAGTTCACGCGAACCCCTGAAATACACGTAGCCCGCTCCCCCAGGCCCGATCGCGTGAAGGAGTTCACGTGAACCCCTGAAATACACGTAGCCCGCTCCCCCAGGCCCGATCGCGTGAAGAAGTTCACGCGAACCCCTGAAATACACGTAGCCTGCTCCCCCAGGCCCGATCGCGTGGAAATGTTCACGCGAACCCCTGAAATACACGTAGCCCGCTCCCCCAGGCCCGATCGCGTGAAGAAGTCCACGCGAACCCCTGAAATACACGTAGCCCGCTCCCCCAGGCCCGATCGCGTGAAGAAGTTCACGCGAACCCCTGAAATACACGTAGCCCGCTCCCCCAGGTCAGATCGCGTGTGTGACTTCTCGCGAACCCCCGGAATACACGTACCCCGCTCAATCGCGTGTGTAACTTCCCGCGCAACCCCGAAATACACGTGCCCCGCTCGCACAATTGCTGTATGTTGCCACTTTTGTAATGCGCAGGGACGCTACCGCCTGCCTTCGTGTGGCGGACGTGTATCGGCTTGTGCGTGTCTTTCGCTGTGCGTGGCTTTGCCCTATTCGATTCCATGAATACGTGTGGTTCGGGTGCGTGTGGGCGTTCCGTCTGCTTCCCTGCAGTACATCCCCAGTTACGCCCTTGTTTTCGCGAGTTGTTCCCCATTCCGCGCGTTACGCCCCGTGTTCCGCCCACTTTCTAGTGTATGCGCCGAGGTTGTGCGCTTTCACTGTGCGCGTCGCGCACGTCTTTCGGGATGTTGCAGTGACGTGTGCGCCATGCACGGGTTTGGCGCACATCCCGAGGTAAACACGCGCAGGGACTTCCATGGATCGCACGCGTGCGCGTTCGCCTCTTTTTTTCCGCTTGCGCCTGCTTGCGCCTGCTTGCGCCTGCTTGCGCGAAGATTTTCGGCGCACGTTTGTTCCATGAATCGGCCCCTTAGTCTCTAGGCATCACATTGACCTATATACAATAGGTAGTTACATCCCTACCTTTAATGTTCATGTAACCTTTGTGCCGTGGTGGAGAGGTAGGCCTGGATTTGCCTCTAGTTCAGGAGGAGCACCAGGGTGCATCCGTTTGCAGCACCGCCAGCACTCTCACTCTGGCTGCCGTGCGCCGTGGAGTTTTGCGGTGTTGCAGCAGAGTCAGCGTCCAGTGAGATTCAATCACTGCAAGACTACGATAAAATGCTATTGTTTTCCCACAAAATGCTGCCTTCACATGGAAAACACTAACATTTCCCCATGAATGACACGTAGAATTAAATAAATCACTGATCATTTCTTTACAAATACTCATGTACGATGAGAGCAGGGCTTCTCTTCCACACTCACCGTGCTTTGCCTCTGGTTCAGGAGGAGCGCACCATTAGTCTGACAAATGTGTTCAGATGAGTTATCTTCACATGGGGTTTCCGTCTCTTCAGCAGTGCCTTCACTCCGGGAAATCTGTTGTCTTGCCATGGATTTTTAACTTTAATTGACCTTCTTTCATAATTGGCAACTCTGTCCAGGATCCAAAGCTTGCCATCCTGAGTGCATATATGATTGGTACATGTTTGCACTACTTGGATAGGTCTGCTGAACCTGGATCCCGTGATGTGATCCTTCTGGGGCAAGCACATTTTTACCAAGTCCCCTTCACGCACATCTATTCTTTGGGCTGACCTTCCCCGTCATTGCACCTTTTTATTTCTTCCATATTCTTTCTTTTTCTCCACACTACATCCTCCATGTTTACGGCATCATCCTCCCTTACTTTTATTAACCATGGAGGTACTAGTGTGGACGTTGCTCTTCATCCTCTTAGCATGTGTAAGGATGACACATGTGTTGCCCCATTTGGGGTGAGACAGTGAGCAGCTACAACTTCTTTTAGGGTCTTATGTTGTTGCAGGGCCACTTTGATGAAACAGTTAGTTACTTCAACCAGCACATTGGCCTGTGGATGCTATAAAGAAACTTTGATCTGTTTGAAGTTGTTGTCTCGCAGAAATGTTTCTATTTCGTGGGAGACCAATTGAACCCCATTGTTCATTACAATCTCTTTCGGCACACCCTCTCGCTGGAACACCGCTGTGAGCACATCAATAAGAGTTGCGCTGGTGATGTCGGGTACACACTCTGCTTCAACCCATTTGGATAGGTAATGGATCATGACCAAGCCGTACCAGTGTTCAGGTGACATGGCTTCTAAGGGCCCAATGAACTCTAACCCCAGTTTGCACCATACGCCTTTCCGGGATCTCAGTAGGTATTAGGGGTGCTTCTCTCACTGTCCAACGTTTGTTGCTATTGATGCACTCATGGCAGCTCTCCATCATGACTCTGATATCGTGCTCAATGCCCGGTCACCAGTAGGACTCCCTCACTCAAAGTCTTGTCATGTTACTTCCAAGGTGCACCGAGTAAGCCCTGCACAGAATTAGTTTCCTCATCCTCAGAAGCGGGATGACCTGATTGCCTCAGTTTAGCAATCCCTCTGATTCGAATATTTCTTCTGCAACTTTCCAGCATGGCCTCAATCCTTCAGATATTGCCCTCTCACTACGCCATCCTTTCTTAAACCATTTAGTTAACTTCATGATTGTGGCATCTTTAGTTGCTTTTTCCCTCCTATGGCCTTTGCTCATTTCTAGGAACTCTTGGCTACTTAAGTCGCATATTGAAGTCATCACACGCATCTTTCAAGAATGTGGTGGTTGACTTCCTTTGTTCAGGCAATCGTGACATGTAATTGGCTTGCATGTTCTTCCATCATGCTGTGTGCAATATTTCATAGGTGTATTCTTGCAATTCTGCCATTTTTCTTGCTAATTTGGGGCTATACGCTTCGCCCCGCCTGGGCTCAGCATGTGTATTAAGGGTTTGTGGTTGGTAACCAAATGGAAATTTGTGCCCCACACATGTTCTAAAATACTCTACCGCCCATGCGCATGCTAGCATTTCTTTCACAACGGTAGAGTGGTTGTTTTCAGCTTCTGACAGCACTTTGGACGTGAATGTCACTATGTGTTTCCGTGTCTCCCTTCTTCTGGGTCAGTGTTGCTCCCAACCCATACGCGCTGGCATCCATGGTAATAAAGGTTTTTCATAGTGGATTGAAGGGCCTTAGTCATGGGGCACCCATTATCCAATTCTTAACTTCCTCAAAGACTTCCCTTGGTTCTCGGTACCATTTATATTCGGCTCCCTTCTTCAGCAATTCTCTTAATGGCGCTGTCGTTTCTGAAAATCGAGGCACACATTTCTTTTTCACAAAGGATCTTAGTTCTTTACTGGATGCGGCCGGGGCTTTCCCTATTGCCTGCAGTAGGTTTTCTTTGTGCCTGATTCCTTTGCTCGATATCTTTATTCCAAGATATTATACTACATTTGCTCGAATCACACATTTTTCATACCGTCGTCTTACCCCTACTTCTTGCAGCTTGTTGAGTACTTTCCTCAACACTACATCATGGGTGTCAATGTCTTCAGCGTATATGAAGATGTCGTCCAAAAGTAAGAAACATTCCAATGTTACGTAACAAGGAGTCCATCATTCTCTGAAATGCCGAAGCTGCCGATGACAACCCAAATGGCGATCTGGCAAACTGAAATGGCCTGAAAGGAGTGATGAATGCTGTCAGTGGTCTCGATTCTTTATGCAAACTGATCGGATGATATGCATCCCTCATGTCGAGTTTGGAAAAGTACTTTGCCTCTTTCATCATGAGGATTAATTAGTTTATACTGGGAAGGGAATGACTGTCCGTTATCACTTCTAAACTGGAGCTACCTAAGACTATGCATACTCTAAGGTCATTTGTGAACAGTTTCTTTATCATATCAGCACCACTGAACTCAACCATTCGGATGATTCTACCGTCTCTATAGTGCCCTCTTTCACCATCTTTTCTCGTTTCATCTGTAATGCACTTCTTGCCAACGCTGGGACAGGTCTCACCTTATGTTTGATGGGAATGGCATTCGGTCTCAATCTGATCTTGTGTACCTAGTTCTTTATCTTCCCTGGTTCTTCGGAAAATAACCACAGGAACTTGTTTCTTGACACTGACACTCCTCCTATTCTGACATAGTAATTGGTCCTGTGTGCTGGGGTCAAACCTGATGTCCAACTTCGCTTGGTCGTCCCACCCCAATACTGCAGGACCCTCCTCTGAAAAGTACAGTCTGATTTCAGTATTCCTGCCTTTAAACTCGACAGTGCCATTGATATAGCCCAGCAGGCGAACTGAGGAACCACCGAACACTGTGGCCCTGTGCTTTTTTCTTGTACCTCAACCGTGGTTCTACCCACCCTGTCTTTGTAGGTGCGAATGGGCAGTATTGTTAAATCTGACCCCAAATCGGCCAGCACTCTGGTCTCATTTCCATCCACCTGGATAATGCAGTGTGGTTTTTGTCTTCCTCGCAGTCAAGCTATTCACCATAATAATGGTTGGTCTGCCTTCTTCAGACGGCTTGGTGCCTCGTGTCACCCACTACCTCGATCAGCGACACTTTCTTTCCTCATGACCTGCTTGCAATCGCAATGTGACTAAACCCCCTACAGTTTGAACATATTTTGCTTCTGGTGGGACACTCCTTGTCGTTTGCCAGATGGCGGGTGCTGGTGCGCCTATGGTACTTTAATGGTTCTCTTTTCCCCCTCTTTCATCTCTGCCATCATTCCGGTGTTTTTCCTTGCCACCTTTGTGTTGGATGGTATGCACTTCTGCAGCTTGTGCTCTTCCGGCCAATTCCTTATGCCTGCACAAGGTTTCCTTGACGGCTCTGGCAAACTGAATCGCCTTGCCCAAGACCGGTTTCTTTGCCAAAATAAACTTATCCTGGACTTTTCTGCATGTCGCAAATCATGTTCTCTGTGTTTTCGCCAGTCACATAGTGCAGCCATTTCCCACATTCTGGTGACATAATCGTCGACTGATTCAGAATTGTCCTGCTTCCTGCAGTCACATGTTATCCTATGTAGCACTGCATTTCCTTTATTCGATAACCGCTTGACTATTCTCCTTATGGCCTCTTTGTATTCAACTATTTCCGTTCTCAGACCAGCGTAGATCCTTTGACCTTCCACCCCATGGCATTGAGTAACATGGCTTTCTTCCTTTCTGGGGCCAGAGGTCAAAGTAGGCGGGAACTAAAGTGTACAACGTTCCCTTACTTTTTTAGGAAATCAGTGACCGTTCCCTTACTTTATTTAACCCGGAGCACCGTTCCAGGACAGCAGTGATGGACACCTTTATTTATGTCTTTAGTAACTTCTTCCCTACTGGAGATTTGAACCTCGGTCACACTCCAGTTGTACACCCTGCTGAGCTATCTTGCAGTTGCTGGGTTGCTGTTGTTCCTTTGTATAGATTGCCTGGGACATAACGCTCATTGTCAAGTAGTCACAAGGCCCTGTTCTCGGTACTGATATGTGTCTTCTGCAATTAAACATGGATTGCTGCAGACAAAGTGTCTATACATGTAATGGGCAGGGGTGTGTGGCTATAGTCCTACGCGTGTCCCTTAAGAGATGGGAATGACGGGGGATTGAAGAGGGAGGTTGCTTTAAGCTGCATGCTGTGGGGGACAATGACCAACTAATGGTTATTTAAATGCTGCATTTTCTTTTGTTGTGTTCTCGTCTGTCTTAATAGTACTGTAAACACAACAGTGTAGGGTGCAGTGGAGACAAGGAAGGTATGGTGTTTGCATTGTGGGGGGGTTGAGTATGGGGTAGCTGGAGAGTGGCATGGAGGGGGACCACTGGCTAGGGCATAGTCCGCTCCACCATGTGCATCTAAATATGTGACGAACAGAGGTTCCCACTGGGGCCATGGTATGGCGGGCTTACCTGGGGACTGCAGAAATGCTGGTGGTGGCGTCACTCCTTGCATCGTGGTTGTGGTCAGTCTGTAGCTGACTCCTCATTGCGAATTGTGTTGTGGCTTAATCTATGACTCCACACAGTCTGATTTATTGCTTTATTCAGCAGGCTTCACATTTAACTATATACAACAGGTAGTTACTTCACTACCTTTAATGATCCCAGTTCCAACGCTTGCAAACCGTGGTGAAGAGGCAAGCCTGGCTTTGCCGTTAGTTCAGGAGGAGCGCCACGGTGCATCTGTTTGTGGCACTGCCTGCGCTTAGACTCCGGCTGCCGTGCTCGTATTCTCACGCGTACGTTAGTTCAAGTGGAAGACACAAATATTTCCCCCTTTGTGTAAGATACTGCATGTAAATGATTGACACATCACTGATCATTTCTTTACAAATACCCATGTACGTTATGAGCAGTTGCAGTTGCTTCTCTCCCCCACTCGCTGTGCCAAAACGAGTTGGGTTGATACTAGATCCCATCTGAGAAACGGACCTTTGGTGATAGGCCATTTCTCAGATGTACATTTCCCACAATATAAAGCGAAAGGAGTGATCTAAGATGTGCAATTTATAAGCAGACACTTTATGAGGCACATCCACAATACAGTGCAAGCGTGTGTTTTGAAAGGCCAAAGCTGGAACTCACCCAGGGGCTGCAATAACTAGCTGCATTGTCTTCTGCTGGTATATTCAGCCTGCTGCAAGTCATGACCAGGGGTATAGCCATGGGCAAGGAAGCTATGGATAAATACACAAAATCTACCCCCCGAAGACAGGGAGATGCCCCTGAACAAGCTGGGCGCTTCCTCCCCTCCGAATTACAGCAAATGCTAGAAACCATGACAAAGGGGTTTGCTGCTGTGATCAAGAAGCTGGACGATATCACGATCATTATCACCACCATCAGAGTGCAACTTGCTAAGGAGGTCCTACGGATAAATGAAGCAGAAGAACGGATCGGGCCTCGGAGGATACGGTGCACGACTTGCAATTGACTGTGATTACTCTGGTAAAGGATATGAGGTACGTGAAGTCCAAATGCAATGATCTTGAATCCCGCTTCCGGAGGAACAATGTCAGAAAAGTCAGAGTTCCGGAGGAAAAATTGAACAAGTGGTGGAGCAGTTGCTTAGAGAGCTGTTAGGGGAGCCACAGCGATCGCATTTTTTTGCAGTCAAAAGAGCCAAAGGGCCATGACCCAAAAGCCAAAGCTGGGTGATTTTCCAAGACCTTTACCAGCCAAGATATTGAGCTACTGCGACCGAGACTTGCTTCTGAAGCTCGCGAGAGATAAGAAAGAGCTCCAAATGGGATCTCAGGTGAGCCGGATCTTTCCTGATTTTTCTGTGTCAGTACAACAGTAGCAGCGACAATTCTTGGGAGTCAAAAAGATGCTGAGGGAGCGCTATGTCCAATATTCGATGATTTTTCTGGTTCGACTGGACTTTCAATTTCAGGACAAACTATATTTTTTCACAGTCCCGGAAGAGGCGGTAAAGTTCATCGAGGCCAAAATACCAGTTCAGCGCCCGCTTGGCAAGTCCCAGGAGGGATTGCGTAAGACATGAGTCCATGATAACTTGTTGCCCCTAAGGAAAGGCACTCCTTAAGTGCATGTGGAAATTGAGTTTACAAGTTATTACTATTGTGCTGGATGTATCCTGTTAGAAACCTGAAATGAGTGCCCGGAGTGACGAAGGAATGCCCCTGTTGACATAGCACTTAGGTTGTTTCTGTGGGAAACAGCCTGGAAGTTAGGCTGCACAGTTGTAGGTTAGTGATGAATGGGAGGGCATAGTTTACACTGCTGGTTGAGGGGAGGCAGTGAGGGTGTGGAGGGTGAAAATTCAAATGTTTTGGTGTCGTATAATATGTGTGCAGTGTAGTACACAGCAAAGAGATGTTTTGTGTTCTGTATCTCGAGTAACCATGAAATTCATGTCAGATGGTAGTTGGGATGATGCAGGCCTCGATCCAGATTAAATCATTGTGCTGGGATGTCCGCAGGCTGGTTAAATGTGTTAAAACTCAGAAAATCATAGCACAGGCTAATAGATTGGGCGCCAATATACAATTCTTACAAGAAACTCATGTGGTGGACTCAGTCACTCAACAGGGTGGCCAGTCTTGGGGTGGACAGCGGTATTACACGTTGTACTCCACCAGGGTGTGGGGAGTGATGACATCAATTCACAAAACACTTCCAGTCATGTGTCATTATCTGGTTGTGGAGGAAAGAGGCAGGTACGTGTTGGTACATGGATTGCTTTGCAAGAGAGAAGTGTTCCTCTTAAACTTTTATGTCCCAAACATAGATGATCCAGATTTCTACACACAGGTGATAAATCTCCTGCAGGTATTCTCGAGAGTGGCCTCATATGGGTATGTGATTTTAACACCATTATGGATGTGGCGGTGGACAAGTCCACTTCTGGTCCATGGGACCTGACAAAGGCAGAACGGGTTCTTTGGTCTGGGGTGCAGGATCTGAATATTGTGGATGTCTGCCGACTCAGTCAGGGAACTGAACGTGGATTCACTTATTACTCTGCGGTACATAATATGCACTCCCATATAGAAATGTGGTCTCTCTCTGATGATCTCCTCCCTAAGCTGTCTGACTGTGTAATGTATCCAAGAACATTCTCAGATCACTGCGTGTTGATTTTGGTTGTAACGTGGTCTACTGAGAGTCGCCCTAAACTCTGATGGGGCTTTAAACCTGAGGCACTAAGGAACCTTACCTTCATGCAGGGATTACTAAAGGGTATTGATGTGTATTTTTCACAAAATGTGGGGTCGGTCACTACACCGGCGGTGTTATGGCAGGCGTTCAATGTTCTTTGACTCCACACTCTCCTTTTCTCCTCACATCTCTGACGTCTTTAAGAAGTCAAACTATCAACTGCACCTCCTCAGAGGTATTCTTATTTTCTTCTCCTTCCCCCAGAAGCTTACTGTCTCTAGAGCTCTGGTTCTCTCTAGGCTGGACTACTGCGACAGCCTCTTTCTAAATCTGCCTGCTTCTACTCTCAGCCCCATGAAACTCATCCAGAACGGGACTGCGAGACTTGTCATTGACCTCAAGCCCAGGGATCATATCTCTCCAGCACTGAAATCTCTGCATTGGCTCCCAGTGGCTGCAAGGATTAAGTTCAAGACCCTCTGCATTGTCCACAAGGCCTTCTGTGACCTGGGTCCAAAATACCTTCAACTCTCCCTCTGTAAACACCTTCCCACTCGAGCTCTTTGCTCCTTCACCTCCAACTCCCTCAGGGTCAGTCGCTTCTCCAAGCAACGAGTTGGGGGTAGATCTCTTTCCTCGGCTGGGGCCTCCTTCTGGAACAGCCTCCCTGCCACTCTGTAACTTGAGGAGAACCATCTCCAGTTCTGGAAGCACCTCCTCCTTGCTTTTGCCTTCGCTCTTCCTTTTCCCTGCTGATCTGTCTGCTTCGGCTCTGTGCACCTGGCAACCCTCTGTCTTTGGACCCAGGTCCCTGTCCACCCAGCCACACACCCGTACTGCCTCCTGGCAACCCTTGCACTTGGGTCTGTATCTGTAACCCTACAGTCCCCTTACCTCCACTTATCAGACACCCCTTGTCTGCGCTTTAAACCTTGCACTTGCCATCCTGCTGGCGGCACTACCAGTTGTTGTCCTTATCCCTTGCTCAGCACTTTCCACCTTTCCCCACTCCCTTGCACTTTCCCCTTCCTTCTCCCCTGCACTTGCGCGTTCTCAATGTCACTGGATCTAGTTAGATCGTTGTTTTGTCCTCCCTTATTTCCCTCTCTTGCCTCGTCACGCTCTGAAACAGGTGTGTATAAGCGTGATACAAATAAAATATCATATCATATCATATGTGTGAAGGTGGTAATGTCGAATGAACTTGGGGTCCTGAGGCAGCTCAGGCACGATATGGCTGTGGTCGAGAAGGGATTGAAAGACCTCCAAGATAGTTACATGGACAGAGAGATTATGGTTAGGGAAGATATCTACCACAAACCACAAAAAATCCGTAGCATTTCCTGATACAAGTCCAATTTCACTCAATATTGGTAAAAACAAATTCGGTGTCACTCCAAAAGATCCATTTCAGTGATGATTCACAAAAAATAATTTTAATTTCTCAATTTATGATCAGCCGACATGTGTTTCGACCACCGGTCGTTTTCAAGGCTGTACAAAATAAAAGTGCCACAAAATACAGGTAATGCACAGATAAATGCATATACATTCCATTAAGATCAAGAAAACAACAACAACAAGAGGGCGCTAGAGGGCCAAACAAGATGGCCGCTTTCTAGTGAGCTCCCACGCGGCCCGTGATTAATCCTGCCCAATCCTCCTGAATTCGGACCATCTGTGCCCTGACAGAAGGATACCCCTGCTCGCCAGACACTGCTTTGCTGTGCCGTGAAAATTGGAGCCAAAACGGAGATCCTATGACCTAAAACGCTACCCCTCAAACCAGCACCCGTGAATAAACAAGCAGGCCCACTAGAAGCCGGGGCGCGGAGAGATAGCCTGAGTGGAGTGCGGACGAGCGGATGCTGCCCGCCCTCTTCACATCCTACAAAGCCAAAGCCACACTGAGCCCCCACGAGCCGCGGGTGAAAACCGAAGATGCGCCGCCCCCTCATGTCAGCAACTCCACCACAGCACTTGCGGCCTGACCCGGAGAGGGGGGTCTGCAGCCGCGGCTCGGGCAGTGCGCCCCGAGCGGACCGGGCTGCCGCCTGCTCGCCTGCACAAGAGGAGTGCTGGGCGGGGTGTGGGTCCGCGCCACTCTCGAGGCTCCCTCTCCCTCCTTGTGAACAGGCCTGCGGCGCGGGATGGAGAATCCGGAACGCAGACGCCAACTCTCTCCTCCCTCCCCGCCTGAGTGAGAACGGCCCTCGCGGGTCCAGCTGAGCAACCAGAGGACCTGGAGCAGACGTCGAGCTGCGGGCACCACTCTCAGGTACGGAGCATGCAGGGGGAAACACTGATTAAAATACTCGAAGTCCCGTCCGAGCCCCTCCCTGCACGCTCAGGCTGCCTTTGCCTTCAAGCTGCCAACCCCGCTGGGCCAGCGCGACCCCCTCCAGTCCTCATTACGTGGCCTAAGGGAACTGCACACCAAGACCTTCTATTCCATCAAAAACAACAAGGGGAACTAACTACCACCCCCCCCGTAATACCCCGAGGAATAGATTGCGTGTAAAACCTTACCGTGCAGGCAACAAAGCTCCCTATTCATCCAATATTGGACCACCAAGCCCTGCTGAGATTTTTAAAAAATCAGTACTTGGAAACTGAACTAAGCGCTGTGCCCGTGCTCCACAGACCCATCGGAACACGCTGCTACCCTTAACCCCCGCCGCAAAACGCACATCATAACTCATTGAAAGGGGACAACCTACGTCCCGAAATTGCATACAAGTTTCAAGACTAATACGAATCAACCCCAAACAGCGCAGGTTCAATGGGGAAGACGGATAAGTCACAAAAAAATCTAAACTTTGAAACCGGAACAGTCCGTAAAACCCCTAGAATACAAGAGGAGCGTGAGACCCCCAGTGTCAGCGGAGCCCAAATGGAGGAAGGAACCTCCTCCCCAGACATCAAAGGGCTCCTACTAGACTTGAAAGCGGGCATAGGGAGTTTAAATAATAAAATGGATGGCCTTGCATCGAAAGTGGATCTTCTCCAACACCGAATGGACACACATACTGAACGCCTCAATGACGTCGAACAAAGTGTGTCCAATCTAGACGACGGGGCAGCAACTTTGGGAGTAAGAGTCACCCAGCTCGAATCCCAAATGAAAACGACCACCGCCAGATGCGAAGATTTAGAAGGTCGCTCCCGAAGGAATAACATCAGGATCATCGCGGTGAGAGAACAACAATCCGGAGCGAAGATGGAGGACTTCGTTGAAACACTATGCCCCACCTTCTTCAGCCGTGAAGCCCTTTCCAACCTGTTCATTGTAGAGAGAGCACACAGGATCCCTTCCTCCAAACCTATCTCTGGTGGCCCTGCCAGGCCAATAATTGCCAAATTACTAAATTACAAAGATCGTGACACCATCCTCCGACTGGCCACGGAGAAAGGAGAGATCCACTATGACGGGGACAGAATCCACTTTTATCCAGACTTCTCGCCAACAGTCCAATCCCAAAGGAGATCATTCACCTCCACCAGGCAGAGACTCAAAGACAACCAAATTACGTACTCAATGCTGTTCCCAGCGCGCCTCAGAATCCAACATGAGGGAAAGGTAAATTTTTTCCAGACGCCAGAAGAAGCAAACGACTTCCTAGATCAAGCAGGATGTTCTAGGCTAAACGCCATGTTTTTGGAAAGACACAGGGAACCCCACGCTCTGAATTAGGGTATTAATATAACAATTGTTTGCGGAAGAAATATCCAAAAGGTACAATTTGAAAATGAGTATCAAAGGAGTTTTGTTAGACCTGATACATTTTTAATATGACTTGAATCATGATTTAATCTGCACTTACTGCGAAAATTTACATAGCAGGAGAAAACCTTTAAGAACACATCTATAAAATAAAATTCATACTATTCAAACGTGCATCCATTCATCCACAAGCATCCGTCAATCATCAATTCACTCATCCAAAACACCAATGAGTATAAAATGTAAAATCTACAAAAATCATGACATATAATTCATCAAATAGATTGTTTATAGAAAGAATGTGAAATCAATATACATGGCCACAATAGATAATAAAGGTGGCCAAAAGGTTGAGATGGGTCCCAAGAATCTTCAACCACGACCTCATCACAAGTTTCTTTCTACCGGTTTCGACGTGTATACTTTATTATAGTGACGTCTTCTTCAGGAGATAAAAAATGTTTACATTCTAAGGGTTCATCCCAGGTCGCAGCACAACATACGGTATCAGAAGGCTGTTCGGTGTCATAGAAGTACTAGATCCATCGCAACAAGCAATAGCACTCCTTCTCGATGCCGAAAAAGCGTTCGACTCCGTCGAATGGCCATTCATGTTTGCGGTTTTGACACGTATGGGACTTGGCAATTTCTTCATCAAGCTAGTCTCACTACTTCATACTGACTCCCGCTCCTTCATCTCTCTGGGCAACACGTCAGCCAGCATAAAACTAGAACGCGGTACCAGACAAGGCTGCCCTCTATCAGCACTCATTTTCGCCTTAATAATGGAACCCTTAGCCTCGCAACTGCGCACACAACAACTACACAGAGGGATAACCTTTGGACCCCACAAACTAGTCGTCTCACTATATGCGGATGACGTAGTTCTATTCGTGCAAGACCCCGAAGCCAACCTCAACCCAATTATGCACGAAGTGATTAAATTCAGTAATGTCTCAGGCCTCAAAACCAACCACTCCAAATCAGTGATTTTCCCCCTAACACAACAAACCACAAAATTTGAGGACGACCACGGGTTCAAATGGGAAGACTCCCGGGTCCGGTACCTAGGCATCTATATGTCCCTCAATCACAAAGATATCGATAACGACAACTATGAACCGACACTGAGAACACTTCAAGAACGCATACAGAGATGGAAATCACTCCCACTAACACTCTGGGGTTTAGCCTCCCTAATCAAAATGATGATTCTCCCCAAGCTTCTTTATCTATTCACGAACATACCGCTACTCCTTCCACAAACCTTTTTTAAGAGAATTAAGAGCCTTATTCTAGAGCTACTATGGGCAGGAAAACCAGCAAGAGTGGCCTACACAACCCTAATTTTACCAACATCCCAAGGCGGTCTCGCACTCCCCGACATGGAGAGATACTTCTGGGCATCCCAAGCACAATTCTTGAGCCACTGGTATACTACACATTTCATCCGTCCCCACGTACAGAATGAAAGAGCCCTAGCTTCACCCAACCTACTGAGGGCAGTTGTTATAAGTCTTTCAACATACGCAATCTGGAAGAAACTAGCACGAAGTACAAGTCAGATTCTCCCCCCTGCTTCCGATTAAACACATCCCAGCCATCCCCCTGACAGCCGAGAAGACGTTCCACCAGTGGCTCCGTAGAGTCAATGTTCAGTCACTTGGCGATCTATTCTCTGAAGGCATGTTTATTACCCCCCAGCTGGCCAGGGAGAGAAGGGGTGACTTGTCACTTGACATATTAATGTACTTCAGGCTACGGTACACCCTGCAGTCAATATTCCCTTCATTTCTCAAACAACCAGATACATGGAATCTCTTACACAACACGATCCAGGCGCAAGGCAAAGGGAGGCTAACCTCACTAATATATAAATCCCTACTGACGGACACAGTAGCCATAGACGCCCGAACGAAGGAACGCTGGGAAAAAGACACTCAAAACAGGATACCAGATGAGGACTGGACGTACATCCTGCGGCAAACACAGAAAGTGGCAATAAACCCACGCCTCATGCAAATTCAATTCAACTTTATACACCAAACTTACTTCACAACGGCCAAAAAGCACAGACAACACCAAGATTCCTCGGCACAGTGTGAGCGATGCAACGCCCAGTCGGCTGACTTTTTCCACCTAGCCTGGGGCTGCCCCGTGGTCTCCCAGTTCTGGTCTCAAGTGCTACAAACAGTGGCAGCAATAATAGGCGAGGATCTGACACCACTCGCCATGGTGTCCCTCCTCAGTCTAACCAAATACTTACACCCCTCAATAAGGAAACTGACAGCCCTTCTCCTGGTGTTGGCACGCAGGAGAATAGCCATGGCATGGGGCCGAGGCCCAACCCCTTCAATAGAGTCGTGGAAAAAAGATATCCTATATTGCCGAGATATAGACACTGAGGGGGTAATTCATAGAATTCAGCACACAAGTGGCGCACGCGGCTGGCGCACAGTGTGCGCGTGCGAATCCCTGCGCCAGCCGCGTTCGCCAAAATACATTTCCGCACACAGCGTATTCATGGATTCCAGCCACCAAAACCAGCCGTGGCGCACAGTGGCGCAGCGACCCTGCAGCAGCGCCAGTTACGCCCCCAAGAACGCCGCTTGCGCAGGGAAAAGCCATCAAAATCCCCAATCCAGCGCAAAGGGCTGCGCTAACCATGTACCAGCACGGCAAGCGGGGTACGTGTATCACTGGGGTGCGCGGGAAGTTCCTCACGTTATTTCAGCTGGGTACGTGTATTTCAGGGGTGCGCAGGAAGTTCCACACGCGATTCCATCAGGGTACGTGTACATCAGGGGTGCGCAGGAAGTTTCACACGTGAATTCTGCAGGGTACGTTTATTTCAGGCGTGCGCGGGAAGTTTCACACGCGATTTCAGCTGGGTACGTGTATATCAGGGGTGCGCTGGAAGTTCCACATGCGAATGTCCTGGGTACGTGTATTTTGGGGTGCGCGGGAAGTTACACACGTGAATTCAGCAGGGTACGTGTATTTCAGGGGTGTGCGGGATGTTTCACATGCGATTGGCGCTGTGCGAGCGTGGTACATGTATTACTGGGGTGCGCGGGAAGTTTCACACGCAATTTCTGCTGGGTATGTGTATTACTGGGGTGCGCGGGAAGTTTCACATGCGATTTCAGCTGGGTATGTGTATTCCAGGTGTGCGTTCGAAGTTCCACACGCGAATATCCTGGGTACGTGTATTTTGGGGTGCGCGGGAAGTTACACACGTGAATTCAGCAAGGTACGTGTATTTCAGGGGTGCGCGGAAAGTTCTACACTCGATTCCATCAGGATATGTGTATATCAGGGGTGCGCTGGAAGTTCCACACGCGAATGTCCTGGGTACGTGTATTTCAGGGTGCGCGGAAAGTTACACACCTGAATTCAATAGGGTACGTGTATTTCATGGGTGCGCGGGAAGTTTCACACGCGATTGGCCCTGTGCGAGCGTGGTATGTGTATTACTGGGGTGCACGGGAAGTTTCACACGCGATTTCAGCTGGGTACGTGTATTCCAGGGGTGTGCTGGAAGTCCCACACGCGAATGTCCTGGGTACGTGTATTTTGGGGTGCGCGGGAGGTTTCACACGCGATATCAGCAGGGTACGTGTATTTCAGGGGTTCCATGGAGTACTACACGTGAATTGGCCGTGTGGGTCCTCCTAGGTGTTCGCTCCACAACCTCCACGGCCCCTGCAGGCAGCCCACACCACGGGGGACTACCCTGCACCCCCACTCATGTCCCCCAGCACCCCCACCCCCCAGCACTGTGGGGAACCCTCCACCAGGCCCCCAACTCATGTCCCCTTGCACACCCACCCCCCTGCACTGTGGGGCACCCTACACCAGGCCCCCAACTCATGTCCCCCTGCACCCCCACCCCCCAGCACTGTGGGGAACCCTCCACCAGGCCCCCAACTCATGTCCCCCTGCACCCCCACCCCCCAGCACTGTGGGGCACCTGCCAGCAGGCCCCCACTCATGTCCAACTCATGTCCCCCTGCACCCCCACCCCCCAGCACTGTGGGGCACCTGCCAGCAGGCCCCCACTCATGTCCAACTCATGTCCCCCTGCACCCCCACCCCCCAGCACTGTGGGGCACCCTCCACCAGGCCCCCAACTCATGTCCCCCTGCACCCCCACCCCCCTGCACTGTGGGGCACCCTCCACCAGGCCCCCAACTCATGTCCCCCTGCACACCCACACCCCAGCACTGCGGGGCACCCTCCACCAGGCCCCCAACTCATGTCTCCCTGCACCCTCACCCCCTGCATTGTGGGGCACCCTCCACCAGGCCCCCAACTCATGTCCCCCTGCACCCCCACCCCCAGCACTGTGGGGCACCTGCCAGCAGGCCCCCACTCATGTCCAACTCATGTCCCCCTGCACCCCCACCCCCCAGCATTGTGGGGCACCCTCCACCAGGCCCCAAAGTCATGTCCCCCTGCACCCTCACCCCCCTGCACTGTGGGGCACCCTGCACCAGGCCCCCAACTCATGTCCCCCTGCACCCCCACCCCCCAGCACTGTGGGGCACCTGCCAGCAGGCCCCCACTCATGTCCAACTCATGTCCCCCTGCACCCCCACCCCCCAGCACTGTGGGGCACCCTCCACCAGGCCCACAACTCATGTCCCCCTGCACCCCCACCCCCGTGCACTGTGGGGCACCCTCCACCAGGCCCCCAACTCATGTCCCCCTGCACCCCCACCCCCCAGCACTGTGGGGCACCTGCCAGCAGGCCACCACTCATGTACAACTCATGTCCCCCTGCACCACCACCCCCCCAGCACTGTGGGGCACCCTCCACCAGGCCCCCACACATGTCCCCCAGCCAACATGTCATCACAATCTAGATCCCTGGCCCTTATGTTCAGCCTCCAAATGCCAAACACCCACCCGAGTATTGAATCCACCCACTTAGAAATGGCAATAACATGATAGAACCCCAATTGCAAGTTTGGAAATGAACACATGTTCCTCACATACCATACACCCAATGGGTGTCACTGAATCTCAAAACCCATATCATGATATGCATGAAACTAATGAGATGATACTACACATTGAAGTTTGAACGAAAAATATGTATTAAAAGAAACATAAATTGAATCAAAAATTAACAAACAAAAATGGGAATTCAAAAATAATAAAAACCAGCATGTCTGTGAAATAATGCAAAACCACAAATCATAATCCAAAGGAAAGGTGTCCAAAGTCACAGTCCACAAAAGTAAATCCAATGGAAAATGCTCCATGGGTAAATTGTAAAAAAAAATGAAAATCCAACAGTCAACTATATACAGATAAACAATCCAGGGTCCATGATCCCAACAGAAGAAATGAAACCTATCTAATAACACTACCTAATAAAAAAAAACTATATACAAAAATGTGGCCCATTGTCCAAAAGGTCCAAAAAAAATGCAAAACCAAAGGAAACCTAACACTAAGTACAGAACTATTATCAAGGGCAGCGGGCTAGTCCGACGGCTCACTTTTGGATGTCCCGGGCCAGGGCATCATCGAACTCCTGCTCAATGTCCCGGAGGCGGTCCTCCTCCATGGCCCCGAGGGTCCGCAGGGCCGTCGCCGTGTCCACCCCCAACCCCCTGCGGATTGCCTCGATGCCTCAGCCTGCCTCAGGGCCCTCCGCATGGAGTTCTCCGCCCTGACCATCGTGAGCCGTGCCTCTTCCGCCCGCTGCCGCTCCGCATCTATGGCGTGGCCCAACCGCTGCCACACGGAAGACACTTCCCGTCCTGGGTCCTCCTGCCCTCTGGCCGATGCCTGCCCCTCCGATGTCGAAGGCCCCGAGCCATCATGGCTCCCACCACGTTGCTGCTGCTGCTGCGCCTCTGCCCGTGCACTGCCTCCTGCTGCCTGCACATCCTCCGCTGGCTGGGGTGCAGTCGTTGATGTGGCCACCCCTGCTGGACGTCCGACTCCTGACTATGGCAAGGATGCCTCCTCCACCAGCCTGGCCGCACCGTCAGAGGCAGCTCCACAGGGCACCCAGGTGACTGATGGGTGGGAAGATGGCACGGAGGACGACTGGCGCATAGGGGGTTCAGTTGAGGAGGGGGTCGTAGCAAGCCCCATCAAACGGAGGAATCCGGCCTGGGTGACCTGTCCCAGTAGGCCGACACGGTCAACGAGCCATTCGAGATGACGTGCAGTCTCCTCATGAAAAGACTGCAGGTCACCTTGCATGGCCCGTTGACGCAACGCCACACCATTCAGGACAGGCTCAACCCGGACCCGGATAGCCACGTCCGCAGGCAGAGGAAGGCCAGTTGTCGTGAGCTCATCCCCTGCCTGAAAATGGGTCTGGACGTAGGCATCCCTGCTGGTGCAAGATGATGCAGTGACAGGATCAGGGACAGGATTGCACACAGGCACCTCCCCGGCGACCTGTGCTGCCTCCTGTCCCTGGTCCTGCACTGCACCACTAGCACCAGTGGAATCCCCACCTCCAGACCCCGTCTCTGTTGCTTGCACGGCCTCCTCCTCCACCAAACCCCCCACCAACCTGGATGACTCCGTGCCATCTTCCCCCGTTGGGCCCTGTGGGGTCCCAGCTGCCCCTTCTGCTGCCGAGGAGTCCAACTCCAACCTCCGCCTCTTGGACCTCCCCCCGGCAGCTGCGGCCTGGGACGCGGCACCGGCCTCCTCACTCCCCGACGAGATCACAACCTGGGAGGGGAGCCGGGCCTTGCGTCTCCGGCTGGCGGTGGGATCCCCGCCGCTGTGCTCCACAGCACCTTCTCCGCCCTCTTCATCAGTTGACGCTGCAGACAGGGAGAAATAAAACACAGGCATCAGGGCACTGTACAATGGACACATACACACATGACAGTTGTACATGAGTGGCATTGGCAAACCTCAGACATGCCATCACAATCCCCAACACACATGTCATTTCAACTTGCACACATGAGCCATGCCACAGCCATATCGCAACTGCCAGCACCATCCATACACATACAACAGCATGAGCAGGCAAAGGTGAGCCAGACATCACATGCAACACAGGGAGTGCACTACACATGTACACACACCACCACACTTGCATGCATGTGTACACCTCTGCCAACTGTCGCAGTGTTCAGATGGGCATCCATGTCACATCTGCCAATCAGGCTTCCACATCACGCTGTCACATGCATCCATGTTGCATCACTGTTGCACCCTTGTCAAATACACACACATGCACATGTACACAGTGCTGATACATGCAGCTGAAAACAACATACATGCGTGACATCACAAACATGCCTACTTACATACACATTCACCCAAACATGTGTGCCCACACAACTGCATTTGGCATGCAAGCCTACACACACAAGCACCATCCATGTCTCACACATGACAGCCCTCGCATGTGTTAGCCTTACGGCCCTGTACACCCCCACCCATACTCGGCCCCATACAAACAGATGTGCAACCTGCACACTACTGAAACATCACCACACGCACAGCTTACAATCAGGATGCATGTACACTTACTGCTCGACTCCAGATGGGTCTGCCTCTCAAGGACTTGGATGTGGAGCGCTGGGGATATGCGTTCCAGGACCCTCATCTGATCTTCCGACAAGTGGCCCCGGCGCCTCTTATCATCCGCTGCCTTCAAGAGACACCGGGCCTTGTTGAGGGTCCTGGACCTGAAGTCCTCCCAGCGCTTCTTGACATGTTGGAAGTCGCGGACTGCCACCCCCTCCGCGTTGATGGCAGTCACGATGTCCGTCCAGATCCGAGTCCGTCCTTCCATGTCGGCGCGCACACTTCCGAAGAGGGCATCATACTGCCCCAGGACTTGCTCCACCAGGACACCAACTTCCCTGGCACTGAAGCTGGTGCCCCTCTGCCTCTCTGGCCGGGGGTTGTCAGTGGTGCCAGATGTTGCAGTGCCCGACATGACAACCCCAGAGGCAGGAGTGGGTGGACAACTGGGTCCTGGGGCTGGGCTGTGGAGCGATGGAATCCCAGTCGGGAGTCTTCGGTTCCAGCAGGGCTGGTCACAGCAACAGCACCCCTGGCTGATGTGCAGGCAGCAAATGGCAGGGCACGTGGGCAGCAGGCAGTCAGGCAGCAGCAGATGGCAGGTGGGAGCGTGCTCGGGGCTCTGGGGGGCAGTAATTCGGCATTCTGGGCAGGAGCGTGGTCTTCCGTGTGCTTACGCGTGGCCAGCTTGATACGGAGTGATTTGGCACATGAAAATTCTGCACGTCAGCGTGTAATTCGAGGAAAGGCCCTTAGCGCGTAAGCGCGTCTGCACGCATACGCAATTTCATTGGACAGAAGGCCCTTCAAGGGCAAGCGCCTCTGTGACGTGACGCGCGCAGGCGTGCATGGGCGTTTCAGCACACGTAAAAAACTGCACGTCTGCGTGTACTCCGAGGAAAGGGCCCATGCGCGTAAGTGACGTGACGCGCGCGGGCGTTTCCCTCAGCACGGGTTAAATGTGAGCGGGGCCAGCAGTTCGCTGTACGTGCCTTTCGTGGAGACCGACGTGTGTTGCTGCTTCCTGTTGTTTCGCGCGCCATCACAACTTCACAGCTATCAAGGACGTATCTCTTCTTTTGGTGGGGGTATTGGCTACGCGTGTTTTTCTGCATCGTGCTAGTCAGACGGTGAGTCGCACACGCTCTTTTTCCCACTGCGGGTGCCCTTGTGTATCGCACCCATTTTCAAAGTCATAGTAGCCTGCGTGTCCCACGCGTATGCGTTATTCGTGTTACTGGGTGCCACCGTGTACTGCGGGAGGTTGAATCCACGCACGTAGGCTGCAGGGTTGCGTGCACGGGTTTACTGCAGTTTTGGGGTACCTGAGCATTGCGTGACCCGTCACTACATCACCGGGATCACATACAGGCTTGCAGGTGCAGGGGGGCTGTTAACCCCAATTGCCCAGGCATTGTGGGGTACACCTCCCATTGGCACTACTCCATCTGTGCCGGCACTACTACATCTGTGCCATGGTTGGGAGGACACCAAAGGTGAGGGGTGCCTCAGCTGGGCATCCTCCTCGTGGCGGGCGTGGTCGGGGACGTGGCCGTGGTGACCAGTGAGTAGGGGGAATCCAGGGTGTCCAGGGCAGCCACAGAGGGGGAAGAGGCAGGGGTGCGCCACTTGAGCACAATGTTGTGCCATGTGTCGGTGCAGTCATGCCAACACCCCCTGTGGTAGCGGGGGATGCAGCTTCTGCATCTGGCACTGGCGCCCGTGTGACCCGGCAGTCCGTTCCATCGACTGCCACGGGCCCAAGGGTAGTGGTAGCTGCAGGTGCAGCTGTGGACACCGCCACCCAGGCTCAGGGTCTGCCAGCGCAGGCTGCGTTGGCACTTGAGGAGCCCTTGGTAGATTTCCAACAGGCCAGGAGGGAAACCATAGGGGCAGGCCAGGCTGCTCAGACCAAGACACGTGTCCCTGGGGCAGTTATGTCATCTGCTGCCCCGAACAGCCGGGTGTTGGCAAGTGCAGGGGCAGATGCACCCAACAACATCCAGTTGTGAGTCTGCCAACCAGGAACGTTGCGGTCAATGTCCCTGCCACAGCTGAGGTTGCTGCGCAGGGTCCATTAGAGGGCACCCAGCTGCCACTGACACAAGTCAGGCCTTTGGTCGTCCCTCCACCTGCCACTCCCTTGGCTCAATCCACCGAACCCACTTGCAATACTAGTCAGGGTGGCATTAGCCAGCCAGGGTCTGCGCCACAGTCCAAGAGGAGGAAGGTTGCACCTGCAGCACAGGCTGGGACCCCACACACAGCCACGACCTCCTGCACATCGAGGAAGAAGCCTTTCTGCAAGCAGGAACTGGACTTCCTCGTGGGCTACATGCGGGGCCACAGCCGTGACATGCTAGTGGGTGCCAATAGTCAGACTACGGCTGCCCAACGTGACACCCACTGGAAGCATGTTGCGGAACATGTCAGTTCATTCGGCCATGAGGTGCGCATGGCGCAAGAGTGCAAAAAGCGTTGGAATTACATCAAACGCAGCACTAAGGCTAAGCATGCCTCTAATTACAACTTGACTCTGGTGACTGGCGGTGGGCCTGCACCAGAGGAGGAAGAGCTCACTCCGCATGAGGCACTCGTTGCGGAGTTCATACCACCTGAATTGGTCGAAGGAGTGGGAGAGATGCTGGACTTTGATGCCCAGTCCAGTGAGTGTTGATGTGTGTTGGTTGAGGACATGTGTGTTTCACTTGTGGGATGTGTTGTGCATGATTGGCACTACATGTGACGTGTACATGGTTCTCATGTGTAAGTAATGCAATGCTTCCGTGATGCATGTCTCCTCTGCCTGCATGCGGGGACTCCATGTAGGCATGCTCCCTTGCCCCTCCTTCGCCACTCTGCACCCCAGTTCCACCTTTGCACTGGTCTGCTTCAATCTTGCCAATGTGTACTTTCCTGTTCATGCGTCCTGTGTAGATGCTAACTTCCAGCGTAGAATCTGCCAGACATATGCCGTGTGGTACAGCCTTAGTACTTGATGCAGGGTATCTCACTTGTACTGTGCATAGGTCAGATGTCCCGCAGGGACTTGACTGCCCATTCATGCTCCATGTGCATTGCACGCATGCCCCTATGTGTCCTTGACTGGATGATCACTGTAATACAAGTCCTGGGTGACATACATTGCATGGCATCTCATCAGCCTTCCCATGTCAACTGTGGTTCAGTACTGCGTTGCACACATGTTTAGGGTCTGACAATCTGTGTGGCTCACAGGCCTCAGCCTGTTCAATGGCCAATGACTCTGTCCAACTGTTGTTGTGTCTTATTCACACGTGGGCGGCCTCCAGAGTTTTCATCATGTGTCCTGCTTACTGTCCCATCATCATTTGCAGTGTTGTCACTTGAATCACATTAAGCTGTTGATGCCAGTTAACACTGCCTGTCAATACACAGGTGTATGGTCAGCCTTTTGATACCATGCTAGGCATCCCTGCTTTGGTACTGGGGTGGAGGGGTGCTTGGCTTCTAGATATGGTACACATTGAATGCACAATGCATGTGATGCCTGAATTTGACCTTGCACTGCCTTCACATTTCCTGGCACACACCATGGAGTCCTTGTACATGTAGGTAGTGAGTGGCGTACACATTTTCTGCACTGCATAGACCCACTTCCATGGAAACTGCCACCTTACAACAGGTCTGATCACAGAAGCAATTCAAAGTTGACCCAGCATGCATGCCAAGTTATATGTTGTGTGTCACATGTCTGCCTGATGCGTTTGTTGTCGGTGTGTATGTGTGTTGTGTGCTTCTGACATGTGTAGTGACCTTTTTTCTCTCTATTTTTCAGATGATGACGCAATGGAGGCAGAGGATGGTGTTGTCATGCCAGACACAGGGTTGTTACCACTACATCAACCCGGCACAGGTGGGGATCGTGGGGTGGTAGGCCACAAAACCCCCCAAGTGCTACAGTCCCTCTTGTCTAAGTCCATGTGTCAGGGGTGAGTGATTCTGATGTGGACACTCCTCTGTCTGCGACACCTGCACTGAGGGATCAGACAGTCTTGGTTCCTCCGCCCGTGGTGGATCGGGACGCAGGGTCACCCTCCACACCAGTCACTGATGTGCCTGGGACATCATGTCGACGGGGGCATGTAGTCGTGCAGCCGCGGGTGGTGCCAACACAGCGAGGACCACCGGTCCTTGGGTCCCGCAGGGGTCAAGCCCAGCAACGCGGTCGCCGCGTGCAACCACAGTATACTGAGTGGGAGCAAGACAAGACTGTCAATTCAGAACGGCAGTGGGCAGCAATGGAGAACATCGCTGAGAGCATGGAGCATGTGGCCCGATCTGTGCTCCCCCCTGCTAGGCAGGTGCTTCTCCAGCAGCAGGCGGCACTGTCCACAGCCCGCTCGCTCAGGCTGGGCATGGCGGCCTCAGACAGGGCACGCCAGGCTGAAATGTCGTCTCTGCATCAAGCAATTGCTGCTCACGCAGAGGCGCACATGGATGCCCTGAAGGAGGAGGTATGCTTCCCTCAAATCCACTCTGGGTGTCCTTATGATGTCCCAGAGGCAGCGGGCAGAGGAGAGGTTTGCACAGCTTGAGCGTACCATCTCGGCTGGGCTACAGGCTTGCCGGGAGGTGCAGCGGTTGTCCAGACTGGCCTTGCAGGAGGAACTCTGTGTTACACGTGCTACCTTGCAAGAGGAAGCACGTGTATCACGTGAGGTTCTGCATGCAGACCTACGTCACATCGCCACACAGAACCAGGCTCACCCGTCCGGCAGACTTGCTACCGATGAGGGGCAAGCTGCAGCTAGGCGTGGCCAGGCTACTGTGCCACGTCCTCCTTTCCAGGATGAGCCAGACTCGGATGACCATCTATCTCCCACATAGGTTGGGCTGTGCAGGCGTTGAGCCCATGGAGGTTTTTATTTTTGGCTCAGCATCATCGCATGTGGGTGTTGAGCAGCACCCTGTACCTCCCCCTCCTGGGTGCCTCCCCTCCCCCCCGGGTCGTATGTGGCCATTTTTGATTTTTATTTTAGTTTAGTTAGTTAAGTTTCTGTTTGATAGTTAGTTTAATTAGGTAATGTAGGTTTTCCAGAGTTAGTGTAATTAGTTAATATAGTTTAAAATTGCTTGTCTATTGTGCTTTCATGTGACATTGCGGTGCTTTGTGGCTTTTGAAGGCATCCGCTGTCTGTTCCAGCTGGGCCCTTCAGGCTTGTCTTGTGTATGTGTTTGCTGCTTGGGGTCCTTGAATCACATATGCCACTCCTGCCTCCCTTATCCATGGGCTCGCAAGGATGGTTCGGTGTGACAACCTATTACACAAGGGCTTTGGACTGTCATATCTGTGGCATGTCTGGTGCTATGTGACTTGTGTTGACACCCCTAGTGGGGATGATTGCGGTGTTATTGTCCACTGTTCAGCTTTGCTAGATGGGGTGTTTCATAATTAATGTGTACATTCATTGCTATGACTTGTGTAGTATGTTTCTTATCTTTACTGTACACGTGCTTGTTGCAATTCATGCCGTAGATAGTGTGTTCCACACTTTGGATGTGAAAGACGGACTCATGGTGTGATTTCTGATGTAAATCTCTGACATGGTCAAGTAATGAGATGCCTGAAGAGACACACACAGATGGCTTTAAAGCATTAATCATGTGTTTCATGCCCTTTCTGCAGGGGGATGAGCCTCCAGAGCACCTTTGCCAGCAGACATGGCCCATTGGACGTCTGAATTCTGGACACGTTTGTTGGTTCCCACATGCACATGTGTGCACAAGCAGAGGCACAGCGATTGCAGACCTACATCCTAGAACTGCTGACGTGTTCCAAGGAACTCCAGGCAAGGTGAGCAGCACAGGGGGGCTACAACACAGCAAAGCTTGCACCAGGCGAGTTGCACATGCAGGCTTAGTCACAGCACTGAGGGTGAGCTTGGACGAATATTGGTGTTGAAGCACACAATGCAGCTCAGATGTGTTGGTGGACTGATGGCTGTTGATTGTAAGGTTGTCTGGGACACCTGCAGGGGCAGTGGCACATACCCTCCGGTACACCAAGGTCCATTGAGGCACTTGCATCAACCATGTAGCTTTCCGAGACGTGGAATGGGGCAGCTCACAGGGACATACAGCAAGGGACATACTCGGGTGCAGTGCATTTCATTTCCATGTACATTTTGATACATGCACTGCCAACTTTGTTTTGGTCATGGTGGAACACAACTTGTTCTGAAGTCACGCCTTGCTATATCGGTCTGTCTGCTTACCCAGGGAACATTGCATGTTGTGTGAATTGTGACACATTGGTGTTGCATTTGCCACGCACCCACCGGCGGCTGACTTACTGCATTGACTGTGTATGACCCATCACAGGGGTAATGTTATATATGGGTACGAAGCATCTACACCAGATTGTCTGTTTGTAGAGTAGTTTGTTGCTATGGGGCATGTTTGGTGGTATGTTTTTGTGTAATGGGCACGTACAGATTATTGACTGTGGCTCTCTTTGCAGCATTGCAGTGCTCCTGTAACCGGACCTGAGAGTGTGCAGGCAGGAGGCCAGCACTCAAAACCAGAGCTAAGTGTCTTGTTGTTTTTCTTTCAAAATGCTCTGCATAGGCTTGCTGGAGGGTGCACTAATGCATGGATGAATGTGTAATTCAATTTGGTATGTTTTTTTTCCCCTAATCACCCGGAGTCCTATCCAATTTTAAACCCTGTACCCTCTACCCGGTGTTCCTGCTTCCCGTACCTATCCAAGCAACGTTCCCTAACCCTCTTTCCCCACTGGGGTTGCGTATGCCTGTGTAAGCCCCAAACTTGCAGGCGCCAAAACCCTAGAGGGGATGGTTGGTTCGTGCCACTCCGAAGCCTGGACTACAGAAGGCCATGACAATGATGTCCAAGTTTGTTTGGATTGTGTATGTGTTCATGCAGGTAGTACATTTTTGTGCATTCCCTACTTTCATGTGTCATTCCTCCTCCCCTCTCCTGCCACTCATTCCAGTTATCCAGTGTGCCAACACCTGTCCCGACTGCATATCCCTGACCCTCCTTCCCCACCAGGGTCTCAGAGGCTTGTGTGAGTTTGACCTTGCAGGCACCCAGGACACGGTGGGGGTGGTTGGTTCGTGCCACTCTCGCGCCTGTACACGGGACCTGTGACAGTACACATCCGTTCATGGTGCATCATTCTATGTTATGTACCACACATGGTTCACATCCTGTTGTGACATTGTTTTACTGTGCTACCTTGGTTGTTACATCATTGTGGTAGTACTTGGCCTTTGTGAGGTACTGCTACGTCAAGTCATCTACTGTAGGCTGTTCTGGTTCATTGTTCTGCCTTGGATTTTGTGATTTTGCAAATGAGGGTGGACTCTGAGGGTGCAGGCACCTTTTTACACACAAGGTGGGAGATGGTGACGAAGGGGAAAGGTGATCCTGTGGCCAGGTGAAATTGAGGGTTGAAGGCTCCAGGACCCAGGTGCAGTTGTTCAGTGGGTCATGGTCATTTGTGAGCGGGGGGGTTGTTGTTGATAGTTGCCTTGCCCTGCAGTGTGATGGGAACCCTGACATTGTAATGGTGGTATCCTATGTACATGTTGTGTTCTGCTGATCAATGCCTGTTCATGTGTTGTGTTTACCTTTCAGGTGTGAGGGGATAGTTGTGGTTTGACATGCTGGGGTGTACACATGGTGAATGTTCACATGTGATGTGTAGAGGACACAGATGGTCACTTGATTGCACATGCATATGTTCAGTGCATGTCCTTACTGACCCACACACTTGCACTATGATCCACTACATGTACAACCACCCTTGCATATCCACGTGTACACTGTTTGCCTTCTGGTGCCCACTGTGTCCCTGCAGCACATGTTCTGTGACAAATTATGGATCCTGTACATGCCTAATTTGCTTTTTGATGTGGTCTGTCGCTTAGATGTGATGCTCAGGGTGTGCATCACACAAAATGGCTGTTCACTGTGCTGTGCGCTGAGCAGTGTGTTGCAGGAGTTGGACACAGCACACAGAAGCTGCAGTGTTGATTTTGCAATGCACAATGTGCATGTAGACAGGCATTCATTGTTATGTTACGTCTACAACTCTTGTGATGCATTTGGAAATGACTTATTTTGGGTGGGAGGTTGTTGGTCTGTCATTTCATCTGATTCCATGTCAGGTATCATTGTCTGATGCCACTGTACATTTTTGACATGGCAATGTGTTCCTTATTGTTACTGTGTTGGTGTATGGGTATTGTTTGCCATGTCATGTTGTTGTTTGGGAGGGTTTGAGTGACATAACAGTGATGGCCATGGCCTGTTTTGCAGGTGTGTGTGATTCACACCTTGCATGTCAGGGTCATCCGCTTCTCAAAGCAACTAGCTGGGGGTAGATCTCTCTCCGCGGCAGGGGCCTCCCTCTGGAACAGCCTTCCTGCCTCACTGGAACTTGAGGAGAACCATCTCTGGATCCGGAAGCACCTCAAGACCTTCCTCTTTGCTTCTGCTTTCTCTCTGCCTCTCCCTTGCAAAATTCTTCACTGGAACTGCACTGGATCTGCAACTGGGCCACTCTCCCCGACCTCAGTCCCTGGCCCAGCCACTCTCCACTTGCACTGCCTCCCTGGCAACCCCTGCACTGCGGGACTGTCTCTCTATCCCTACAGCCCCCCCTTCCCAGCACTTGTCTGCACTTACCTTTGCAGTTGCCACCAGCTGGCCTATTTATTTGTTTTTTAGTCTACTTACCCTGTACTGCACTCCCCCCTCCCCTTCCCCTTGCAGTTTTCCCTTACCCCTACCCCTGCACTTGCACAATCTAAATGACACCTGGCCTAGTAGTATCGTTGTCTGTCTTCCCTTGTTCCCCCCTCCCTGCCTCATCGCACCTTGAAATACTTGTGTATAGGCCATATCATGTCATATGTGTGCCTTTTGGTCACACAGGATAGCTTGTGTTTAAGTAGCTAGGGATGCAGACAATGTGGCACTTCCATGGCAACTATCTCAGGGTGGTAGGGTTGTGACAGTTGACTGTCTCTTTGTCATCATCGATTGTCACCTGGTATGTGCCAGGCCTGTGTGCACTCTGCAGGGTGCAAGCTGGGTCCGGGCTTCCTCGCCACGTGCCCTGTCCCCTCCCATGGGCAGCGCCTGTGCCTGTGGTTGGGGGTGTGGGGGCACCACCATGTCCACCGGTACGCCCTGCCGTGTTGCAATATTGTGCAGGACACATGCTGCCACAATGATCCTGCACACTACTGGGGGTGCATAGAGTAGCTGCCGGCCAGAGCGTTCAAGGGAGCGAAAACGTGACTTGAGCACTCCGAATGTGCGCTCCACTATGGCCCTGGTTGCAATATGGGCGGCGTTGTATCTTACCTGGGGTGGTGTGGTGGGGTTCCGGATTGGCGTCATCATGTGGTTGCTCAGAGGGTAGGCACTGTCCCCTGGGGAGGTGTAAATGGTTGTGATTATTGGGGTTTGTGTATGTGTGTGTGTGTGTGTGAGACATGCATGCATGTGCAAGGGCATTTGTACTCACCTAGGAGCCAGGTGTCGCCATGCTGGCCAGCTTCCAGGGCCCGGCTCAGGGCGGACATTCTGTATATGAAACTGTCATGGGTGGAGCCAGGGTAGTTTGCATAGACAGAGGTGATGATTCCCTTTGCATCGCATACCACCTGTACATTGATGGAATGCCAGTGCTTGCGGTTTCGGTAGATGTGCTCAGTGGCCCTAGGTGGACGTAGGGCCACATGGGTGCAATCTATGGCACCGAGCACTTTGGGGAAGTGTGCCACCCTGAATAAATCCAGGACAACGGCCTGCCTTTCTGCGGGTGTTCTGGGCATGTATATGTGCCTGCGGACTGAGGGGCGCGCTGTCATGATTGCCAGGACCTGGTGTAGGCAGTGTGACTGCGTGGCCTGTGAGACCCCCCCCACAATGGCAGTAGTCCGCTGAAATGACCCAGTGGCCAAAAAATGCAGGACATTGAGCACCTTCTCCAAGGGGCTCAATGCTTGGTAGCACAGGGTGGGTGATGTAAGGTCATCTTCCCACTCCCTGACCAGGTCTAGGATGATATGGGGTGGAAACCTATACCTGCCGTAGACCTGGTCGTCAGGCATCCCAAAAAGGCTTGTCTGTGGTGCGAAAATGCATGCCCTGGCTATTCTCCTCCTCCTGCGGTGTCCCGCGATCAGTGCTGCGACAAATGAGGCATTCATCGTAGCTGTATATACGTGTTTGCTGTTTGCGTGCACTTTTATACTGTGCGCAGGGACGCTTCTGCCTGCCTTTGTGTGGCGGACGCGTTGACGCCTGTGTGCGTCTTTTGCCGTGCGCGGGTTTCCCGTATTCAAATCCATGAATACGGGTTGTTCGCGTGCGTGTGGGCGTTCCGTGTAGTTCCCTGCAGTACTTCCCCAGTTACGCCTTCTTTTGCATGCGTTATTCCCCATTCCGCGTGTTACGCCCACTGTTCCGCACACTTTGGTTGTGTGCGCCGCGCTATGTGCGCTTTTGCTGTGCGCTTAGCGCACGCCGTGTGTGCCCGCGTGCGCCATGGCAGAATTGGGCGCACGGACAGCGGGAAACACGCGCAGCATCTTCCTTGAATCGCACGTGTGCGCGTGCGCTGGGTTTATCACGCTTGCGCCAACTTGCGCCTGCTTGCGCTTGGATTTTCAGTGCACGTTTGCTCCATGAATCGACCCCTGAATATCTACGAACACTCCCATTACATGCACGCCCACCAGACATATGGGGACCATATGTCACGTACCTGCTTACAGCAGCAAAAGACTTTGATTCAGAAGAACAAACCGAATGAAATAATGGGCAAAACAGAAACTATCCCACAACGCTGCTATTTACGAACTATCCAAAAAGGGGAGCCAATGACCATAGAATACGAGGACTCAACAGCGACACAAGGGAGGGAGGAAGGAGAGGGCGGGCCGAATGGCGCAAGGGGTATTGATGCACCCAATTGGTGCATGATTGTTTGTTGTTATGCATAAATCTAAAAATAAAGTAAAAAAAAAAAAAAAAGAAAACAACATCATAAATGATTACATATTCAAAAACCATACCGTGTTGTGTCACATGTCAGGTCAGGACGGAGGGATAAATTCACGCCATAGTCAATTGATAGAGAAAATGATTGGAGGAAAAATATAATGCAAAGCCACGTATTAGAGATTTAGTAAATATTGCTGAATTATTGTGCTCATGTATTAAAACCCTGTTAAAAGGTCAATATTTGTGTTAAATAAAGTAGTCTTCATGCATATCCTGGTCAATGAGGACCCCTGGTGCATATAACCCTCTACTGATCATTACACACACATCTACATCAAAAGACACCTTGTGAAACCATCGTAGCCAGTCCAAAATGTTAGTATTCCAAAGAAATATAGATATAAATCCCTACTTCCATATCAGTGTTGTCATCAGTAGCATGCAATGCCAATAGAATGGGCTTACCCCATACCTAGTTCTCTATACCCTCTCAATTTGAGATTGGGTTGTGCAAAGTTGTCACACGATTTCTCACCACTCTGAGTCACTAAATACTACTGTGTCCACTCCTAAATGGAAAAACCCCATAATAGTCTACAATCTCTTAAAAAAACTAAAAAGCCCAAATTAAGTCATGATCGGGCATATAACCCACCTGTAAGGAGTATTCTGATATTACAGTCTTTGTTTGAGAATAAGATTTGTTGAATGACCCAAAGTCTTGATAAATTGAGATTCAAGCTCCAAATGTCAAGCGTAACCCATACAATAATAAGATACCCTTACTCTGAGATATGTAGAAAAGCACTCTTGATATAAAAAAAAGCACTTATCTGAGAGACTAATCGTTTCCAAGAATGGCCTAACTAATCAAAAAAGCACAATAGAAAATGATTCCCCCATCGCATAAATCATATTTTAATATTTATCACCTTTGTTTACAAATAACGTTTTCAAACTGTAACACACTGCTATCTCACTGAAACTGAAAACACAGTCCCCCTCCCTTCTAAACAGGATAGAAATCAATCAACCCCCCAAAGCTCATAGTGCATATGTTACATGGCCATATATTAGGGCTCAATCCCTTCCTTCTCAGAAGGGATTGAGCCCTAATATATGGTGACTCAGAGTGGTGAGAAATCGTGTGACAACTTTGCACAACCCAATCTCAAATTGAGAGGGAATAGAGAACTACGTATGGGGTAAGCCCATTCTATTGGCATTGCATGCTACTGATGACAACACTGATATGGAAGTAGGGATTTATATCTATATTTCTTTGGAATACTAACATTTTGGACTGGCTACGATGGTTTCACAAGGTGTCTCTTGATGTAGATGTGTGTGTAATGATCAGTAGAGGGTTATATGCACCAGGGGTCCTCATTGACCAGGATATGCATGAAGACAACTTTATTTAACACAAATATTGACCTTTTAACAGGGTTTTAATACATGAGCACAATAATTCAGCAATATTGACTAAATCTCTAATACGTGGCTTTGCATTATATTTTTCATCCAATCATTTTCTCTATCAATTGACTATTGCGTGAATTTATCCCTCCGTCCTGACCTGACATGTGACACAACACGGTATGGTTTTTGAATATGTAATCATTTATGATGTTGTTTTCTTAATCTTAATGGACGTATATGCATTTATCTGTGCATTACCTGGATTTTGTGGCACTTTTATTTTGTACAGCCTTGAAAACGACCGGTGGTCGAAACACTTGTCGGCTGTTCATAAATTGAGAAATTAAAATTATTTTTTGTGAATCATCACTGAAATGGATCTTTTGGAGTGATACCGAATTTCTTTTTACCAATATTGAGTGACATTGGACTTGTATCAGGAAATTCTACTGATTTTTTGTGGTTTGAGCAGGAGATATCTTCCCGAACCATAATCTCTCTGTTGATTATTTTCAAACTTTGTGGGAAGTTTGAGGGAATGGTATCACTCGCTGCCAACCTTTTCATTTAACCATTTAAGAGCGAAACTAGCGTACACACAATAGAGCGATCCCACAATCCCAATTAGTTACACGGACAATCGCACTTCTGCTGTGTTCTGAGTGTAATGCTGAGTTAGAAACATTTCGAGACCTTTCTCAAAGGGAGCTAAGATTCTTGGATAGGCCCAGGATTGCGCGTCGATACAGGGAAGTGGATAGACCTGGACGTTTCCTGGCCCAGTTAATCCAAAGGGAGGCGGCAAGAGGCCTGATTACTTATATACACACTGATGATAAAATCAGGGTATGATTGGAAAGGGGTATAAACAAGGCATTTTGTTCCTTCTATGAAACTCTGTACTGCCCCAAAGGTGAGGCATCTGACACCGAAATTAGGGTCTACCTTAGCACGATTCCCACTTTTTTGTTATCTGCAGAGGCTTCAGTGGCCCTTGAAGTTCCCCTGACTGCTGAGGAAGTAGAACAAGCAATCAAGAAACTCCCCTCGGCAAAACACCTGGCCTCAATGGGCTGTTTGCAGAGTTCTACAAGGAGTTCCAGGATATCCTGGTCCCGCATTTACTTCGGATGTGAGCAGAGGCCTTGGATGGAGGAATCCTCCCAGAAATAGTGTGTGAAGCCATGATCACGGTTATGTTGAAGCCAGGCAAAGACGCTGGCACGTGTATGTCACGTGTAGCCTGTCGCTAATCAACGTTGATGCCAAGATATTCACTAAACTGATAGCAAATCGCCTGCAACCTCTGAGGCCTTACCTGATTCCTAACGACCAGTCAGAGTTTATCCCCAGCACGGCCATGGCATTAAATGTCGATTCTGCAATGTGATGGCACGGGTGCCCCCAGACTTTGATGCGGTAGCCATTTCCTTAGATATGCAGAAGGCATTTGATACGGTGCATTGGCCTTATCTATTTGCAGTTCTGGGAAATGCTGGGTTTGGGGCCTGTTTCATATCATGGGTCCGTCTGTTGTATAGGGACCCAATAGCGAGAGTTCTCACTAATGGGACGGTATCTCTGCCCATAGAATTGTGCGCGGCACCCGCAAATGCTGTCCGTTATCACCTCTTTTGTAGGCACTTGTTATAGAACCCCTTGCTGACTTAGTCCGGACTCGGCATGCTAAGAGTGGGGAACGATTCGCCTCTACATGAAAGACCCAGCGAAAGAAGCAGGTGTGATCCTCCACACGGTGGAGGATTTTGGTAGATACTCGGGCTATGCCTTAGCAGGGATAAATATGAGATTTTTCCATTGGCTAGGTTTGGACAGAGGCAGTGAGAAGGACATGGGCTACTGTGGTGACAGATTCCTGTAGATACCTAGGCATTAAGGTTCATACATCAGCAAAGAAGACAATAGCCTTAAATTATATGGCGTACATGCAACATCTGGAGCCTAAAATGGAACGCTGGAGCAAGGTGCCGATGTCCTTGTTGGAGTGCCGCATGATAGTTAAAATGCTGATGCTTGCAAAGCTTTTATACTTGTTTAATAATATTCTGATTTGACTGACCAGGCTTTTTTTCGAGAGCTGTATTCAATGTGCACATCTTTTGTGTGGGGGAACAGAGGGGTCAGCATGTGTTTGAAGGCCATGACCAGGCCCTGGGAGGAAGGAGGCCTCCGTTCTCACAATTTTTAACTTTATTATTTGGCAGCGCAAGCACACTTTGCCTCCTACTGGGAAGATCACCATAAACCCCACCGCCACGTAGCACTCGAAAGGGCCGTGGCAGTTGCAGTCAAGCTGCGCCCTTTATTGTCCGGTTCTGTATGTGTATCTCAGGGACCTCTAGATTCACTGGCTGCTGCATGTCTGGCATGGGGGAAACTGCGGCGTATGTTAGGCTGGGAATATCCTTATGATAGACGGGCTCCTTTATGGAGTCATACATGGATGACTCCAACATTCGAATGTTCCATATGTACCAGCTGGATGGCCGCTGGCATTGTCACTATGGGATGCATGTATGTGCATGGTAATTGTATAGATTTGGAAGAATTCATAAACTACGTAGATGATTCCCACATACAGAGGCTACCCTACTTGTGGATCAGAACTGTGTTTAGGTTGAGGTGGCCGGAGTATCCATGTGAACCTGAGATAAACCTGCGGGAATGGTACAGTTACAGCACTACGGTCGGGGATTCCACATAGCGGGTGCCAGTGTTGTATGACCGACTGCTGAGTACACTGTCACATAGGGGCCCAGGCGTGATAAAGAAATGGGAGCAGGATTTATGTACTGAATTTACAGACGAACAGTAGGCTGCGATATGTGTGTTAACTAGGAAAATGCCATATAACTCTAAATTCCTCCTGATTCAATTCATGGTCCTGAATAGCCCACATTACTCCCCTGCTAGGATTGAGCAGTTTGGGGGCAACAGCTCTGGCAGGTACCCAGGTGTACAGACGAGGGGGTCAATCAATTTCATATGTTCTATGCCTGCCCCCATCTGTGAACCTACTGGTACAGGGTTTGCAATACACAGTTGGTAGTGACAGGCCATCCCAAGCCACTTTCTCAAGTTTCTATATGGTTGGGAATCACGAGCCGGCAGAGGAGAGGCGCAGGTTTCTTAATCTTGAACTCTTATTGGCTAAGAGGTTGATTTTGTTCAGCTGGAAGCAGCCTGGTGCCCCCTCGGTGCAAGTCTGGCTCAGTGACCTTGCATGGGCAAACGATATGGAAGAGCTGTATGGAACGTTGGATAATCCCTTTAGCGGACCCAAGTAGATCATCACGATATTCAGGAGAGCAGTTTGCGTGCCTCTAGCTGCTCTGAAGCCAGACTGATGGTAATGAAGACATCCAACAGATTTGGTGTGGAGATTAAGATGGGAGATCGCCAGATTTTCAGGATAGTACAATTACGGCGATTAAAAAATATCACCCAGTACTAAAACTGTGCTAATCCTGAGCCCCCATCAATGCGACTAGGGGGAGTGGGGATTGCGGGGGTGTCCCCCACTCACCTTAGTCGGTGTAATGGTGGTCAAGGGTTGTGAGGGTGTCCCCCGCTTCTATCAGATGGAAGTGGGGGACAATTAAAAAAAGAAAATTTCAAAACGAAACAGACTCTGGATCGCTGGTTTTGACTCACGTTAGTGGGTGAGAACTGACGCTGCAGAGATACGGGATAGACACACTAAGTGGGAAGGGGGGCCAGTAGGGTAATGCCAGCCACAGTGATCTACGTGAACACTGCGCCACGCCATGATGGGAGTCGGCAAAATGAAAGCCGACATTATGAGCGGCGCAGTGATCACATAGATCCAGATTTTCCAGGAGTTTACCTAGGAAAGGAGTGAAAGAGATCGGCAATAGTTTAACAGGTAGGATCGGCAGAAGGCTTTTTAACTGTGTAGCCACTGCATATATACTATAGCTCAGCACAGAAGAGGGCTTATGCCTTCTTCTCCGCAGTTATAAAAGTAAAGGAATCCAAAGAAGTGCAGGGTGATGAGGAGTCGCAGATAAAGTGAAAATAAAGAGTATATTGCTGTGGTATATGTCTGCTGATAAGCAACATGGTTACAGTTGCTGGGAGCCCCCCAGAGGCTCGAGGCCAGGGCTTTAAGTGGGCTTTGAGTGGGCCAGGGCTAGCTCATGTGCGAGAGCTTCAGGCTTAAGAAAAAAAATATTTTTCTCGTTGATGGTGCTAGCACCTGCGAGGCATCCCTTTATTCAAGAGATGCCCATGGGCCGGTTCCACCATTATTGAAGAAAAGGTGCGGCCGTTGGAAGCCAAGGATGTTTTTCTAAAGCCTGAAGCTCCTGTTCCTTTGTGGGAGCTTCAAGCTTTAGGAAAAATAGCCTCAGCTTCAGAGTGGCATCATCTTTTCAGCCTTAATGGTGCTGCTGCCCCTTGTTAGGCATCCCCTTAGCTAAGAGATGCAGCGATCAAAAGGAATGCTTGATGAGGGGCAGCCGCACCATTAAAGCTGAAAGCATGTGGCTGCTGGCCCTCGCAAGGCATCCTTTTAGGTAATAGATGCAGAGATCAGCACTCTCTCCCCCATGGGGTAGAGGGTGTTGATCTCTACAAAGGGCTGCCTCAGATGGAAGTGTAATACAAACATGCATACGCCATATCACTAGTACTTTTAATTTTTACAGAGCGTACCTTTATTTCAAAGGCTCAAGAAACATGTCCTGGATGATCCCGAGCCAAATATTGAATCGGCTCAGGCCGGACATTGAAGCAATGCCAGTTTCCCCAGTCTCAGCTATGCAGACACACACACACAGCATCCGGGGCTATGCAGGTCATTTAGGTGCGCAGGTTGCAAACAAATTTGTTTTATCAGTGGCAGAGCCTTTCATATGCATGGTTGAAGATGTCCAACTCAAAGACGCCACAATGCACCGGTTACCTTGCAAATCTGTGATCAACACAAAGCACCCATTTAAAGATTTATTTATATCCATGATGACTAGTATCTTGACCTGAAAAAAATGAAGTCATCATGAATAACAACAAGCTGAACGTTTGGTCAAAGAATCTGCATATCTATCTTTGTTTATTACACAACTTCTTTTATTACAAGTCTTAAATCACTGAAAGTACAGTGGGGTTAATTAGATTTTTCCTGTTGGCATTATCTTGCATTCTGGGACTTATAGTTTACCATTTAGGATTTGAAAATTAAAGCCACATTTGTATTCATTTTGCTTAACATGTTGCTATAAGAATTTGCATGCTGTCGTGTGGATTTATTATTCAATTTGTTTTTTTGTAAGTAAAAACTCTATATGACATTATTACTGTAGATCTTGAAATGCAACTATTTGAGGCAAAACTCTATATGACATTATTACTGTAGATCTTTAAATGCAACTATTTGAGGCAAAGTTTGTGATTCTAGATCCCTGGTGATGGTGGTATTACTAGTCTTAAATAAAGCAGTTTACCAAACCCTGGCTACGATCTGAGCACACTGGATTTTACTCAGATATCTTAATAATAAAGTCTGGAGCCCTGTTCTCTGTTGTGAGATCCTGGAAATACAGAGTAAGAGAGTCAGGCTCCTCTAAGGAGAGGATGCCAAGAGGCTCACCAATCAGGATATCCTAAAACCCACAATCCATATAAAAAATCTGCATAATTACAATATGTTACTGAAATATAGAATCTTTGTTTTTTAAATAGTAAATGAATGAACTCCCTTTTCATACAAGACGATTGAAGTAGTTTTTCAAATTAAATCATAAAGTACAAAAGTCGTCCTATGTGTTAGAGGTTACAGTCGCTCAAGATAACCTTTGCAGCGAACTAAGCAGGGTATTTATAATCTCTCTGCTGTCAATTGCTGGCAGTTTACAGCACTTCGTGTGGCTGTGATTGCTGGTTATTAGCATAATTTTTGAAGGTCCTGACACATGATGACATGTCTGAGGCCCACTAACTCGGTAAAAAGAAAGATCTAGTAAAGTAATACAAGTGTTATACCCGCTCACGGGAAATTGGAAGGCTTACCACGTGACCCTCCACGAGCCCTAGGAGGGGCTCCCGGTCACACCAGTGGGTACAAACCTACCACGTGACCCTCCACGAGCCCTAGGAGGGGCTTCCGGTCACACCAGTGCGTACAGACATACCACGTGACCCTCCACGAGCCCTATGAGGGGCTTCCGGTCACACCAGTGCGTACAGACCTACCACGTGACCCTCCACGAGCCCTAGGAGCGGCTTCCGGTCACACCAGTGCGTACAGACCTACCACGTGACCCTCCACGAGCCCTAGGAGCGGCTTCCGGTCACACCAGTGCGTACAGACCTACACGTGACCCTCTACCAGCCCTCGGAGGGGCTTCAGTGGATACCGTTCGAAAGAGTTTGTCTGGTTTTCACGGCGATAAAGAATGGCCGGTTTCACTTGAGCGGCCCTTTTTTTCTAAATCGTCGGGGTGGGCTTTGCGGCCGGTACCGTTCCACTACGCCTGGTCTCCGCTATGTTCGTTCCGCTGATTGGCTGCATTAGCCTGAGTCCCTTTACCCGTGAGCCTGAGCGCCGTCTATCCTTTCTGCTGGATTCTACTTACAGGGACCTCTAGTAGCAACCTCTGGTACTGTAGCCTAGAATTTCCAATGCTGGAGTCCACTTACAGCGACCTCTAGTAGCAGCCTCTGGTACTGCAGCCTAGAATTGCCAATGCTGGAGTCCTTACAGGGACCTCTAGTAGCAACCTCTGGTACTGCAGCCTAGAATTTCCAATGCTGGAGTCCGCTTACAGGGACCTCTAGTAGCAGCCTCTGGTACTGCAGCCTAGAATTGCCAATGCTGGAGTCCTTACAGGGACCTCTAGTAGCAGGCTCTGGTACTGCAGCCTAGAATTGCCAATGCTGGAGTCCTTACAGGGACCTCTAGTAGCAGGCTCTGGTACTGCAGCCTAGAATTGCCAATGCTGGAGTCCTTACAGGGACCTCTAGTAGCAGGCTCTGGTACTGCAGCCTAGAATTGCCAGTGCTGGAGTCCTTACAGGGACCTCTAGTAGCAGCCTCTGGTACTGCAGCCTAGAATTGCCAATGCTGGAGCCTGAGGGACCTCTAGGAGCAGACTCTGGTACTGCAGCCTAGAATTGGCAATGTCGCAGTCAGTTTACAGGGACCTCTAGCAGCAGACTGTGCCACTGCAACCTTGAATTTCCAATGTCGCTTACAGGGACCTCTAGCTGCTGAATCTGTGCCTCCACCATTGAATTTCTTACAGGGACCTCCAGCAGCAGACTCTGGGACTGAACCATTGCATTTCCAATGCTGGAGTCTGCTTCCAGCGACCTCTAGCAGCAGTTTCTGGGACTGCAGCATTGAATGTCCAATGCTCGAGTCTGCTTTGAGGGACTGATTCTGCTTACAGCAGCTGTATTCAAAATGTGTGGCGCGCCCCTCTGGTGGTCCACAGCCTCATGCCCAGAGGGACGTGCATCCACAGCCTGAAAAGCTTCTGGACAACAGATTAAGCATCCTGCTGTGCCGGTGAGTGCTCCTGTGTCATGTGTGGTTGCTGCTCTCTGCCCACTGCAAAGCGTTCAGAATATGCAAACAAAGCAATGCATATTCCAAACACAGCGTGTGAGATGCTCTGGAGCCAACCAACCTGCGCCCCTCATTATTTGTGTTGACAGCCTTTCAAGTGGGGCAATTTATAAGTGATGGCTTACAAGCTATTGTTTTTTATACAGTATATGCTTAACATTTCAGTGTTAAGAACTAAACATGGGTCATTTGTATTCACCAGGCCAGCACAAGTATCAGTGAGCTGATAAAACCTATGCGAATTAGCGTGGCACACAGAAAAGTTTAAAACTTTTTTCTTTATTTTCGTGTCTCTTTATTTGACATACCAAAACTTTTTTTTTATATTACTTTTTAGTTACATATGGCGCATCCCTGGAAAGGTTAACTGTCATTTACTTGCTTAAGTTTTCTAGTGGCTGCTTTGGCTCATGGACTAAATGCATCCTCTCAGAATCAAGCCACTGCCTAGCGAGCACACCAGAAGGCAACTCAATGCCACTTTGCACATTGATTAGGAAAGTGGAGTGCCTTGTGTGTCACCATACAGACAGTAGTCCATGGCCAATCAATGCAGTGAAGTGTGCAGCAATGATTTGTGCGCTGCACAAGTCACCACCCTGTTGGTTAATGGTGTCTATGTGGTGCTCCCTTATGTAACAGCACATATACCTGTTTTTGTCTGATGTGCCCAATATCCATACAATAGCACACTGGACTATATTGTGTATGTGACTCTGACGAGCATGCCATACTGTGCCCACACTTAAACACATAAAGCAATCAAAGAAGTTGCCTCAAATTGTAAATCCACGCGGCCAAACACCCTGTCTACACTGCCACACTATGATTTTCACTAGCAAGCACTAACAAGAGATGCTAATGCCAGCTAGTTAGAAAAAGCATGGGCCTGCTCTTTTTTGCCGAATTAACCACTGAGGCCTGCGCAATGGTGAGGAGGTAGTGGCTGAGGAACTGTGGGCCCTTTACCATGCACCAGAAGCCGGGTTTGTTTAAAACGCTTTATCAGCTTATTACTGGGCAGGCTAACGTTTGAAAGAGGTACAATCCTTTCTGTTTAGCCTTTCTGTGCATTGTTTATTGGGTCTCTCTTGTGCTGGTATCCTGCCCCGTCTGTATATATAATTCCCTAAAGATGTTTCTGTATTGGGGTTGGGCATGCCCACACTGAGACCCAGCCCTTCCTCCTCAACAATTCTTCAGAAACAAGAAACAAAACAGCCCTTGTACCTTATTTGAGTGGCTGATGTGGCAGCCATTTTATACTCGCATCCAAAAACGTAAGCTGTCCAAATGAGCATGGATGGTTCATGGTTACAAACATTTTAATGTTAGGATGAGTATTGTGCACCATGATGTGAGCGCCAAGCCATGGATCAGTTATGCATTTAGAGATTCACACATACAATCCTTTTATCACAGACTTGTTTATCAAATGGAGAGATCTCTGATCACTGTTATAGTCCTGAAATCCTCTGTTAATGCAAAGTATACAGGAATTCTCATTGGTGCTATTTGTTCCCTTTCCCACTCTCAGAGAGGTATTTTGAAAGAGTACAATAAGAGTGTACCAGACTGTCCATCTTGGAATGATAACCTTCTATCAGAAAATAGTTCATATGGTTAGTCTAGTATTGCCCCTTACGAAATACAAGTGAGGTGGTACTTACAGAACACCTGCAACTCAGGGCCCCCTCAGTGGGCCCTCAGACCCCGATAGGCTGTTCACACCGCAGTGTGCCAGTAAGGACAGTTTGAAACTGCATTCAGGCAAGGCATATCTTAAGAAATGGCGACAGAAAAACCATTTACTTCGGCAGCAACAGTTGTGTTTTCACATACACATTTTTCTGTAAAGTACTTGAATTACAATGTAATGAAACCAGCTTCATTTATATAGCAATTATTTATTCATATTGAGGAGGGGTTTTGTCACACACAGAGTTGTAGTTTGGGCGTGACGTGTGCCAGTCAGTGGGGGGTGCATTCTGATGTCTCTGATGATTCGCCCTGGGCACCAAGTTGGCTAGAAACTGCCCTTATTACAGCACACACCTTCTTTTGCAGGGATGACCAGTCCCTCCCATCTGAATGTAGATCAGGAAAATCACTATGATGGCTCATTAGTGACATACTGCCCTACTTTCAGATGGGAGAGGGTGGTGGGAGGGGCAACTGCCCGATGTTGCCAGTCAGAATTAATTTATCTCAGAAATGTGCGCTTTGAATTACAAGCTGTGTGCCGCAGACTAGTTCCACTCTAAGCGGGGGAGACATGGGACTCTGTGCAAGTGAATAGAACAAAGACCCCATGGCCCTCATTTTTCCTGCAGCAGTGGCCAGGGAAGGCACCTGGGCATTTCATCCTTTTCAAATGAGAGGCACCAGGGCATTTCAAACATTTCATATGAGGGGCCTTCACTGTGCTGATAATCCCAAAATTCTCTTTAATTTTATACAAAGCTGCATTTTATTTTTAAAAGGTTAATTTACTCACTGAATGCTGATCAAGTCACCTAACAACATTAAGGTCCAGCTTTGATTAAGACTTTCCTGAAGAAAATGCTAGCATTAATGACTGGGTGATGCAGCCTTTTCTGGCAGAGGAGGTGGTGCAGCCTCCATTTGATGTCCAGGAGGAGCTGATTGAGGTTCAGTCGGACACCACTCTGCAATGTTAATTTATAAACATTTCAGTGGGTAACATTTGGCTGAAGGTAATCCTGGAGTATGCTACATTGGCAAGGTCTGCTATACAGTCTCTCTTAGCCTTTGTGTCTTCCTACTTTTCAGCATTGGCTGTACTGAAAACGAAATACTGCACAAGGCTGGAAGTGGAGGACAACCTCAGAGTGTCAGTCTAAAAAATAAAGCCACACATTGACACACTTTCTGCAGAGAGACAGGCCCACCCTTCCCATTAGTACTTGCTCTGTAAAATCAAATTGCCTTCTGCTGAATATACTAATAGGAATGTATTTTGAGAAAATAAAAGCCCTACTGGAGAATTTTCTGTTTACTTGCACTGTTTCTATGTTTGGATTGGAAGTGATTGTCCTACTGTTTTGGAATGTCTCCCCAACAACATATCCCTTCAAAATTATGGCACCAAGCATTCTGCAACCATCTCTATAAAAAGAAATAACACCAACACAAAGAGGTGGGGCAGGGGGGGCCCCGAACAATTTGTTTTTTGCTCAGGGGGCCCTTGGCATAAAAAGTTTGAAGACAACTGGCTTACAGGGACCTCTAGCAGCAGACTACGTGGCTCACCATTGAATTTCTAATGCTTGTGTCCGCTTCGAGGGACCTCTAGTAGCAGCCTCTGGTACTGCAGCCTTGAATTGCCAATCCCGGAGTCCTCTTACATGGACCTCTAGCAGCAGACTCTGGAACTGCACCCTTGAATTGCCAATGCAGGAGTCCTCTAGTAGCAGACTCTGTGACTGCACCATTGAATTTCCAATGCTGGAGTCCGCTTCAAGGGATCTCTAGTAGCAGACTCTCTGACTGCACCATTTAATTTCCAATGCTGTAGTCCGCTTTGAAGGACCTCTAGCAGCAGTCTCTGTGACTGCACCTTTGAATTTCTAATTCTGGAGTCCGCATCGAGGGACCTCTAGCAGCAGACTTTGTGACTACACCCTTGTATTTCCAATGTCGGACTCCAGTACAGAGTAGTAGCATTATTTTAAAATAAGGGGCTAAGCCAGGGATGAATATGTGATTCTAAACAAAACAGACTATATTAAAATGGCTAAGCAGCATCTTAATATACCAGGCTGCTACCTCAAATGATCCCGTAACCCATTTCGCCAGATCACCATGAACGCAAACACACTTATTGCTAAACAGTACAGCGGGGGAATGCTAACGGGTAAAGAAAAAATCCTTCTCACCAATAACTGCCCTATTATGCCAACAATTACAATTTTTACTGAATGTCCATACATAATACAAGGTAGGCAGAAAATAACTCGAAAACATAATGTCAAAAGACATAGGGGCCGATTCATATAAACCAGCGCACAAGTGGTGCACGCGGCTGGAGCACAATGTGCGCGTGCGGCAGTCTCCGCCAGCCGCATGCGCCAAAACACATTTAGGCGCACAGCGTATTCATGGATTTCAACATCCATAACCACCCATGGCACAGAGTGGCGCAGCGACCCTGCAGCAGCACCAGTTACGCCCCCAAGAACGCCCTCGTTCAAGGAAAAGCCATCAAAATCCCCAATCCAGCGCAAAGTGCTGCGCTAACCCTGGACCAGTTTACAGGACTACCAAACAGCAAACGCCAAGCGGGGAACGTGTATTACTGGGGTTCGCGTGAAGTGTCACACGCGAAAGGGCCTGTGCGAGTGGGGTACGTGTATAACTGGTGTTCGCGTGACGTTTCACACGCGATTGGAACAGGGTACGTGTTAGGGAGAATTCTCTGTTTAGGCGGAATTTCCTAACCTAGTGAGTCCCCCAGTAGCTTTGCTGGATTTCTGGAGTTTGTTTTTTTCATCTTGCCAAGAGTGACACTCATTTTCTCCCACTCTTGGACATGATTTGTGGTATTTCTTTGAATGTTAATGTGTTCTATGGGCTATGGGGTCTTTTACTCCGTAGGGTCTCACGTGTTTTGCTATGTGTGTTACACAGCACCCTCCGTGCAGTAACACTGGGGTGTCCTAGGTGACCCCCACCATAGACTCCATTCCTTGGGACTGACTACTGTCTCCCAGGGCATGTAAAGTCACCATTGGCTTTACTAGACTTAAATTTACTAACAGAACCAGTACAAACCATCCTATTGTGGACGCACTGGTAAGGGTAATTCGATTACCCCTGGGTCTGTTGTTCGAGGGGGCACTGTCCCGTCCCCCCTCATCGAGTTTTGGCTGGTGGCAGTGGATACTACTTTTTATATTCGACCGCAAATATATTCCTATGGGATTTTCCCATTGTTCAAGGGTAATACTTTTTCTATGTAGCCTTGGTCATACTGCTGGTTTATTAAATTAAAATAAATTCACCGGTTGGTATTTTCTGCCAGAACTCGGTTTTTAAAATGGCGTATGTGTTCGCCTCTGTAACTCCAAACCAAAGGTTGAGCCATTTGTTCCACTTTTCGCGCCAGAGTGGTGCCATTATGTCTGGGTACCACAGGGGGTGTGGGAGGGGTTTAGGCACCCTGGACTGAGTTGCCTTGCCAACTCAAGTCGCACTCTGGTGTGATTGGCCCAAGTGGTGAGCCGCCCCGCTCACCACTTAGCATGTTTGATTGACAGCTAGGCTGAATGAATGGGGGTTTTCTGCATAAAAGCAGGGCTTTGGGGACTGGAACTTCAGAAGTCGCCACAGGACCTAAGAATCCGACGAGGGAGAAGCTGAGCCGACCTGCAAAGACGACACCTCCGGTGGAGCCCTGCTGAACCGACTCACCACTTCTCAACGACAGAGGAGATCTCCCTGCTGGAGAGTCTTCTTCCCTTTGACTGGTGGGAACAACCAGTCCCTTGCTTTTTCTTCGCTTCCAGGACGTCTAGTGGTCGAATTGCCCGTGCTGAGCACCCCAGCAACCGGATAGCCACTAACCACTATGTCGCAACCAAAAGGTGGTGCCTTGTGACTGACCACTCCGCGGCTGGTCTCTTCCCTGGTGGTGCAACGATCTTCAACTTTCCTCTATGACGAGATCATCTCTTCTTCTGGCAAAGCCCCGACTTGCATCCACTACCAGGAACAACTGCCCCCGCCGGAGCTGTCTCTCCACTTTCAAGGTACTGTGCCCGCCTGGCTTCCCTTGTGACGGTTAGCGTGAGGTGTCTTAAATCCTTACCTTTCCACTGGGTCGCCTCTAGACCTTCTTAACTTTTGTTCTAAAACTGGTCCAACCTTTCTGTGACATTTTGCTACAAAGACTTGAAGTGCATTTCCACTGTGATACTTTTGGGACATACCGCCTTGCCTCTCTCCGAGTGGGCTTGGCCTCTGAACTTTGTGATCTACAGTAGACCCTGCCTTGCTTGCCTTGCATTTGCTTCGTAAAAGTGTTGGTACTGAGTTGGTTTCATACCCTGCCTTCTTCTCTCCCTTTCTAACGAATACTAGAGTGCCATCTAGGTTAAGCACTCACCTCTGTCTGCCAATAAGTGGTATCTTTGAACCTAGACTTGTCGAAATATTGTTATGGGATTGATATATACTTATAGTAACTGTGATTGAAGTTGTTTGCCATATTAGTGCCAGTGTGTTTTTCATAGATGTGTTTTTAAATAAATAATTATATATCTTTACACCCAAGCTCTGATCCGTGTCTGCTTGTTCTACTGTGTAAATTGCCCTATCTTGTATACTCTATATACTGCCTAACTCGTCTTGAGAGAAGTCTGACTGCTCAGCCACAGCTACCAGGTAAATCTGGGTGGTGCAGACTGCTACCAATTGGGTTTACTGCTAACTCCTGTAGTCTTAAACTTGTTGCAGTGGTCTCAGAGGAAACTGCACAGGATTCTGCCTAACACTGTTGTACAGCGGTGGGATTTGTATCAAGTATACAGTTTAGAGTGCTTTTCAACACTTTAGGATTACTAACCACAAAGCTTAGCACTAAAAATCAACTTTCAAAAAACATGTCTACTATGGAAGTTTACAGTCAAGAGTCCTTGTCAGGTAAAAATACTGACAGTTTGAGAGCTCTCTGTAGACAAGAGAATCTGTCTGTAAAAGGCAAGAAAATAGAACTGATAGCAAGATTGCTGGAAAACCAAAGTCTGGGTACTGGTTCAGAGGAACCAACTTCTCCAGCAAATGTAGATAACATTAATGGTGTTGATCTAAATCAAAGTTCTGATGATAGTGATGAAGAGGCTGAAGAGGAAGGAGAGGCTAATGAAACTGCCTCCCCTACCCCTCTGTCTGCCTTACCCGCTGTACCTACTGGGCCTATAGCAGATCCCACACTAAGTCCTCAAGTCCTTGAACTAGAAAAAATGAAAATAGACTTGGAATTCAGAAGGATTACTGCTCAATCTGAACAGAAACACCAAGAAATGCAACACATTCTTAGGCTCAGAGAAATGGAGCTCAAGCATGAGTTAGAAATGAAAAAGTTGTCTGTTGAAACTGCTTCTGTCTCTGGCTCCTCTAGAAGTTCCAGTCCCAAAAGACCCTGGATGCCTAAGGAATTAATTGGTATGTATGAACCAAAGTTGGATGTGTTGGATTGGCTGAGTTTGTTTGAGTATAATCATGGGCTCCAGAACATCACAGGTAATGAGCTACTTACCTGGTTGTTCACTAGGCTCCCCCCTGTTGCAACTGATGCGGTAATGGAGTTGGGGGAGGAGGATAGGAGAGAGTATGAAAGTGTGAAACTAGCTCTGATAGCTAGATTTGGGAAGACCCCTTCCCAGTATCCTAAGAGGTTTAGATCCCTCAAAAAGCATAATGGTACCCATTGGGCTACCTGGGTGCGTGAAGAGTTGAACAACTTAGAGGGATGGATTAAGGGTTACAAGGTCAACACTTATGAGGGTATGAAGAATCTTTTTATGTTGGAGTCTATTTATGATGCCTGTTCTCCTGAGCTCAGACAGCACTTGGCTGATTCAAGGGAATTGGATTCCAGGAAGCTAGCTAAGGCTGCTGACTTGTGGGTTGCCAACAGGGCTACTCATGAGGATTCTGGGGCAACTCAGAAAAAGGATGAGGGAAAACAGCCTAAAAAGGACTCAAAAGAGAATTCTAATAACTCAAATTCCAAAGAGGGCCCCAAACAAAACCATAAGGGTAAGCCACAAGGAAAACCACAGCAGAGTAGCGTACCTTCTGGTGCCAAACCAGAGGGAGGCCAGAACAAGCCGCCATTCCAGAAAACATTTGGTAAATGCTTTGTTTGTGGCTCTACTGACCATGTGAAAGGAGATCCCAGATGCAAGGGTAAACCTTCAGGGGTCCAGCTTGTCTCCCTAGCCTTCGCTCCAGAGGAGGAAGTCCAAATGGCAAATGGAAACTTTCTACTGCTGGCTGATGAACCCATTGGAGTCTCAGCCAGTGTTTCTTTAGTGTCTCTAGGTTTGTGGGAACAACAGAATTTAGATGTCTATAATTCTATCCCAGATACTAAAGAGTATTATAAGGACAGTGTCCAGGTGAATGGTCAGGAGACTCCTGCCATTAGGGACACTGGGGCCAGCATAACTGTGGTGGATAAATCTTTTTTTCAGGCTGAGGATGTTGCTAAGGCACCCAAACGCCTCACCAAGTTAGCTGGAGGGCCTTTGCAGATGCTTCCCCAATTAACAGTTCTCATCCAGTGTAATGACATGACTGTGAAGATACCTGTCAGCATACAAAGTGAGGTACCAGGACGAGTTCTGTTGGGTAACGATTTAAAAACTCTTGGAGTTGTGTCTCATACCCCCAGACTCCTAGAAAACGGTTACAGGAGCTAACCAGACCTGCAAGGGAGAGAACCATGAGAGGTACTCCCAAGGAGATGATGGAGAAGGATATCACTCCTGCTCCACTGGATTTGTCAGCTGCTGTCTCAAGGAAATCAGAAGCGAAATGGGAACCTAAAACTTCTAAACAGAAACCAGCAGCCAACACTTCAGTGCAGCCAACAAGGACTTCCCCTCGGTTGTCCAAAGTTACACCAGTAACTCCCCCTCCAGCTGAGGCTGAGAGGGTGGTACAACCCTGTGTGGTAGAATTAGACACTGAGGAAGAGCTAATGGAAGGCCAGGAACTCATTGGAGATCTGGATCCTGTTGACCATCCTGAGCTGCAGTCTTTACTGGCAGAAGGTGGACCCAACAGGGCAGACTTCAGTAAGGGACAGAGAGAATGTCCAACTCTGGAAGGTCTTCGCCACCAGGCAGAAGCTCCGGCTGAAGGGCAAGAGCCTGGGAAATACAGGTTGCACTGGGAAGATGGCCTCTTCTACAGTGAACTGACAGAGTCTGAACCTGGAGACTACAAACGACTTGTAGTACCCCAAGAAAACAGACAACAGTTCTTGCAGTTAGCCCACGAGATTCCTTTGGCTGGTCACTTGAATTTCAAGAAGACTAAGGAAAGTCTCCCTCTCTACTTTTATTGGCCAAAGATGGGGGCCGAAGTAGAAAAACACTGCAGGAGCTGCCACACCTGCCAGACCTCTGGTAAGGTTGGCTCCAAGAATGTGGCACCTTTAGTGCCTCTCCCAGTTGTGGGAGTCCCATTTGAGAGAGTAGGGATTGACATTGTTCGTCCCCTTGATCCTCCAACCTCCTCAGGCAACAGGTTTATACTTGTTGTAGTAGGCCATGCTACTAGGTATCCTGAGGCCATTCCTATGAGGACTGTTACAGCTCTGGCTGTGGCTAAGACCCTCCTTGGTATTTTTACCCGGGTTGGGTTTCCGAAGGAAGTAATCTCTGACAGGGGTCAAACTTTATGTCCCACTACATGAAAGCCATGTGGAAAACCTGTGGAGTTACTTACAAGTTCTCAACAGCTTAGCACCCACAAACCGATGGGTTGGTTGAAAGGGTCAACCGAACCACGAAGAGCATGATAGGTGCTTTAGAGGACCCCCTTAAACGAAAGTGGGATCTTCTACTGCCATGCCTTCTCTTTGCTTATAGAGAAGTCCCCAGGAGGGAGTAGGTTATTCTCCCTTTGAGCTTCTCTATGGTCATCCCATCAGAGGTCCATTGGCCCTGATTAAGGAGGGGTTGGAGAGTGCTCCTTCCCCCAAGCCAGTCAGAGTGACTGACTACGTGATAGGTCTCCGGAGGAGAATGTCACACATGATGGCAGAAGCCAGTGATAACTTGAAAGCTGGACAAGCATTGGTCAAGCACTGGCATGATCAAAAGGCTAACATGGTTGAGTTCACTGAAGACCAGCTAGTTCTCGTTATGATCCCAACAAGGCAGAGGGCCTTGCAAGACAAATGGATGGGACCCTTCAGAGTTGTGGGTAAACGTGGAGAGGTCAACTATCTGGTGGACTTGGGAAATCTCAAGGAGGCTCCAACAGTCTTCCACACCAACAGACTCAAAGCGTATGTCTCGAGACCTGATGTAGGAGCGTTGCTTCTAGCATCATCAGAGGAAGAAGAGGAGAGTGAAGCTCTTCCTGATCTCCTCAGAGGCTTACCTTTAGACGAAAAGATTGAAGGAGTAAATTTCTCTTCAAATCTGACAACTGAGCAACAAGAAGAGTGCAAATCTATGTTGAATCAGTTTGCCTCTCTGTTCTCACTTTCACCAGGCTTGACCCCTTGGGGCCAGCATGACATACTCACTGGTGACTGCCAGTCAAAAGCAGGGGATACAGAATGTCAGAAAATGTAAGAACCCACATCAAAGGTGAGGTCAGCAAGATGCTTGATCTCAGGGTAATAGAGCCCTCTACTAGTCCAGGGTCTAGCCCAGTTGTGTTAGTACCAAAGGCAGGATCTAAAGAACGTAGATTCTGTGTGGACTATACAGCTCTTAATGCAGTCACCAAGACTGATGCCCACCCTTTGCCAAGAACAGATGAGTTGGTGGATAGACTTGGTTCAGCCAAGTTCCTCAGCACATTTGACTTGACGTCAGGCTATTGGCAAATAGCCCTGACAGACCATGCCAAGGAGAAAACTGCATTTTCTACCCCATTTGGCTTATACCAGTTTAAGGTAAAGCCTTTTGGATTGAAAAATGCACCTGCTACATTTCAACGGATGGTAAACCAGGTTTTGAATGGGATGGAGGACTTCTGCATGGCATACTTGGATGATATAGCAGTGTTCAGCAATTCCTGGGAAGAACATGTAGACCACCTAAGATATGTTTTGCAGGCTCTTGGACGAGCCAATCTGACCCTAAAGGCGAGTAAATGCCAAATTGGACAGAGTAAGGTAGTCTATCTTGGACATGAGGTAGGAGGTGGAGAAATAAGGCCTTTGCTCAGTAAGATTGAAGCTGTGCAAAATTGGACAACACCTACTACTCAGACCCAGGTGAGAGCCTTCTTAGGTCTCACCGGGTATTACAGGAATTTCATTGAGAACTATGGAACCATAGCTTCTCCTCTGAATATCATCCCCTCTCCGAAATTCCCTAAGAAGGTTAGATGGAATGAGGAGTGCAATCAGGCCTTTGAAAACCTGAAAAAGGCTCTTTGCCAAGCCCCAGTACTCAGAGCTCCTGATTACCACCAAACTTTCATTGTGCAGACAGATGCTTCAAATGTAGGAATAGGTGCAGTACTCAGTCAACTGGATGGGAAAGGTAGGGAGCACCCCGTTTGCTTCATCAGCCGCAAGCTGAAGGATCCTGAAACAAGGTGGGCAACAATCGAAAGAGAGTGCTTTGCTATTGTGTGGGCTCTGAAGAAGTTTAGGCCATATTTATATGGTTCTACTTTTGTCATTCAGACTGACCACCAACCCTTGAGATGGTTGATGCAAATGAAAGGGGAAAACCCAAAACTACTGAGATGGTCAATCTGCCTGCAAGGGTTTGATTTTACCATTGAGCACAGGTCAGGGTGTCACCACCAAAATGCTGATGGTCTCTCTAGGATGTATGTCATCGACTAGAGGTATGAGATTCATCCAGGAGTGGATTAAATCCTCCTGTCCCTTAGTCTGGGGAGGGCGAGTGTTAGGGAGAATTCTCTGTTTAGGCTGAATTTCCTAACCCAGTGAGTCCCCCAGCAGCTTTGCTGGATTTCTGGAGTTTGTTTTTTTCATCCTGCCAAGAGTGAGACTCTTTTTCTCCCACTCTTGGTCATGATTTGTGGTATTTCTTTGAATGTTAATGTGTTCTATGGGCTATGGGGTCTTTTACTCCGTAGGGTCTCATGTGTTTTGCTATGTGTGTTACACAGCACCGTCCGTGCCGTAACACTGGGGTGTCCTAGGTGACCCCCACCATAGACTCCATACCTTGGTACTGACTACTATCTCCCAGGGCATGTAAAGTCACCATTGGCTTTACTAGACCTAAATTTCCTAACAGAACCAGTACAAACCATCCTATTGTGGACGTACTGGTAGGGGTAATTCGATTACCCCTGGGTCTGTTGTTCGAGGGGACACTGTCCTGTCCCCCCTCGTCGAGTTTTGGCTGGTGGAAGTGGATACTACTTTTTATATTCAACCGCGAATATATTCCTATTGTACGAGGCTAATACCTTTTCTTGTAGCCTCGGTCATACCGCCGGTTTATTAAATTAAAATAAATTCACCGGTTGGTATTTTCTGCCAGAACTCGGTTTTTAAAATGGCGTATGTGTTCGCCTCTGTAACTCCAAACCAATGGTTGAGCACTTTGTTCCACTTTTGGCGGGCTTCTGCACAGAAGCCCTCCAGAGTGGTGCCATTCTGTCTGGGTACCACAGAGGGTGTGGGAGGGGGTTTAGGCACCCTGGACTGAGTTGCCTTGCCAACTCAAGTCGCACTCTGGTGTGATTGGCCCAAGTGGTGAGCCGCCCCGCTCACCACTTAGCATGTTTGATTGACAGCTAGGTTGAATGAATGGGGGTTTTCAGCATAAAAGCAGAGCTTTGGGGACTGGAACTTCAGAAGTCGCCACAGGACCTAAGAATCCGACGAGGGAGAAGCTGAGCCGACCTGCAACGACGACACCTCCGGTGGAGCCCTGCTGAACCGACTCACCACTTCCCAACGACAGAGGAGATCTCCCTGCTGGAGAGACTTCTTCCCTTTGACTGGTGGGAACAACCAGTCCCTTGCTTTTTCTTCGCTTCCAGGACGTCTAGTGGTTGAATTGCCCGTGCTGAGCACCCCGGCAACTGGATAGCCACTAACCACTGTGTCGCGAACAAAAGGTGGTGCCTTGTGACTGAGCACTCCGCGGCTGGTCTCTTCCCTGGTGGTGCAACGATCTTCAACTTTCCTCTACGACGAGATCATCTCTTCTTCTGGCAAAGCCCCGACTTGCATCCACCACCAGAAACAACTGCCCCCGCCGGAGCTGTCTCTCCACTTTCAAGGTACTGTGTCCGCCTGGCTTCCCTTGTGACAGTTAGCGTGAGGTGTCTTAAATCCTTACCTTTCCACTGGGTCGCCTCCAGACCTTCTTAACTTTTGTTCTAAAACTGGTCCAACCTTTCTGTGACATTTTGCTACAAAGACATGAAGTGCATTTCCACTGTGATACTTTTGGGACATGCCGCCTTGCCTCTCTCCGAGTGGGCCTGGCCTCTGAACTTTGTGATCTACAGTAGACCCTGCCTTGCTTGCCTTACATTTGCTTCGTAAAAGTGTTGGTACTGAGTTGGTTTCATACCCTTCCTTTTTCTCTCCCTTTCTAACGAATACTAGAGTGCCATCTAGGTTAAGCACTCACCTATGTCTGCAAATAAGTGGTGTCTTTGAACCTAGACTTGTCGAAATATTGTTATGGGATTGATATATACTTATAGTAACTGTGATTGAAGTTGTTTGCCATATTAGTGCCAGTGTGTTTTTCATAGATGTGTTGTTAAATAAATAATTATATATCTTTACACCCAAGCTCTGATCCGTGACTGCTTGTTCTACTGTGTAAAATGCCCTATCTTGTATACTCTATATACTGCCTAACTCGTCTTGAGAGAAGTCTGACTGCTTAGCCACAGCTACCAGGTAAATCCGGGTGGTGCAGACTGCTACCAATTGGGTTTACTTCTAACTCCTGTAGTCTTAAACTTTTTGCAGTGGTCCCAGAGGGAACTGCACAGGTTTCTGCCTAACACTGGTGTACAGCAGTGGGATTTGTATCGAGTATACAGTTTAGAGTGCTTTTCAACACTTTAGGACAACTAACCACAAAGCTTAGCACTAAAAAGCAACTTTCAAAAAACATGTCTACTATGGAAGTTTACAGTCAAGAGTCCTTGTCAGGTAAAAATACTGAGAGCTTGAGAGCTCTCTGTAGACAAGAGAATCTGTCTGTAAAGGGCAAGAAAATAGAACTGATAGCAAGATTGCTGGAAAACTAAAGTCTGGGTACTGGTTCAGAGGAGCCAACTTCTCCAGCAAATGTAGATAACAGTAATGGTGTTGATCTAAATCAAAGTTCTGATTATAGTGATGAAGAGGCTGAAGAGGAAGGAGAGGCTAATGAAACTGTCTCCCCTACCCCTCTGTCTGCCTTACCAGCTGTACCTACTGGGCCTATAGCACGTCCCACACTAAGTCCTCAAGTCCTTGAACTAGAAAAAATGAAAATAGACTTGGAATTCAGAAGGATTACTGTTCAAACTGAACAGAAACACCAAGAAATGCAACAAATTCTTAGGCTCAGAGAAATTGAGCTCAAGCATGAGTTAGAAATGAAAAAATTGTCTGTTGAAACTGCTTCTGTCTCTGGCTCCTCTAGAAGTTCCAGTCCCAAAAGACCCCGGATGCCTAAGGAATTAATTGGTATGTATGAACCAAAGTTGGATGTGTTGGATTGGCTGAGTTTGTTTGAGTATAATCATGGGCTCCAGAACATCACAGGTAATGAGCTACTTACCTGGTTGTTCTCTATGCTCCCCCCTGTGCAAACTGATGCGGTTATGGAGTTGGGGGAGGAAGATAGGAGGGAGTATGAAAGTGTGAAACTAGCTCTGATAGCTAGATTTGGGAAGACCCCTTCCCAGTATCTTAAGAGGTTTAGATCCCTCAAAAAGCATCATGGTACCCCTTGGGCTACCTGGGTGAGTGAAGGGTTGAAAAACTTAGAGGGATGGATTAAGGGTTACAAGGTGAACACTTATGAGGGTATGAAGAATCTTTTTATGTTGGAGTCTATTTATGATGCCTGTTCTCCTGAGCTCTGACAGCACTTGGCTGATTCAAGGGAATTGGATTACAGGAAGCTAGCTAAGGCTGCTGACTTGTGGGTTGCCAACATGGCTACTCATAAGGATTCTGGGGCAACTCAGAAAAAGGATGAGGGAAAACAGCCTAAAAAGGACTCAAAAGAGAATTCTAATAACTCAAATTCCAAAGAGGGCCCCAAACAAAACCATAAGGGTAAACCACAAGGAAAACCACAGCAGAATAGCGTACCTTCTGGTGCCAAACCAGAGGGAGGCCAGAACAAGCCGCCATTCCAGAAAGCATTTGGTAAATGCTTTGTTTGTGGCTCTACTGACCATGTGAAAGGAGATCCCAGATGCAAGGGTAAACCTTCAGGGGTCCAGCTTGTCTCCTTAGCCTTCGCTCCAGAGGAGGAAGTCCCAATGGCAAGTGGAAACTTTCTATTGCTGGCTGATAAACCCATTGGAGTCTCAGCCAGTGTTTCTTTAGTGTCTCTGGGTTTGTGGGAACAACAGAATGTAGATGTCTATAATTCTATCCCAGATAATACTAAAGAGTATTATAAGGACAGTGTCCAGGTGAATGGTCAGGAGACTCCTGCCATTAGGGACACTGGGGCCAGCATAACCGTGGTGGATACATCTTTTTTCAGGGTGAGGATGTTGCTAAGGCACCCAAACGTCTCACCAAGTTAGCTGGAGGGCCTGTGCAGATGCTTCCCCGATTACCAGTTCTCATCCAGTGTAACGACATGACTGTGAAGATACCTGTCAGCATACAAAGTGAGGTACCAGGACGGGTTCTGTTGGGTAACGATTTAAAAACTCTTGGAGTTTTGTCTCATACCCCAAGACCTCCTAGTAAACGGTTACAGGAGCTAACCAGACTTGCAAGGGAGAGGACCATGAGAGGTACTCCCAAGGAGATGATGGAGAAGGATATCACTCCTGCTCCACTGGATTTGTCAGCTGCTGTCTCAAGGAAATCAGAAGCGAAAGGGAAACCTAAAACTTCTAAACAGAAACCAGCAGCCAGCACTTCAGTGCAGCCAACAAGGACTTCCCCTCGGTTGTCCAAAGTTACACCAGTAACTCCCCCTCCAGCTGAGGCTGAGAGGGTGGTACAACCCTTTGTGGCAGATTTAGACTCTGAGGAAGAGCTAATGGAAGGCCTGGAACTCATTGGAGATCTGGATCCTGTTGACCATCCTGAGCTGCAGTCTTTACTGGCAGAAGGTGGACCCAACAGGGCAGACTTCAGTAAGGGACAGAGAGAATGTCCAACTCTGGAAGGTCTTCGCCACCAGACAGAAGCTCAGGCTGAAGGGCAAGAGCCTGGGAAATACAGGTTGCACTGGGAAGATGGCCTCTTCTACAGTGAACCGACAGAGCCTGAACCTGGAGACTACAAATGGCTTGTAGTACCCCAAGACAACAGACAACAGTTCTTGCAGTTAGCCCACGAGATTCCTTTGGCTGGTCACTTGAGTTTCAAGAAGACTAAGGAAAGGCTCTCTCTCTACTTTTATTGGCCAAAGATGGGGGCCGAAGTAGAAAAACACTGCAGGAGCTGCCACACCTGCCAGACCTCTGGTAAGGTTGGCTCCAAGAATGTGGCACCTTTAGTGCCTCTCCCAGTTGTGGGAGTCCCATTTGAGAGAGTAGAGATTGACATTGTTGGTCCCCCTGATCCTCCAACCTCCTCAGGCAACAGGTTTATACTTGTATCCTGAGGCCATTCCTATGAGGACTGTTACAGCTCCGGCTGTGGCTAAGGCCCTCCTTGGTATTTTTACCCGGGTTGGGTTTTCGAAGGAAGTAATCTCTGACCAGGGGTCAAACTTTATGTCCCACTACATGAAAGTCATGTGGAAAACCTGTGGAATTACTTACATGTTCTCAACAGCTTAGCACCCACAAACCAATGGGTTGGTTGAAAGGGTCAACCGAACCATGAAGAGCATGATAGGTGCTTTAGAGGACCCATTAAATGAAAGTGGGATCTTCTACTGCCATGCCTTCTCTTTGCTTATAGAGAAGTCCCTCAGGAGTGAGTAGGTTATTCTCCCTTTGAGCTTCTCTATGGTCATCCAGTCAGAGGTCCATTGGACCTGATTAAGGAGGGCTTGGAGAGTGCTCCTTCCCCCAAACCAGTCAGAGTGACTGACTACGTGATAGGTCTCCGGAGGAGAATGTCACACATGATGGCAGAAGCAAGTGATAACTTGAAAGCTGGACAAGCATTGGTCAAGCACTGGCATGATCAAAAGGCTAACATGGTTGAGTTCACTCAAGACCAGCTAGTTCTCGTTATGATCCCAACAAGGCGAGAGCCTTGCAAGACAAATGGATGGGACCCTTCAGAGTTGTGGGTAAACGTGGAGAGGGCAACTATCTGGTGGGCTTGGGCAATCTCAAGGAGGCTCCAACAGTCTTCCACACCAACAGACTCAAAGCGTATGTCTCGAGACCTGATGTAGGAGCGTTGCTTCTAGCATCATCAGAGGAAGAAGAAGAGAGTGAAGCTCTTCCTGATCACCTCAGAGGCTTACCTTTAGACGAAAAGATTGAAGGAGTAAATTTCTCTTCAAATCTGACACCTGAGCAACAAGAAGAGTGCAAATCTATGTTGAATCAGTTTGCCTCTCTGTTCTCACTTTCACCAGGCTTGACCCCTTGGGGCCAGCATGACATACTCACTGGTGACTGTCTGCCAGTCAAAAGCAGAGGATACAGAATGTCAGAAAATGTAAGAACCCACATCAAAGGTGAGGTCAGCAAGATGCTTGATCTCGGGGTAATAGAGCCCTCTACTAGTCCAGGGTCTAGCCCAGTTGTGTTAGTACCAAAGGCAGGATCTAAAGAACGTAGATTCTGTGTGGACTATACAGCTCTTAATGCAGTCACCAAGACTGATGCCCACCCTTTGCCAAGAACAGATGAGTTGGTGGATAGACTTGGTTCGGCCAAGTTCCTCAGCACATTTGACTTGACGTCAGGCTATCAGACCATGCCAAGGAGAAAACTGCATTTTCTACCCCATTTGGCTTATACCAGTTTCAGGTAATGCCTTTTGGATTGAAAAATGCACCTGCTACATTTCAACGGATGGTAAACCAGGTTCTGAATGGGATGGAGGACTTCTGCATGGCATACTTGGATGACATAGCTGTGTTCAGCAATTCCTGGGAAGAACATGTAGACCACCTAAAATATGCTTTGCAGGCTCTTGGACGAGCCAATCTGACCCTAAAGGCGAGTAAATGCCAAATTGGACAGAGTAAGGTAGTCTATCTTGGACATGAGGTAGGAGGTGGAGAAATAAGGCCTTTGCTCAGTAAGATTGAAGCTGTGCAAAATTGGACAACACCTACTACTCAGACCCAGGTGAGAGCCTTCTTAGGTCTCACCGGGTATTACAGGAATTTCATTGAGAACTATGGAACCATAGCTTCTCCTCTGAATACCATCCCCTCTCCAAAATTCCCTAAGAAGGTTAGATGGAATGAGGAGTGCAATCAGGCCTTTGAAAACCTGAAAAAGGCTCTTTGCCAAGCCCCAGTACTCAGAGCTCCTGATTACCACAAAGCTTTCATTGTGCAGACAGATGCTTCAAATGTAGGAATAGGTGCAGTACTCAGTCAACTGGATGGGAATGGTAGGGAGCACCCCGTTTGCTTCATCAGCCCCAAGCTGAAGGATCCTGAAACAAGGTGAGCAACAATCGAAAGAGAGTGCTTTGCTATTGTGTGGGCTCTGAAGAAGTTTAGGCCATACTTGTATGGTTCTACTTTTGTCATTCAGACTGACCACCAACCCTTGAGATGGTTGATGTAAATGAAAGGGGAAAACCCAAAACTACTGAGATGGTCAATCTGCCTGCAAGGGTTTGATTTCACCATTGAGCACAGGTCAGGGTGTCACCACCAAAATGCTGATGGTCTCTCTAGGATGTATGTCATCGACTAGAGGTATGAGATTCATCCAGGAGTGGATTAAATCCTCCTGTCCCTTAGTCTGGGGAGGGCGAGTGTTAGGGAGAATTCTCTGTTTAGTCCCCCAGCAGCTTTGCTGGATTTCTGGAGTTTGTTTTTTCATCCTGCCAAGAGTGAGACTCTTTTTCTCCCACTCTTGGACATGATTTGTGGTATTTCTTTGAATGTTAATGTGTTCTATGGGCTATGGGGTCTTTTACTCCGTAGGGTCTCATGTGTTTTGCTATGTGTGTTACACAGCACCGTCCGTGCCGTAACACTGGGGTGTCCTAGGTGACCCCCACCATAGACTCCATACCTTGGGACTGACTACTATCTCCCAGGGCATGTAAAGTCACCATTGGCTTTACTAGACCTAAATTTCCTAACAGAACCAGTACAAACCATCCTATTGTGGACGTACTGGTAGGGGTAATTCGATTACCCCTGGGTCTGTTGTTCGAGGGGGCACTGTCCCATCCCCCCTCGTCGAGTTTTGGCTGGTGGAAGTGGATACTACTTTTTATATTCGACCGCGAGTATATTCCTATTGTTCGGGGCTAATACTTTTTCTTGTAGCCTCGGTCATACCGCCGGTTTATTAAATTAAAATAAATTCACCGGTTGGTATTTTCTGCCAGAACTCGGTTTTTAAAATGGCGTATGTGTTCGCCTCTGTAACTCCAAACCAAAGGTTGAGCCCTTTGTTCCACTTTTGGCGGGCTTCTGCACAGAAGCCCTCCAGAGTGGTGCCATTCTGTCTGGGTACCACAGAGGGTGTGGGAGGGGGTTTAGGCACCCTGGACTGAGTTGCCTTGCCAACTCAAGTCGCACTCTGGTGTGATTGGCCCAAGTGGTGAGCCGCCCCGCTCACCACTTAGCATGTTTGATTGACAGCTAGGCTGAATGAATGGGGGTTTTCTGCATAAAAGCAGAGCTTTGGGGACTGGAACTTCAGAAGTCGCCACAGGACCTAAGAATCCGACGAGGGAGAAGCTGAGCTGACCTGCAACGACGACACCTCCGGTGGAGCCCTGCTGAACCGACTCACCACTTCCCAACGACAGAGGAGATCTCCCTGCTGGAGAGACTTCTTCCCTTTGACTGGTGGGAACAACCAGTCCCTTGCTTTTTCTTCCCTTCCAGGACGTCTAGTGGTTGAATTGCCCTTGCTGAGCACCCCGGCAACCGGATAGCCACTAACCACTGTGTCGCGACCAAAAGGTGGTGCCTTGTGACTGAGCACTCCGCGGCTGGTCTCTTCCCTGGTGGTGCAACGATCTTCAACTTTCCTCTACGACGAGATCATCTCTTCTTCTGGCAAAGCCCCGACTTGCATCCACCACCAGAAACAACTGCCCCCGCCGGAGCTGTCTCTCCACTTTCAAGGTACTGTGTCCGCCTGGCTTCCATTGTGACGGTTAGCGTGAGGTGTCTTAAATCTTTACCTTTCCACTGGGTCGCCTCCAGACCTTCTTAACTTTTGTTCTAAAACTGGTCCAACCTGTCTGTGACATTTTGCTACAAAGACTTGAAGTGCATTTCCACTGTGATACTTTTGGGACATGCCGCCTTGCCTCTCTCCGAGTGGGCCTGGCCTCTGAACTTTGTGATCTACAGTAGACCCTGCCTTGCTTGCTTTGCATTTGCTTCGTAAAAGTGTTGGTACTGAGTTGGTTTCATACCCTTCCTTTTTCTCTCCCTTTCTAACGAATACTAGAGTGCCATCTAGGTTAAGCACTCACCTATGTCTGCAAATAAGTGGTGTCTTTGAACCTAGACTTGTCGAAATATTGTTGTGGGATTGATATATACTTATAGTAACTGTGATTGAAGTTGTTTGCCATATTAGTGCCAGTGTGTTTTTCATAGATGTGTTTTTAAATAAATAATTATATATCTTTACACCCAAGCTCTGATCCGTGACTGCTTGTTCTACTGTGTAAATTGCCCTATCTTGTATACTCTATATACTGCCTAACTCGTCTTGAGAGAAGTCTGACTGCTCAGCCACAGCTACCAGGTAAATCCGGGTGGTGCAGACTGCTACCAATTGGGTTTACTGCTAACTCCTGTAGTCCTAAACTTTTTGCAGTGGTCCCAGAGGGAACTGCACAGGTTTCTGCCTAACACTGGTGTACAGCGGTGGGATTTGTATCGAGTATACAGTTTAGAGTGCTTTTCAACACTTTAGGACAACTAACCACAAAGCTTAGCACTAAAAAGCAACTTTCAAAAAACATGTCTACTATGGAAGTTTACAGTCAAGAGTCCTTGTCAGGTAAAAATACTGAGAGTTTGAGAGCTCTCTGTAGACAAGAGAATCTGTCAGTAAAGGGCAAGAAAATAGAACTGATAGCAAGATTGCTGGAAAACTAAAGTCTGGGTACTGGTTCAGAGGAACCAACTTCTCCAGCAAATGTAGATAACAGTAATGGTGTTGATCTAAATCAAAGTTCTGATGATAGTGATGAAGAGGCTGAAGAGGAAGGAGAGGCTAATGAAACTGTCTCCCCTACCCCTCTGTCTGCCTTACCAGCTGTACCTACTGGGCCTATAGCAGGTCCCACACTAAGTCCTCAAGTCCTTGAACTAGAAAAAATGAAAATAGACTTGGAATTCAGAAGGATTACTGCTCAAACTGAACAGAAACACCAAGAAATGCAACAAATTCTTAGGCTCAGAGAAATGGAGCTCAAGCATGAGTTAGAAATGAAAAAATTGTCTATTGAAACTGCTTCTGTCTCTGGCTTCTCTAGAAGTTCCAGTCCCAAAAGACCCCGGATGCCTAAGGAATTAATTGGTATGTATGAACCAAAGTTGGATGTGTTGGATTGGCTGAGTTTGTTTGAGTATAATCATGGGCTCCAGAACATCACAGGTAATGAGCTACTTACCTGGTTGTTCTCTATGCTCCCCCCTGTTGCAACTGATGCGGTAATGGAGTTGGGGGAGGAGGATAGGAGGGAGTATGAAAGTGTGAAACTAGCTCTGATAGCTAGATTTGGGAAGACCCCTTCCCAGTATCTTAAGAGGTTTAGATCCCTCAAAAAGCATCATGGTACCCCTTGGGCTACCTGAGTGAGTGAAGGGTTGAAAAACTTAGAGGGATGGATTAAGGGTTACAAGGTGAACACTTATGAGGGTATGAAGAATCTTTTTATGTTGGGAGTCTATTTATGATGCCTGTTCTCCTAAGCTCAGACAGCACTTGGCTGATTCAAGGGAATTGGATTCCAGGAAGCTAGCTAAGGCTGCTGACTTGTGGGTTGCCAACAGGGCTACTCATAAGGATTCTGGGGCAACTCAGAAAAAGGATGAGGGAAAACAGCCTAAAAAGGACTCAAAAGAGAATTCTAATAACTCAAATTCCAAAGAGGGCCCCAAACAAAACCATAAGGGTAAACCACAAGGAAAACCACAGCAGAATAGCGTACCTTCTGGTGCCAAACCAGAGGGAGGCCAGAACAAGCCGCCATTCCAGAAAGCATTTGGTAAATGCTTTGTTTGTGACTCTACTGACCATGTGAAAGGAGATCCCAGATGCAAGGGTAAACCTTCAGGGGTCCAGCTTGTCTCCTTAGCCTTCGCTCCAGAGGAGGAAGTCCCAATGGCAAGTGGAAACTTTCTGCTGCTGGCTGATAAACCCATTGGAGTCTCAGCCAGTGTTTCTTTAGTGTCTCTGGGTTTGTGGGAACAACAGAATTTAGATGTCTATAATTCTATCCCAGATAATACTAAAGAGTATTATAAGGACAGTGTCCAGGTGAATGGTCAGGAGACTCCTGCCATTAGGGACACTGGGGCCAGCATAACCGTGGTGGAGACATCTTTTTTTCAGGCTGAGGATGTTGCTAAGGCACCCAAGTTACCTGGAGGGCCTGTGCAGATGCTTCCCCGATTACCAGTTCTCATCCAGTGTAATGACATGACTGTGAAGATACCTGTCAGCATACAAAGTGAGGTACCAGGACGAGTTCTGTTGGGTAACGATTTAAAAACTCTTGGAGTTTTGTCTCATACCCCAAGACCTCCTAGTAAACGGTTACAGGAGCTAACCAGACCTGCAAGGGAGAGGACCATGAGAGGTACTCCCAAGGAGATGATGGAGAAGGATATCACTCCTGCTCCACTGGATTTGTCAGCTGCTGTCTCAAGGAAATCAGAAGCGAAAGGGAAACCTAAAACTTCTAAACAGAAACCAGCAGCCAGCACTTCAGTGCAGCCAACAAGGACTTTCCCTCGGTTGTCCAAAGTTACACCAGTAACTCCCCCTCCAGCTGAGGCTGAGAGGGTGGTACAATCCTGTGTGGTAGAATTAGACTCTGAGGAAGAGCTAATGGAAGGCCAGGAACTCATTGGAGATCTGGATCCTGTTGACCATCCTGAGCTGCAGTCTTTACTGGCAGAAGGTGGACCCAACAGGGCAGACTTCAGTAAGGGACAGAGAGAATGTCCAACTCTGGAAGGTCTTCGCCACCAGGCAGAAGCTCAGGCTGAAGGGCAAGAGCCTGGGAAATACAGGTTGCACTGGGAAGATGGCCTCTTCTACAGTGAACCGACAGAGCCTGAACCTGGAGACTAAAAATGACTTGTAGTACCCCAAGACAACAGACAACAGTTCTTGCAGTTAGCCCACGAGATTCCTTTGGCTGGTCACTTGAGTTTCAAGAAGACTAAGGAAAGGCTCTCTCTCTACTTTTATTGGCCAAAGATGGGGGCCGAAGTAGAAAAACACTGCAGGAGCTGCCACACCTGCCAGACCTCTGGTAAGGTTGGCTCCAAGAATGTGGCACCTTTAGTGCCTCTCCCAGTTGTGGGAGTCCCATTTGAGAGAGTAGGGATTGACATTGTTGGTCCCCCTGATCCTCCAACCTCCTCAGGCAACAGGTTTATACTTGTATCCTGAGGCCATTCCTATGAGGACTGTTACAGCTCCGGCTGTGGCTAAGGCCCTCCTTGGTATTTTTACCCGGGTTGGGTTTCCGAAGGAAGTAATCTCTGACCGGGGGTCAAACTTTATGTCCCACTACATGAAAGTCATGTGGAAAACCTGTGGAATTACTTACATGTTCTCAACAGCTTAGCACCCACAAACCAATGGGTTGGTTGAAAGGGTCAACCGAACCATGAAGAGCATGATAGGTGCTTTATAGGACCCATTAAACGAAAGTGGGATCTTCTACTGCCATGCCTTCTCTTTGCTTATAGAGAAGGCCCTCAGGAGGGAGTAGGTTATTCTCCCTTTGAGCTTCTCTATGATCATCCCGTCAGAGGTCCATTGGCCCTGATTAAGGAGGGGTTGGAGAGTGCTCCTTCCCCCAAGCCAGTCAGAGTGACTGACTACGTGATAGGTCTCCGGAGGAGAATGTCACACATGATGGCAGAAGCAAGTGATAACTTGAAAGCTGGACAAGCATTGGTCAAGCACTGGCATGATCAAAAGGCTAACATGGTTGAGTTCACTCAAGACCAGCTAGTTCTTGTTATGATCCCAACAAGGCAGAGGGCCTTGCAAGACAAATGGATGGGACCCTTCAGAGTTGTGGGTAAACGTGGAGAGGGCAACTATCTGGTGGACTTGGGCAATCTCAAGAAGGCTCCAACAGTCTTCCACACCAACAGACTCAAAGCGTATGTCTCTAGACCTGATGTAGGAGCGTTGCCTCTAGCATCATCAGAGGAAGAAGAAGAGAGTGAAGCTCTTCCTGATCTCCTCAGAGGCTTACCTTTAGATGAAAAGATTGAAGGAGTAAATTTCTCTTCAAATCTGACACCTGAGCAACAAGAAGAGTGCAAATCTATGTTGAATCAGTTTGCCTCTCTGTTCTCACTTTCACCAGGCTTGACCCCTTGGGGCCAGCATGACATACTCACTGGTGACTGTCTGCCAGTCAAAAGCAGAGGATACAGAATGTCAGAAAATGTAAGAACCCACATCAAAGGTGAGGTCAGCAAGATGCTTGATCTCGGGGTAATAGAGCCCTCTACTAGTCCAGGGTCTAGCCCAGTTGTGTTAGTACCAAAGGCAGGATCTAAAGAACGTAGATTCTGTGTGGACTATACATCTCTTAATGCAGTCACCAAGACTGATGCCCACCCTTTGCCAAGAACAGATGAGTTGGTGGATAGACTTGGTTCAGCCAAGTTCCTCAGCACATTTGACTTGACGTCAGGCTATTGGCAAATAGCCCTGACAGACCATGCCAAGGAGAAAACTGCATTTTCTACCCCATTTGGTTTATACCAGTTTAAGGTAATGCCTTTTGGATTGAAAAATGCACCTGCTACATTTCAACGGATGGTAAACCAGGTTCTGAATGGGATGGAGGACTTCTGCATGGCATACTTGGATGACATAGCAGTGTTCAGCAATTCCTGGGAAGAACATGTAGACCACCTAAGATATGTTTTGCAGGCTCTTGGACGAGCCAATCTGACCCTAAAGGCGAGTAAATGCCAAATTGGACATAGTAAGGTAGTCTATCTTGGACATGAGGTAGGAGGTGGAGAAATAAGGCCTTTGCTCAGTAAGATTGAAGCTGTGTAAAATTGGACAACACCTACTACTCAGACCCAGGTGAGAGCCTTCTTAGGTCTCACCGGGTATTACAGGAATTTCATTGAGAACTATGGAACCATAGCTTCTCCTCTGAATATCATCCCCTCTCCAAAATTCCCTAAGAAGGTTAGATGGAATGAGGAGTGCAATCAGGCCTTTGAAAACCTGAAAAAGGCTCTTTGCCAAGCCCGAGTACTCAGAGCTCCTGATTACCACCAAGCTTTCATTGTGCAGACAGATGCTTCAAATGTAGGAATAGGTGCAGTACTCAGTCAACTGGATGGGAATGGTAGGGAGCACCCCGTTTGCTTCATCAGCCGCAAGCTGAAGGATCCTGAAACAAGGTGGGCAACAATCGAAAGAGAGTGCTTTGCTATTGTGTGGGCTCTGAAGAAGTTTAGGCCATACTTGTATGGTTCTACTTTTGTCATTCAGACTGACCACCAACCCTTGAGATGGTTGATGTAAATGAAAGGGGAAAACCCAAAACTACTGAGATGGTCAATCTGCCTGCAAGGGTTTGATTTCACCATTGAGCACAGGTCAGGGTGTCACCACCAAAATGCTGATGGTCTCTCTAGGATGTATGTCATCGACTAGAGGTATGAGATTCATCCAGGAGTGGATTAAATCCTCCTGTCCCTTAGTCTGGGGAGGGCGAGTGTTAGGGAGAATTCTCTGTTTAGTCCCCCAGCAGCTTTGCTGGATTTCTGGAGTTTGTTTTTTTCATCCTGCCAAGAGTGAGACTCTTTTTCTCCCACTCTTGGACATGATTTGTGGTATTTCTTTGAATGTTAATGTGTTCTATGGGCTATGGGGTCTTTTACTCAGTAGGGTCTCATGTGTTTTGCTATGTGTGTTACACAGCACCGTCCGTGCCGTAACACTGGGGTGTCCTAGGTGACCCCCACCATAGACTCCATACCTTGGGACTGACTACTATCTCCCAGGGCATGTAAAGTCACCATTGGCTTTACTAGACCTAAATTTCCTAACAGAACCAGTACAAACCATCCTATTGTGGACGTACTGGTAGGGGTAATTCGATTACCCCTGGGTCTGTTGTTCGAGGGGGCACTGTCCCGTCCCCCCTCGTCGAGTTTTGGCTGGTGGAAGTGGATACTACTTTTTATATTCGACCGCGAATATATTCCTATTGTTCGAGGCTAATAATTTTTCTTGTAGCCTCGGTCATACTGCTGGTTTATTAAATTAAAATAAATTCACCGGTTGGTATTTTATGCCGGAACTCAGTTTTTAAAATGGCGTATGTGTTCGCCTCTGTAACTCCAAACCAAAGGTTGAGCACTTTGTTCCACTTTTGGCGGGCTTCTGCACAGAAGCCCTCCAGAGTGGTGCCATTCTGTCTGGGTACCACAGGGGGTATGGGAGGGGGTTTAGGCACCCTGGACTGAGTTGCCTTGCCAACTCAAGTCGCACTCTGGTGTGATTGGCCCAAGTGGTGAGCCGCCCCGCTCACCACTTAGCATGTTTGATTGACAGCTAGGCTGAATGAATGGGGGTTTTCTGCATAAAAGCAGAGCTTTGGGGACTGGAACTTCAGAAGTCGCCACAGGACCTAAGAATCTGACGAGGGAGAAGCTGAGCCGACCTGCAACGACGACACCTCCGGTGGAGCCCTGCTGAACCGACTCACCACTTCCCAACGACAGAGGAGATCTCCCTGCTGGAGAGACTTCTTCCCTTTGACTGGTGGGAACAACCAGTCCCTTGCTTTTTCTTCGGTTCCAGGACGTCTAGTGGTTGAATTGCCCATGCTGAGCACCCCGGCAACCGGATAGCCACTAACCACTGTGTCGCGACCAAAAGGTGGTGTCTTGTGACTGAGCACTCCGCGGCTGGTCTCTTCCCTGGTGGTGCAACGATCTTCAACTTTCCTCTACGACGAGATCATCTCTTCTTCTGGCAAAGCCCCGACTTGCATCCACCACCAGAAACAACTGCCCCCGCCGGAGCTGTCTCTCCATTTTCAAGGTACTGTGTCCGCCTGGCTTCCCTTGTGACGGTTAGCGTGAGGTGTCTTAAATCCTTACCTTTCCACTGGGTCGCCTCCAGACCTTCTTAACTTTTGTTCTAAAACTGGTCCAACCTTTCTGTGACATTTTGCTACAAAGACTTGAAGTGCATTTCCACTGTGATACTTTTGGGACATGCCGCCTTGCCTCTCTCCGAGTGGGCCTGGCCTCTGAACTTTGTGATCTACAGTAGACCCTGCCTTGCTTGCCTTGCATTTGCTTCGTAAAAGTGTTGGTACTGAGTTGGTTTCATACCCTTCCTTTTTCTCTCCCTTTCTAACGAATACTAGAGTGCCATCTAGGTTAAGCACTCGCCTATGTCTGCAAATAAGTGGTGTCTTTGAACCTAGACTTGTCGAAAGATTGTTATGGGATTGATATATACTTATAGTAACTGTGATTGAAGTTGTTTGCCATATTAGTGCCAGTGTGTTTTTCATAGATGTGTTTTTAAATAAATAATTATATATCTTTACACCCAAGCTCTGATCCGTGACTGCTTGTTCTACTGTGTAAATTGCCCTATCTTGTATACTCTATATACTGCCTAACTCGTCTTGAGAGAAGTCTGACTGCTCAGCCACAGCTACCAGGTAAATCTGGGTGGTGCAGACTGCTACCAATTGGGTTTACTGCTAACTCCTGTAGTCTTAAACTTTTTGCAGTGGTCCCAGAGGGAATTGCACAGATTTCTAACAGTGCGTGTATTACGGGGTTCGCGGGAACGTTCACCCGCGAAAGGGCCTGTGCGAGTGGGGTACGTGTAATACGGGATGGCGTGGGAAGTTTCACACGCGATTGGCCTGGGTACATGTATTTCAGGGGCGCGCGGGAAGTTTTACACGCAATTGGCCTGGGTACGTGTATTTCAGGGGTGCGTGGGAAGTTTCACATGCGATTGGCCTGGCTATGTGTATTTCAGGGGTGCGCGGGAAGTCTTACACGCGATTGGCCTGGGTACGTGTATTTCAGGGGTGCGCGGGAAGTTTTACACGCGATTGGCCTGGGTACGTGTATTTCAGGGGTGCGCGGGAAGTTTCACACGCGATTGACCTGGGTACGTGTATTTCAGGGGTGCGCAGGAAGTTTACACGTGATTTTGCTGTCAGAGCGGGGAACGCGTATTTCAGGGGTGCGCGGGGAGTCCTACACGTGAATTGGCAGTGTGGGTCCTCCCAGGTGTCCCCTCTACTCCTTCCACGGCCCCTGCAGACAGCCCACACCACAGGGGACTACCCTGCACCCCTGGTCATGTCCCGCAGGCAGCCCATCCACCATGGGCATGCCCCCCAGCCAAGCCACATGTCACGTTGCAATATGATCACCAACTCATGTCCCCCAGCACCCCCACCCCCCAGCAGTGAGGGGCACCTGCCAGCAGGCCCCCACTCATGTCCCCTGGCTCCCCTACCGCCCCAGCAGTGAGGGGCACCTGCCCCCACCCCCCAGCAGTGAGGGGTACCTGCCAGCAGGCCCCCACTCATGTCCCCTTGCACCCCACCCCCCAGCAGTGAGGGGTACCTGCCAGCAGGCCCCCACTCATGTCCCCTTGCACCCCCACCCCCCAGCAATGAGGGGCACCTGCCAGCAGGCCCCCACTCATGTCCCCCAGCACCCACACCCCCCAGCAGTGAGGGGCACCTGCTAGCAGGCCCCACTCATGTCCCCTTGCACCCCCACCCCCCAGCAGTGAGGGGTACCTGCCAGCAGGCCCCCACTCATGTCCTCTTGCACCCCCACCCCCCAGCAGTGAGGGGCACCTGACAGCAGGCCCCCACTCATGTCCCCCGGCACCCCCACCCCCCAGCAGTGAGGGGCACCTGCCAGCAGGCCCCCACTCATGTCCCCTTGCACCCCCAGCCCCCAGCAGTGAGGGGCACCTGCCAGCAGGCCCCCACTCATGTCCCCTTGCACCCCCACCCCCCAGAAGTGAGGGGCACCTGCCAGCAGGCCCCCACTCATATTCCCCCAACACGTCATCATGATCGACAATCATGGCCCTATGGCCACCCAAATACCACGGCACCGACCCCTGCCCAAATAACCAACCGAGTATTACATCCACCCCACATTGAAATCCCCATCACATGATACATCCAAAATGGCAAGTATGCACATCAACACATTTCCGTCACACACGCACAATGGGTGCAAGTGGTTGAGAAAACACACATCGTAACATGCATGAAACCAAAGAGAGAATACCACACATTGAAGTATGAAAAAAAAGTGTATTAAACACAAAAGGGAATGAAATTAAACACACAATAATGGAAATAATAAAGAAAAAGCTGCATGTGCCAAATATAAAATAAAAATGTGTGAAAGCAGAATCCAAATCAATCCAAAAGCAAATGGGTCCAAAGTGTCTGTCCGTCAAAACAAATCCAAAGTGAAAAAATAAGACAAAACCATTGATCCATGGAACAAAAAAAAAGAAGTGAAATCCAGTGTTGAACTATATACAAAGTACAAATCCAGGGTCTATGAGCCCAACCATAGAAAGGAAACCTACAAAAATCCCTACCTAATGAATAACTATATACAAAAAGGTGGGGCATTGTCCAAGCGCCCCAAAACAAATGAAAACAGAAAGGAAACTTAACACTAAAGAACTATATACAATTGCAGCGGGCAAGTCCTGCGGCTCACTCTGTGATGTTGCGGGCCAGGGCATCATCGAACTCCATGTCGATGTCCTGGAGGCGGGACTCTGTCCTGGCCCCGAGGTCTCGCAGGGATAATGCCATATCCACCTCCAACTCCCTGCGAGTTGCCTCGAGGCACTCGGCCCATCTCAACACCTGACGCATGGAGAACTCCGCCCTGAAAATGGTGAGCCGCGCCTCTTCCTCCCCCTGCAGCTCCGCATCTATATGCTGGCCCAACCGCAGCCACACGGAAGACACACCCATTCCAGGGTCCTCCTGCCCTATGGCCAATGCCTGCCCCTCCGATGTTGATGGCCCCGAGCAATCATTACTCCCACCTACAGCCTGCTCCTGCTGCTGCTGCTGTCCATGTGCCCTGTCTGATGGTGCCTGCACATCCTCCATCTGCTGGTCTCCAGTTGTGGTGTCCACCCCTGCTGGACCGCCAACTCCCGACTGTGGCAGGGATGGGATCCCCACCGAGCTGGCTGCGTTGGTCAGGACAGGTCCACAGGGGGCCCTGGTGGCATCTGGGCCGGAAGACGGCATGGAGAACGACTGGCGCATAGTCTCCACAGAAGAGGAGAGGGCCACCAGAGTGGCCGACACATGTACAAAACCCCTGACCATGGCCACTCCCAACTGGGCCACGTTGGCACGCTGCTCTTCGTGATGACGTGCATGCTCCACCCGGGAAGCACGCACGTCATCACGAATGTCACGCTTGCGCAACACGACACAAATCAGGACCTTCTCCATACAGTCAGGGGTCCCCTCGTCCGCAGGTAGAGGAGTTTCAGATGACATGGACATCCCCCCTACCTGCGGATGGGCCTGGGATGGGGCATCCCTGCTGGTGCATGGTGGTGGAGTCACAGTGTCAGGGACAGTGACATGCACAGGCCACTCCATGGCGATCTGTGCTGCCTCCTGCCCCTGCCCCTGGACTGCACCACTTGCACCAGTGGTACCACCCCCACAAGGCCCCATGTGTGGCCCAGTAGCGGCCTCCTCCTCCTCTATGGAAACCACCAACCTGGATGGCTCCACACCGTCTTCTGCCGTTGCAAGCCCCTGTGGGGGCTCACCCACCCCTTCCGCTGCAGCCGTAGTGGCGGACGCAGCACCAGTCCCCTCACTCCCGGACGATGGTAATTTCTGGGAGGGTGACTGGGCCTTGCGTCGCCGGCCGGTGGGGCATCCCCACCGCTTTGCTCCACAGCGCCCTCTCCGCCCTCTTCATCACTTGCCGCTGTGTAGAGGGAGACATAGAACACAAGCATCAGGGTACAGTACAATGGTCCCCTAGAAAGGAAGCAATAGCAGATGAGTGGCGCTGTCAAACATCACTTCCATCATGTCCCTCCACAACACATGGGTCAGTGCAGGCAAAACACATGCAGTAACAGGCATGGCGCATTCTATGGACATTAGCATACATGTCCAAGGGACTCTTGAAACATACAATGTTGGTTTGAAACTCACATGCATCATGGGTCATGCCTATCACATGCACACACTTCACTGTAGTTACATCCATCTGGCCTTGTACACCCCAGGCACAGTGGATACAAGAATGACTAGGCTGCATCAGTGAATCTGAACACTGTCACAGACATGTGTCATGCATCAATGGCATTTACAAGTCACAGACACGCAGGTCAGACACACAGACATGGACACCATACATGTACATGGCACATGTACATGGCATCAGCACCCATCCCTCACCCCCACCCATGTCCAGGAACAGAGACTGGCATGCTTTCATGTGTGCATTCCGCATAGAGCTCCCCATGTTGCATTAAACACATGCAGCAACCATGCGGTTCACACATTACTGGTCTCACATGCATGACCATGATGTCCCTGCACACACACATATGTGCATGGCCTATGTCACACATACAGGCAAGTATCAGACAACTAGCACACTGCAACATGCCCTGTCTCACACAGCAATGCTTGGCCACTTACCGCTCAACTCCGGACGGGTCTGCCTCTGAAGGATCTGAGCATGGAGCGCTGGGCGTACGCGTTCCAGGACCCCATCTGGATGGTACTCATGCGCCCGGGCCCCCCTCCACGAGGCGCCGGGCCTTTATGAGGGTCCTGGACCTCAAGTACTCCCAGCGGTTCTTGACTTGCTTGATGTTGCGGGTTGCCAACCCCTCCGTGTTGATGGCAACCACAAAGTCGTCCCAGATCCTGTCCCTTCCTTCCTTGTCGGCGCGTGATGTCCCGAAGAGGGCATCATAATGCCCAGGACATGCTCCACCAGGACACCAACTTCCTTCTGACTGAAGCTGGTGGCCCTCTGCCCCTCTGGCTGGGGGTCGCCTGTGGTCTCAGATGGTGTTTGCCCCGACATGGCAACCCCCGAGGCAGGCGTGGGTGGGCAACTGGGTCCTGGGGCTGGGCTGTGGAGCGATGGTATCCCAGTCGGGAGTCTTCTGTTCCAGCAGGGGTGGACACAGCAACTGGACCCCTGCAGATGGCTGATGTGCAGGCACCAAATAGCAGGGCATGTGGGCAGCAGGCAGTCAGGCAGCAGCAGATGCTCGGGGCTCTGGGGGGCAGGAAAATGGCCTTCAGGGCAGGAGCGTGGTCTTCTGTGTGTTTTCGCGTGGCCCGCTTGATACGGAGTGATTTGGCACGTGAAAAATGTGCACGTCAGCGTGTAATTCGAGGAAAGGCCCTTAGCGCATAAGCGCATCAGCACACGTATGCGATTTCATTGGACCAAAGGCCCTTAGCGCGTTAGCGCGTCTGTGACGTGACGCGCACATTATGTGCTCGGGCGTTTCCCTCAACACGGATGCATGTTTATTGTACACGTGCAAAAACTGCACGTGATTGGAGGAAAGGGCCTTAGCGCGTACGCGCGTAAGTGACATCCATGTGTGGGCCGGCTTAAAAGGTACGCTAGGACACCATTTTCTTGTACATGCCTTTCGTGGAGACCGACGTGTGTGTTGCTACTTCGTGTTGTTTCGCCACCATCACAACTTCACAGCTATCAAGGACGTATCTCTTCTTCTGGTGGGGGAATTGGCTACGCGTGTTTTTCTGCATCGCGCTAGTCAGACGGTGAGTCGCGTATGCTATTTTCCCACTGTGGGTGCCCCTGTGTATCGCACCCGTTTTCGAGGTCATAGTAGCCTGCGTTTCCCACGCGTATGCATTTTTCGTGTTCCTGGGTGCCACCGCGTACTGCGGGATGTTAATTGCACACACGTAGGCTGCAGTGGTTGCGTGCACAGTTTTACTGCAGTTTTGGGGTGCCTGAGCGTTGCGTGACCCGTCACTACATCACCAGGGTCACATACAGCCTTGCAGGTGCAGGGGTGCTGTTAACATCTTGCATCCCACCCCCTTCACCCCAATTGCCCAGGACAGATGTGGTCTACACCTCCCATTGGCACTTCTCCATCTGTGCCGGCACTACTCCATCTGTGCCATGGTTGGGAGGCTACCAAAGGTGAGGGGCACCTCTGCTGGGTGTCCTCCTCGTGGCGGGCGTGGTCGTGGCCGGGGTGACCAGGGAGTAGGGGGACTACAGGGTGGCCAGGGTGGCCGCAGAGGGGGAAGAGGCAGGGGTGCGCCACATGAGCACAATGATGTGCCATGTGTTGGTGCAGCCATTCCACCACCCCCTGCGGCTCCGGGAGATGCAGTTCTTGCATCTGGCATTGGCGCCTGTGTGATCCGGCAGTCCATTCCATCAACTGCCAGGGCCCCAAGGGTAGTGGTAGCTGCAGGTGCAGCTGTGGACACCACCACCCAGGCTCAGTGTCTGCCAGCGCAGGCTGCGTTGGCACTCAAAGAGTCCCTTGAAGATTTCCAGCAGGTCAGGAGTGACGCCGGAGGTGCACGCAGGGCTGCCCCGACCAAGACACGTGCCCCTGGGGCAGCAATGTCATCTGCTGCCCCGTCCAGCCGGGTGTGGGCAACTGCAGGGGCAGATGCAGCCAATAACACCCCGGTTGTGACTCTACCACCCAGGACAGTCGCGGTCAATGACCCTGGCACAGCAGATGTTGCTGCGCAGGGTCCATTCCAGGGCACCCAGCAGCCTCAGACGCAAGTCAGGCCTTCGGTCTTTCTTCAACCTGCCACTCCCTTGGTTCAATCCACCGGTCCCACTGGCCATAGTGATCAGGGCGGCAATCGCCAGCCAGGGTCCGCGCCAGCATCCAAGAGGAGGAAGGTTGCATCTGCAGCACAGGCTGGGACCCCAGACACAGCCACGGTCTCCTTCACATCAAGGAAGAAGCCTTTCTCTGATGAGGAACTGGACTCCCTTGTGGGCTACGTGAAGGTCCACAGCCGTGACATGCTAGTGGGGGCTAATTCACAAACTACGGCTGCCCATCGGAATACCCACTGGAAGCATGTTGCGGAGAATGTGAGTGCATTCGGCCATGAGGTGTGCACAGGTGCCCAGTGCAAGAAGCGTTGGGATGACCTCAAACGCAGCACTAAGGCCAAGCGTACCTCTTATTACAGCATGACTCTGGTGACTGGCGGTGGGCCAGCACCTGAGGAGGATGACCTCACTCCGCACGAGGCACTCATTGCAGAGTTCATAGCACCAGAATTGGTCGAAGGAGTGGGAGAGATGCAGGACTTTGATGCCCAGTCCAGTGAGTGTTGTTGTGTGTATGTGCAGCCCATGTGTGGTTAGCCTGTGTGATATGTTGTGCTTGACTGCCACTACATGTCATGTGTACATGGTTCTCATGTGCTAGTCATGCAATGCTTCACAGATGCGTGCTTGCTGTGCAGGATGGTGGACATGTAGAGCAGATGGGGACTGTCCTCATCACCACACTTGCACCTTACTCACATGCTAGTCACCCAGACGCCCCTCCAGTCCATGGTCATGCTCTCTGGCCCTTCTGCATGTAGACAGGGGTGGTTTTCCTCTCAGCACTGGGACTATGTCATTGCATGACCATGACCATGTGTCCTCTGTCTGCATGCGGGTACTCCAAGTAGGCATGCCCCCTTGCCCCTCCACCCCCCCTGCACACCAATTACACCATTGCACTGTTGTGCATCATTTTTGCGTACTGCAATGGCCTGTTCAGCCCTCCTGTGTACATGCTAACTTCCACCAGCCCACCTGCAAAACACATTTAGTGGGGTACATCCTCTGGCCTTCATGCAGGCTGTGTCACTTGGACTGTGCAGAAGGCAGATGCTCCGCAGGGACATGTGTGCCCATTCATGCTCCATGTGCATTCCATTCATGCCCCTATACGTCCTTGCCTGGATGATCATTGTAGGACGTGTCTTGTATCAGCAGAATTTCATGTGATTTCTTCAGCCATCCCATGCCCACTCTGGCCCTGTCCTGCATCACACACATGTTTAGGGTCTCACACAGACCTCCCCCAGTTTCAGGGCCACTGACTCTGTCCAACTCGTGTAGTAGCATTTGCACACTTGGGGGTACTACTGGGGTTCGTCATGTGTCCGGCTTACTCTCCCATCATCATCTGCTGTGTTGTCAGGTGACTCAGATGATGCCATTGATGGTAGTCAACACTGTCTGCCAATACACAGGTCTCTGGTCAGCCTTTTGCTGACATGCAAGGCATACCTGCATTTTCACTGAGGTGGGGGGGTTTGCTTGTAGCCATGGAAAACATTGCATGCACATTGCACGTGATGCCTGAACTAGCCCTTCCACTGGCTACACAATGTTTGATACACATCATGAAGTACTGGTTCATGTACATAGAAACGAACACATGTCCTGCACTGCATCAACCCCCTTCTGAGCCATGTAACACCGTTCTACATGCCTACTTACTGATGCAATGTAAAATTGACCAGGCATGCATGGCAGGTTCACTTCTGTGTGTGACATGTCTGCTTCATGTGTTGGATGTCTGTGTGATGTTTATGTGTATGTGTGTCATGTGCTTCTAACATGTGTACTAATGTTTTTTTCTCTTTACTTTTCAGATGATGACGCAATGGAGCCAGAGGATGGTGTTGTCATGCCAGGCACAGGGTTGTTATCACAACCACAACCCAGCACAAGTGGGGGTCGTGGGGTGGTAGTCCAGAAAAACCCACGTGTGCTTCTGACCATCTTGTCTTTGGCTGGCTATGGGTCCAGCTCAGATGACCACTCTGACAGCCATGTCGAGTTGGATGCGCATCAGGCCCAGACGTCAGGGGTGAGTGATTCTGATGTGGACACTCTTCTGTCCGCGACACCTACACTGAGTGGCCAGACAGTGGTGTAATCTCCGCCTGTGGAGGTTCGGGACGCAGGGTCACCCTCCACACCAGTCGCTGATGTGCCTGGTGCATCATGTAGACGGAGGCATGTAGTCGTGCAGCCGCGGGCGGTGCCACCACGACGAAGACCCCCAGTCCTTGGGTCCCGCAGGTGTCCAGCCCAGCAACACGGTGGTTGCGTGCCACCAGGGTATACTGAGTGGGAGCAAGACATGACTGCCAATTCAGAACGTCAGGGGGGAGGCACTTAATAACATTGCTGCGAGCATGGAGCGTGTGGCCCAATCCGTGCTCCCCCCTGCTAGGCAGACGCTTCTCCAGCAGCGGGCGGCGCAGTCCACGGCTCGCTCGCTCAGGCTGGGCATGGTGGCCTCTGACAGGGCACGCAAGGCTGAAATGTTGTCTCTGCGTCAAGCAATTAATGCTCACACAGAGGCACACATGGAGGCCCTGAGGGCTGAGTCTCGGTCCCTCAGCTCCACTCTGGATGCCCTCTTGACATCTGAGAGGGTGCGGTCAGAGGAGAGGTTTCATCAGCTTGAGCGTACCATCTCGGCTGAGCTACATGCTTGCCGGGAGGTGCATCGGTTGTCCAGCCAGACCACGAAGGAAGAACTCCGTGCTACACGTGTTACCTTGCAAGAGGAAGCACGTGTATCACGGGAGGTTCTGCATGCAGACCTGCGTGTCATTGCCGCACAGAACCAAGCTCACCCGTCCCGCAGACTTGCTGCCGACGAGGGGCAAGCTGCGGCTAGGCGTGGTCAGGCTCCTGTGCCACGTCGTCCTTTACAGGAAGAGGCAGACTCGGACGACAAATTTTATTCCACACAGGTCGTGGTGTGCAGGCGTTGAGCCCATGGAGGTTTTTTTTTCTCTCTCAACATCATCGCATGTGGGTGTTGAGGTGCACCCTGTACCTCCCCCCTCCTGGTTGCTCCCCCCCCAGGTCGTATGTGGCCATTTTTGATTTTTCCTTTTAGATTAGTTAGTTAATATTCCTCTGCACACCAGAACACTGCCCACTCTGCACACCAGAATACTGCTCATATTTCCCCAACACCTCCCTCCAGGGTTCGAGGCTCATGTGATTCGGTTTACCCAAAGGACCGAAAGCTCCGTACCAGGTACGATTTACGGGCTCAATTGCAGCCCTTCCTGCACTGGCAGTTGCCATGGAGAACATACAGCAGAAGGGGCGGCGTTACACCTCCACGCCGATCGTTCACTTGCTCACGTGATCCAGAGTGGCGTTTCCCACGTGACCTTGGTGGACGTCACATGACCCCGAAACGCACAGTATATAAGGCTTGATGCACGGAACACTCATTGCTTCTCAGCTGTCTTCAGACCCTGTTTGGCGCTACATTTGGATAACACTACTGGTTTACCTTGATCTTGGAACTCTCTCTTGGACTTCTTCGGATTACCCTTTTGTACCTTTGCTTGGAACTACTTACCTATTGCTGGATTTTTGACGCGACCCTAACTTGTCTTCGGATCATCCCTTGGTACCTTGTTGAACTTCTACGCCATTTCCCGTTTGGGATTCAAGTCACGCCTTCAGTCCTACAGGTGGTTTATCCTGCATCCACGCTTGTCTGCGGTCCTCTTGTTCTAGGGACCGCCTCATCTGAGTCTCGAACCTCCCTCCTAGGTTTCCTGGGTTTTCCAAACACCGGATAGGTAAGGCTATTCAGATCCTTTGGTTCTTGTGATATATATTGTAATTGCCTGGAACTTAACCTCGTTCTTTTTGACAGCAGCATCGGTGTTCCAGAGGTTCCGTGGATCCGGGAAGTAACATCTCGCACCTGTGGCCCCAAAGGTCGCACAGTGGGTTTCTTTTGGTTCCCCTGTGCGTCACTTGAGGACGGAGGTTTCAACGGTCTACACGACACTCAAGTCAGAACAGACTGAGAAGCCGTTTAGTCGTGTTAGACAATGCAGGGATCCACGGAAGAACCCATAGCTGCTTTAGATCAGGCGATTACAGTATTAAGGGCAGATATGGCCGCCGCTAATACGGTGATTCACCAAAGGTTAGATTCCATACAGAGTGTTCAGCATTCTCTTCCTGCAGACCCTGAATTCGGGGATGCTAGCACTTCAACCACACCTCCTCCGTTGGCAAGTACCCCAGCTCCAACTCCGGTGGTCCTCCCAACCCCTTCCCCTTTGGCCGCTCCTGAACGTTATCAAGGTGACCCCAAGAAGTTCAGGACCTTCATCAATCAGTGCAAGTTACATTTCTTGTGCAGACCTCTGGCCTTTCCTGATTCAACTGCTAAAGCCGCCTTTGCCCTTTCCCATCTGGCCGGGACAGCAGTCGCTTGGGCTAACCCTTTATTGGAGAGCAATAGCCCGGTTCTCTATGATTTTGATCTGTTAGTTCTAGAGATGTCTCGAGTCTTCGATACCCGACACAAGGCACAGTCTAGGGATTTGGAGTTGTTAGAACTAACCCAGGGCAGAGGGACTTTGATAGATTATATCACCCGGTTCAACCAATTGGTCGCCGAGACATCATGGCCAGAAAGCAAGCGGGCGGTTATATTTTATAGGGGGTTGAATAACGCAATGAAAGATGCCTTAGCAGTGATTCCTTCCATGCCCACTCAGTATCAGGAACTAGTGGATCTTGCCCTGCAGGTAGATGCACGTCGATCAGAGCGCAGAGCTGAGTTGGGGGTTTCTTCCCATCCTACAGTGGTTAGTACCCCTGCTTTTAGTACTGAAGAACCTATGCAAGTAGGAGGTTTACGTAGCCCTATCACGACATCTGAGAGAGAACGTAGGAGGGTGGATAATGCATGCTTCTATTGTGGCACCACGGGACATTATGTAAAGGAATGCCCTCGACGTCCCAAGAAGTCTCAGGTTTTTCGGACAGCTCGACCTTAGATCCGGAGACCAGGTCGAGTGTCCAGTCTGCATCTCCGGGTAACACTCTTGCCTTTGCTCGTGTCCAGCCCATCTTTGTACAGGCCACTCTTTGTCCCTCTACGGGTATCTCTCATGCAGTCACGATCATCATTGACTCCGGTGCCACTGGGAACTACATAGACATTGCGTTAGCCCATTCTCTCAATCTACCTTTAGTGGTAAAAACCCGTCCTGAACCTGTTCAGGCCGTAGATGGCACTGCACTAGTCTCTGGTCCCGTTAGACACCAAACTGCTCCTCTATTATTGACCATACAAGATATTCACACAGAGACGCTAAGTTTTGACTTGATCACCATACCTCAATTCGGTATCATATTAGGAATACCATGGTTACGTGAACACAATCCTCTGATTAATTGGCAATCAGGCACGGTGCTCTTCGAGTCTGATATTTGTCAGAACTATTGTCTCCCAACCCATCAAGCAACAGATACTCCTTCTCGGGCCTTGGGAGCTCTAGCTCAACTCACGCTGAATGATGATGGATCAGAGGTTGTGAATTCCCACACCGTTGGAGGGGTGGTTTCCGGGATTCCATCTGAGTATAAAGCATTCGAATCAGTTTTCGATCGCGGTTCTTCCGAGGTACTTCCTCCACACAGACCATATGACTGCCCGATTGAATTAATTCCGAATTCTACCATTCCTGCGGGCAGGATTTATTCTCTGTCCCCCTCGGAAGAACAAGCATTGAAACAGTATGTACAGAACGCCCTACGACTAGGACATATCCGCCCCTCTACTTCACCAGCTGCAAGTCCCATATTTTTTATACCTAAGAAAGAGGGGGATTTACGTCCTTGTGTGGATTATCGGCGTCTTAACGCTATCACGAAAAAAGATAGGTATCCAATTCCTTTGATCACACCTCTTCTGGACCCCTTTTCCCATGCCTCTGTTTTCACCAAGCTAGATCTTCGCGGCGCATACAACCTAGTGCGTGTTCGCGAAGGCGATGAGTGGAAAACTGCCTTTTGCACCTGTTACGGCTTGTATGAATACCTAGTCATGCCCTTCGGTCTATGCAACGCCCCGGCAACATTCCAGCGCTTTATGAATGACATTTTCAGGGACATTCTGGACGTATAGATGGTTGTTTATTTGGACGACATCTTGATCTTTTCACGGAATCTTGATGATCATGTAAAGCATGTCCGGGAGGTCTTATCCCGTCTGAGGGAACATTCACTATTTGCCAAACCCGAGAAATGTCAATTCCATAAAATGTCTGTTGAGGTTCTGGGTTTCCACATTACCCCTGGGGCACTATCCATGAACGAATCCAAGGTTAAAGCAGTCCTAGATTTTCCAGTTCCTCAGACACTCATGTCCTTGCAGGCTTTTTTGGGCTTCGCCAACTTTTATAGACGCTTTATTTCGTCCTTTTCCACGATTGTAGCCCCACTTACGGCCCTGACCAGCCCTCAGGTACCCTATCGGTGGCAGAAGGAACATCAAGAATATTTTGAGGCTTTGAAAACCGCTTTCACCACCGCACCGGTGCTCCAGCACCCCAATCCCGATCTTCCATTCATAGTTGAGGCGGATGCCTCTTCTTTTGCCCTCGGTGCGGTGTTGTCTCAAACATGTCCTACAACAGGCAAGTTGCCCCCAGTGGCATACCACTCCCGTAAGTTTTCCAATAATGAGACCCATTATACTGTAATGGAGAAGGAACTTCTGGCTGTCATGGACGCCTTTCGTGTCTGGCGCCATCATCTTCTGGGGGCTAAGCATCCAATCACTGTATACTCAGATCATCGAAATCTACAGGATCTGGCCTCCTTAAAGTGCATCAATAGCAGACAGGTCCGGTGGCATCTTTTCTTTTCCGCTTTTGATTTCCACATTACGCATCGTCCTGGTAACTCTCATGGAAAAGCGGACGCCTTGTCACGTTCTCCGGCTGGGGTCGAGTTGCCAACCTTCCCCGATACTGTTCTTGGTAAGAGTCATGTGATTTGTCTCTGCACTCCCTCTCTGTCATTGTTGGATTCTGTACGAGCCTGGACGAGCAATCATTCCGACCAACTGCGGGATTGGGATCCCGTTTATTGTGATGGTTTGCCTTCGTGCATGAACGTCTGTTTCTTCCCATGCCTGACACTCGTAACCTGGCCCTTGAGTGGTCTCATGATGCTCCCTTTAATGCACATCCCGGCCAAGAGCACACTATGGATCTCCTAAAGCGCTGGTGCTGGTGGCCCTCTATGAAGCGCGATGTGGAATGCTATGTCAATTCATGCGCTGTTTGTGCTCAGGCTAAACATAAAAGAGGACGTCCAGTTGGGCTGCTGCTTCCGCTTCCGGTACCTCCAAGACCTTGGCATACACTGACGATGGATTTCGTGACCGATCTCCCCAAGGTACGAGATTTTGACACCATCTGGGTGGTGGTAGACACGTTCACAAAAATGGCTCGTTTTGTTCCTTGTAAGGGGATTCCTTCGGCGCCAGTCTTGGCGGATTTGTTTTTTAAATATGTGTTCATGTTATTTGGACTTCCTTCGGTCATCATTTCCGATCGTGGGTCACAGTTCACCTCTCGTTTTTTGGAGATCATCACTAAATTACTTGGCATCGACACCATGTATTCTTCGGCCTATCACCCTGAGACTGATGGGCAGACTGAAAGGACGAATCAATCTATGGAGCAGTATCTTCGGTGTCTTATTTTGCAGCAACAGGCCTCCTGGTTGAGTGCTTTATGGCTTGCCGAGTTCGCATACAATAACGCGGCTCATTCTGCTACGGGCTTTTCTCCTTTCTACGCCCTCTATGGCCAACACCCCAAGGTCTTGCCTGTCCCTGACGCCTCTGTCTCTTTGAATCCTGCGGCCACGGCTTGTCTTAGGGATCTGTCTGCTGTTCATGCTAGTACTTTGGTCCATCTTACCGAAGCAAAGGCTTCTATGAAGGCTCATGTTGACGGCAAGCGCCTGGCTGCTCCTCCCCTTGTGGTGGGTTCTAGGGTGTGGTTGTCTTCCCGTCACCTTCGCCTGGTGGGTTGTCGGAAGCTTCTGCCTCGTTTCGTTGGCCCGTATGTGATCTCTCAGGTTGTGAATCCAGTGGCTTTTCATCTGGTTCTCCCGAGTTCTTGGCGAATCCATCCTGTTTTTCATGTCTCTCTCCTCAAGCCTTGTCCTGATTCTTCCCGCCTTTGGGCCCCTGCAGCCCCGGTGTCCCTGGCCTCCCCTGATGTTTTTGAGGTGTCGGCCATTTTGGGTTCCCGTTGGTTTAGGGGTAGGCTCCAGTATTTAGTGGATTGGAAGGGTTATGGACCGGAGGAGCGTTCTTGGGTTTCCGCTTTGGATCTTGACGCTCCTCGGTTGGTAGCCCGGTTCCATAAGGATCACCCGTCCTGCCCACGGGGTCGTGGGCCATTGGGTGGGGGGCTATGCTAGACGACCCTCTGCATACCAGAACACTGCTCACTCTGCACACCAGAATACTGCTCACATTTCCCCAACACCTCCCTCCAGGGTTCGAGGCTCATGTGATTCGGTTTACCCAAAGGACCGAAAGCTCCGTACCAGGTACGATTTACGGGCTCGATTGCAGCCCTTCCTGCACTGGCAGTTACCATGGAGAACATACAGCAGAAGGGGCGGCGTTACACCTCCACGCCGATCGTTCACTTGCTCACGTGATCCAGAGTGGCGTTTCCCACGTGACCTTTGTGGGCGTCACATGACCCCGAAACGCACAGTTTATAAGGCTTGATGCACAGAACACTCATCGCTTCTCAGCTGTCTTCAGACCCTGTTTGGCGCTACCTTTGGATAACACTACTGGTTTACCTTGATCTTGGAACTCTCTCTTGGACTTCTTCGGATTACCCTTTTGTACCTTTGCTTGGAACTACTTACCTATTGCTGGATTTTTGACTCGACCCTAACTTGTCTTCGGATCATCCCTTGGTACCTTGTTGAACTTCTACGCCATTTCCCTTTTGGGAGTCAAGTCACGCCTTCAGTCCTACAGGTGGTTTATCCTGCATCCACGCTTGTCTGCGGTCCTCTTGCTCTACGGACCGCCTCATCTGAGTCTCGAACCTCCCTTCTAGGTTTCCTGGGTTTTCCAAACACTGGATAGGTAAGACTATTCAGATCCTTTGGTTCTTGTGATATATATTGTAATTGCCTGGAACTTAACCTCGTTCTTTTTGACAGCAGCATCGGTGTTCCAGAGGTTCCGTGGATCTGGGAAGTAACATCTCCCACCTGTGGCCCCAAAGGTCGCACAGCGGGTTTCTTTTGGTTCCCCTGTGCGTCACTTGAGGACGGAGGTTTCAACGGTCTACACGACACTCAAGTCAGAACAATATTAACTATTTGATAGTTATTTTAATTAGGTTATGTAGGTTGTTCATAGTTAGTTTAATTAGTTAATATAGTTTAATATTGTTTGTCTATTGTGCATTCATGTGTCGGTGTGGTGCTTTGTGGCTTTTGAAAGCATCCACTGTCTCTTCCAGCTGGGCCCTTCAAGCTTGTCTTGTGTATGTGTTTGCAGCTTGGGGTCCTGACTCACATAGGCCACTCCTGCTTCCCTTATCCATGGGCTCGCTAGGATGGTTTGGTGTTACACAATTTTACACAAGGGCTTTGGACTTGCCTCATAACTGTCGCCTGTCTGCTGCTGTTGTACTTGTGTTAACACCCCTAGTGGGGATTGGTTGCGTTTCATCCACCCGATGTCTGTAATGAATTTGGGTGAGTATGTGATTGATTTATGCATTAATTTATGTGGATTGTGATGTATGTAAATTTCTTGCCTGTATATGTGCTTGATGCACTTCATTCTGTAGACAGTAGCCTGCACCCTTGGCCTGTCAATGATGGTGTGAGGAGTTTGGAAGTAGCTCTGTGACCTGGACCAGTGACAACCAGCATGAAGACACACACACAGTGAACTTTCATGTCTTATTGATTTTTTTAATTCCCTTTCTGCAGGAAGATGAGCATCCAGAATACCTTTGCCAGTAGACACAGGGACAACAAATCCAGAGAACTGGCCACATTCGGTGGTGCAGACGTGTGGATGTGTGCGCAAGCACAGGCACAGGGCTTGTGTGAAGACATCCAACAGAAGCAGACGTGTTCCCAGGATCTCCAGCCAAGGTGAGCAGCACAAGGGCCGACAACGCAGCCAACCTTCCACCAGGCCACTTTCACATGCATGCTAAGTGGCACCAGTGCTGGGGAGCTTTGCCATGCATTGTTGGAGACACACACAGTACAGCTGGCATGCGCTGAGGGCCAATGCCAAGTGGCTTTACAAGTTATCAGGGGCACACGCAGGGGCCATCAAACATTTCCTGGAGTACCCCCTGCTCCATTGAAGCATAGTTATTAGGGTAGTAGCATTCCTAGCCAGATACTGATATGACGCACAGGGACACCCAGCGAGGCACAGACTCATGGCCAGTGCTTGTCATTTGCGTGTGCTAATTGTAAGGTGCACTACTTATTGAAATATATGGCTGCAAGAACACAACTTGTAGTGAGGTTGCACCTTGCTATACGGGTCTAGCAGCTCACCCAGGGACCATTGTATCATGTGTCATTCTTGACCCATGGTGTTCCATTTCCCACACGGCCACATGCGCCTGCCTTACTGCATTGACAGTGTATGAACCATCGGTGGGCCAAGCTAACGTATGGGTACAAAGCAGCAGACAGGGATGTTTGTTTGTGGAGAAGTCACTTACTTTGGAGCATAGATGGGGTTGTGTGTGTGTGTTGTAATCACACATTCAGATTAGTAACTCACGCTCTCTTTGCAGCATTGAAGTGCTCCTGTTACCGGACCTGAGAGTGCGCAGGCAGGAGGCCAGCACTCACCCCAGTGATAAGTCTCTCTTTGGCTTGCATTTGACTGTTTCAGTACAATGTGCATGATGAACATGTTTTCTCTAATTGAGTATGTGTTTTTGTGAATAGTTGTATTTTGCCTACTTTCCCTTGTTAATCCACATCCACTCTCCTGCCCCTCTTTCCAGTTCTCCTGATTACCAATGCCTGTCCATGCTACATATCCCTGACCCTCCTTTCCCGCCGGGGTCTCAGAGGCCTGTGTAAGAATTACCTTGCAGGCGCACAGACCACGGAGGGGGTGTTTGGTTCATGCAACTCCAGCGCCTGGACACCAGAGCTGTGACACTACCCATCAGTTGTTGCATTATCATTGTATGTTATGTACGGTAAATGGTACCCATCCTGTAGGAACATTGTTCAACTGTGCTACCTTGGTTGTTCTATCATTGTGCTTGTACATGTGCTTTGACATTTCCTGCTACTTCTAGTCATCTACTGGAGACTCTTCCAGGGTTTTTTGGTGCCTACAGGCTTTTTCCCTGGTTTGCGGGTTTGGCTCCTTGGAGCTCTCTGCGATTTGGTATTTTTACCAGCCAAGGTGGCCTCTGAGGGGGCTGGACCCTATTTACACGCAAGCTGGAACATGGAGAGCAAGGGGTAGGGTGATCCTGTATCCAGGTTGACTTGAGGGAAGAAGGCTACATGCCCCAGAGACAGATGTTGTGAAGGTCAAGGTGATGTGTAAGGGAGACCTTTTGTTGTTGGACAGTTGCCTTGGGCTACAGTGTTTTGGGCACTCTGACATTCTAATTGTACATTCTAATGTACATGATGTGTTGTGCAGGTCAATGCCTGTCCCTGTGTTGTGTTTACATTTCAGGTGTCAGGGGATTGGTGTGGTTTGACATGCTGGGGGGTTCACATGGCCAATGTTCACATGTGATGTGTACAGGACACTGAGGGTCACTTGATTTCACATGCATATATTGAGTGCATGTCCCTAATGACACACACAGTTGCACAATGATCCACCACACGTACAACCACCCTTCCATGGCCACAGGTGCACACAGATTGCATTCTCAGGCCTGCTGTGTCCATGCAGCACATGATCTATTGCCATTTGTCTATCCTGTACATGTGTCATTTGGTTGTGGATGTGATTAGTATTGTTCATGTGATGCTCAAGGTGTATCTGCAACACTATGGCTGCTCAAAGTGCTGTGTGCTGAGCAGTGTGTTGCAGGAGACACACACAGCACACGGGTTCAGGAGTAGGGATTTTGTGTTGCCCAATGTGCATGTGAACATCCATTCAGTGTTGTGTTCATGGTAGGACTGGTGGATAGCATTTGTGTATGGCTTGGTATGTGTGGGAGGCTGTTGGTCAGTCATTTCATCTGATTCCATGTCAGGCGTCATTGTCTCGGGACACTTTCCATTTATCACATGTCACTTTGTATCTTATTGGTCATGTGTTGGGCTTTTGCTATTGCATGCCATGTCATGGTGTGGCAGACAAGGGTGATGTGGGTTGGGAGGGTTTGGGTGACATACCAGGAATTGTCATGGCCTGTTTGGGGGGTGGGGGGTTGAATACACACCTTGCATGTGCTCCTTTTTTGGTCACACAGGATTGGTGATGTTTAAGTAGCTAGGGATGCACACATTGTAGCACTTCCGTGGCAACATTCTCAGCGTGGTAAGGTTGTGACAGTTGAGTGTCTCTTTGTCATCATCGATTGTCACCTGGTATGTGCCAGGCCTGTGTGCACTCCGCAGGGGTGGGAGTTTAGGTGAAGAATGTGGCCACAAGCTGGGTCCGGGTTGCCTCACCACGTGCCCTGTCCCCTCCCATGGGCAGCACCTGTGTCTGTGGTTGGGGATGTGGGGGCACCACCATGTCCACCGATACCTCCCGCTGTGTTGCAACATTGTGCAGGACACATGCTGCCACAATGATCCTGCACACTACTAGGGGTGCATATAGTAGCTTCCCACCAGAGCGGTCAAGGGAGCGGAAGCGTCACTTTAGCACTCCGAATGTGCGCTCCACTATGCCCCTGGTTGCAACATGGGCATCGTTGTTTCTTACCTGGGATGGTGTGCTGGGGTTCCAGATAGGCATCATCATGTCGTTGCTCAGAGGGTAGGCACTGTCCCCTGGGGAGGTGATAATAGTTGTGATTATTAGGGTTTCGTTATTTGTCTGTGTGTGACATGCATGCATGTGCACAGGCATTTGTACTCACCTAGGAGCCATGTGTCGCCATGCTGCCCAGCTTCCAGGGCCCGGCTCAGGGCGCACATTCTGTATATGAAACTGTCATGGCTGGAGCCAGGGTAGTTTGCATAGACAGAGGTGATGATTCCTTTAGCATCGCATACAACCTGCACATTGATGGAATGTCAGTGTTTGCGGTTCCGATAGATGTGCTCAGTGGCCCTAGGTGGACGTAGGGCCACATGGGTGCAATCTATGGCACCGAGCACTTTGGGGAAGTGTGCCACCCTGTAAAAGTCCTGGACCACGGCCTGCCTTTCTGTGGGTGTTCTGGGCATGTATATGTGCCTGCGTACTGAGGGGCGTGCAGTGATTATTGCCAACACCTGGTGTAGGCAGCGTGACTGCGTGGCCTGTGAGACCCCCCCCCACTATGGCAGTTGTCTGCTGAAATGACCCAGTGGCCACAAAAGGCAGGACATTGAGCACCTTCTCCAAGGGGCTCAATGCTTGGGAGCACAGGGTGGGTGATGTAAGGTCATCTTCCCACTCCCTGATGAGGTCTAGGATGATTTGAGGTGGAAACCTATACCTGCCATAGACGTGGTCATGAGGCATCCCAAAAAGGCTGGTCCGTGGGAAAAAAATGTGGGCCCTGGCTATTCTCCCCCTCCTGCGGTGTCCCACGATCAGTGCTGCGACAAATGGGGCATTCATCGTAGCGGTATATACGTGTTTGTTGTTTGCGGGGACGCTTCCGCCTGCCTTCGTGTGGCGGACGTGTTGACGCCTATGCGCGTCTTTTGCCGTGCTCGTGTTTCCCGTATTCGAATCCATGAATACGGGTTGTTCGCGTGCGTGTGGGCGTTCCGTGTATTTCCCTGCAGTACTTCCCCTGTTACGCCTTCTTTTTCACGCGTTGTTCCCCATTCCGTGGGTTACGCCCCATGTCCCACCCCCTTTTTGGTGTGTGCTGTAAGAGGATTCAATTCAACACTACAGCTAAGTCAATGCCTAGTCTGGGATACTGAATGGAAACCCTTATTGATATATCTTTACGTCCAGTTCATGCATTCTGGATGACTACCCCTATATAACACCCCTCTCTTGGAATCCCCCTGATCCCACTGAGCCAAGAAGTAGTTCTGTTTTGCAAGTTTAAAAGGTTTATTTGATAATTTAAACAATAGATATATATATCACACTTTATAATAAATTAATAATTGAATATCACACTTAATCTGAGCAGTAATCAATAATGGATAGACCGGCACTAGCACACTTCTTTATAATCAATGATAAATGGTTATAGGATGGATAAGATAGCAACAATACTTTTATGGTTTCAAATGGATGCAAGGTGGAATGAAATTGCAGTACAGAAATACTCAATATGATTTCAACAAAACAATGTAATCACTTTTCTCTGGCAATCCACTCCCCCCTTTATGCAATGCAAGGAAATGGAAGGAAAGCACACAGTTCTCAGAAATGCAATCAAATGTAATTCAGTTCACCCCAGCAAGCTTAGACTACAGAAGTTTGAAACACAGGCCCAAAATGCTTTTATATGTCCTGGCAATGAAGTGAAAAATATGCTAAAATGCTTTTAATTCCCTCTAGAGGTTCAGGGTGAGTGGTATCTAGTTAATATTAGTCCAGGCTCACTCTAGCAATGATTCAGGGATGGTTCTTAAGAGGCAAACACATTTTTAGCAAGGAAAGCAAGGAAGCTGCTGTTTTCACACGTGGCTGGATTTTTAACCAAATCGCAAATCGCGGTAAAATTCGCGAGTGCGAGAATCGGGATTACGGCAAAAGTATGAGGAGTAGGAATTCTAGGCTTGTTGAATAGTTGAGATTCTAAGCTTTCAGAGGAAAGTTAAACCAAGTTCCTAGCCCAAACGGTTCCAGAGATACGAGCGATTAAATAAAGGTAGTTTTTCGGATTTGAAATTTTAAAAGTTCAAAGCGACAGGTTACAGCTTGCAGATAGAAAATGACAGGTGACAGCTTTGCAAATGACAGGTGAGAGTTAGGAGGCAGTTCTGGTTAGATTAAAATAGATTGAATTATATTATTTTAACTAAGAGATTGGTTCTGCACAGTTCTGCTAGGTACTCACAATATATTTTTGAATTAGGCCTCGCCACGGATCTGGTCAGGTTTTCGGACTGGACTCCGGTTCTGGTCTCGGCACTTCACAGTGATCTGGGTCAGCTCTCTGGTTCTGCTAACAGCGGTCTCCGGTTCAGCTGGTCTCTCTCTGGATACAACACTGCTCTCTGGCAAATGGCAAGAGTTCTTGCAAAGAATTCAAACAGCTCGCCTGGCTGTGAATAGTGGCAATGATTTGAGGCCTGCTAAAGAGGGATTTATCTTGTAGTTGACCTCTCTGCTACAAATTCTGGAGTAAAGTCTTGGTCTCTGAAGGTGGATAGATTGAAGTCTCTATGTTGGCTCTCTGGAGGTTGATGGAGGTAAAGTATGGATTTTCCCGGCAGAGCGTCACACAGCAGATGGAATAGAATGTCCCTATCTGTCCTGACTGTCTGTTTTTATGTGTTTTGAAAGTGGGTGGAGAGGCTAGCTTTCTAGGCCCTACCCCTCTCCACTTGTCATTGGCCACTTCCTCCTCTTCCCCTTGATTGGGGGAATGAAATGAAGTGTCATCATGATGAGGTCTGTTTATGATACAGAGAACCCACCCCTGTCAACTTTACACACAATCTATATCTGATCCTAATAGACATATTTCATAGATAGACAGTTGTTTGGCATTGCATACACGCATCATGCATTTACTGATGGTAGCCCCTGTTCCAATTCTGTCGTTTCTAGGAGCTTGGGTTCAAAAATGGCAACATATTTCACTTTTTGGTCGGGTTACCAATATTGGATTTGTCCACGCATTTAAAGAAATGTTCGCAAAGCATGTGGGCATTAGGTGGTGGAGTGTCAGATTTTTAACATACATACATTTAGAGTAATATCCTCTTTTCCGCTAAAAACCCCCCTGAACATACCACCGGGTCCTAACACGTCTTCAAACGTGCACAGAAAAATCACAAGAATAATGATATCACTTATAAAATTTTCACAAGTCCGCTCTATGAATGATCCATCTTTTTAGATTTATGTTCTGGCCCCAAAGGGGTGTGGTTTCCCCCAGCACAAGGTTGAATTTCTGGTTTTTCCAGTTCTGCCAAGCCAGCTTGCTCTCACAGGCAGTGCTCCTCCCCTTTCCTTCCAGGAGGAAGCCACTTTTACGACCCCCATAATAAAACATTTGCCTGAGTCAGGGCAGGGCTTTGTTCAATTTCCTGCAGAGCCCAGGTAATTCAATCAGAGAAGTGTCATATCCCTTTTGGTGGGAACAGCAAAAGGCAGCTAGGCCTGGGAACACAGCTGTTGTGCAAGTCTCAACTCCTGTCGGGGGTAGCTGGTGGGCAGAATTCAGTTTCATTAAGCCAGGTTTCAGATAAAATGTCACTTTTTGTTCCCCAGTTTAAGTCAAGACAATTTTTACATATGCAGCTAGAATGCTGATTCTAAGTTCAAAACTATGACATTTCAACAGTGACAAACTATGTGACACTCAAAAGTAGGTCACTCAGTTAATTTAAAAATTTTTGATTTTTGGTAGTTTTAAATCCAGTTTCAGTTAGGCTGCTGCAGACCTGCAGAGCTCAGCCAGTCTTGTTATGAACATTCAAGTCACTTCAGAATATAACTTTACATTGTATCCACCTCTCAGTAAGTCTTTCTTTGGCCTGCTTTGGGTTCATTTATTCAGTTTTACACAAAAGTCTGGTGGTTTTAAAACGCCGGCTTTCTGATAGTGGTGAGTACTGGTAGTGCAACCATTTTGGGGATTTAAGAAAATGAATTCCCCACAGTTCTAGGTTGCTTTTGGCAATCAGCATTGCCATTCCCAATGGTTTCAGGCTACTGTGTGGGTAGTCCAATGGTGGTTTTAGGCAGTGCCCTTCTGTGCCCATAACATCGGCAAAAATGGGTGGCAGCCTATTCTTCATGCATTTCCCTGGGCATTTTCTGGGAAGCTCTGGCTATCATGATGTTTTCAATGCCAGTACTGCACAGTTTTTGTGGTAGGGCTCGGATGCATGGGTAAAAACATCCCACAGTGCGCGGACATTGTGCGCTTTCCCTGTGCGCGTTGCGCACAGCGTTTGAGCTGTTGCAATGACGTGTGTGCCCTTGTGCGCCACGCTCGGGTTTGGCACACATCCCGAGGAAAACACGCGCAGGGACTTCCATGAACCGCACGCGTGCGAGTGCGCCTGTTTTTTCATGCTTGCGCCTGCTTGCGCTACTTTTTTCGGCGCACGTTTGTTCCATGAATCGGCTCCATAATGTCTAAAGAAAAAATGTCTAAAAAAAAATATTCTAATATGTCATTTTTTATTTTGCATGTTTTTTTTTGCTTTCGTGCGTTTAAAAAAACGGTTTAAAAAAAAAAAAAGGGGGTTAGGGGAACCTCCCCCCCATTTCGAACAGAAAAAAAAATGACGTTAGATTTTTTTTTTTCAGACATTTGTTTTCCACATAATTTCGACTTTTTGTATTTCGACTTTATCACTAAAAACCATAATACAATGCTCTTCTGCCATTCAGAGCTATTGTTAGTATCATGAGTTGGATAACAGAATTTCTCTACATTTATTGATGAATTCATACATCCAGAAGTAATCAGACTGAAATCTTACATGAGAAGTCAGGCCTATTTTACACCACCTAGAACAATTGACATGGTATAATACATACATTCTTATTACTTTCGATGTAACAACATTGGACATCAATAGGACATGACCCAGCAGCTGAAGACTGTGACTATTTCTTCAAGAACAAATCTAGTTTGTGCTCGATTTCACTCTGAAAAATAAACATCTGTATTTTTGATGAGTACTGTCAGCAAATAGCGGCTGTTGCCATGGGCGTGTGCCTATTACCATCGCTTGCAAATCTTTTTATGCGATTCTTTGAAATCACATGTGTATTATCATTGGATAAATTATTTAAAAATATTGTACAGTTGAACAGATATATCCATGATATTTTGGCCATATGGAATGACAAAGAGGAGTTGGAGGGATTTTTACAGTATATAAATAGTAACATCTTCGGAATAAAAATCACAGGGCATCATGATAGCACTCACATTCCATTTTTGGAGCTAGAGATCTATATAAAAGACAACAAACGAAACACGGGGGCCCTTTGCAAGGAAACCTAGATCATCCCTACTCTAGACGCTACTAGCTGCCATCGAAGATCAAATATTGTAAACATCCCAACAGGGAATTTATAGGACCTCATTCATGTGCCGGGCAGACCCACCGTGCAGCGGGCACTCCTACAGTGTGTCTAAGCTAAGCTTAAGGCAAGCCCGTCTATACCCATCCGGCCCCTGGATGGGCCCTGGGCTCTGGAAGGGAAACATTATATTTCGCTATAAAGGGAGGACCCACATATTAATACAAAAATGTACTAAGCAGGGGCAGAATTGTTGGCCCTGGCCCCTACTGAGACTAGGTTTGAAACATTTTTGCCTGCAGGAATGGGTTCAGCAGAGAGCGCAACAACAGCTGGTGAACAAATTAATAGGTGTAAAGATTCCCACTTAGGCTCTACCAGGAATACTCACACATCTGCCCTCATGGGCTTTTCAATTAATGACAGGTCGGCAGTTGCCCACAGGGATGACATATTTTCACTTTTAGATTAGTTCTCTCCTGATCTATTGGGCATAACTGAGTCTTGGTTCTCCCCTTCCTCTGAGCCTGGCATTGTTCAGATGCTCCATTTAAAATGACATTCTTCGCTCTTATAGACCCACTCCACCCCCTGTGGGTAGGCAGGGGTTCAGCTTTGATTCATGGATCATCTCTAAACTGTACTTAGCCACGGTGGAGGCAGCAAATGCTTTTGCACCAGTTAAGGCTAGCAAAACCCGGGCTAAGCCTCTCAGCACCCTGGTTTAATGCTGAGCTAAGGTCTCTTAAGCAGGTGTGTCGCCAACTGGAGGGCAAATGAGAGGTGAATATGGTATAGCCTCCAAATCTATTCATAAGCAGTCCGTTTCTCGGTATCAGGAGGCGATTTGGATGGCTAAATCCCAGCAATTTGCTGAGCGGATTCTATCAGTCTCCTGCTCAGCATGGGAACTCTTTAAAGTAGCAAAGGAGCTCTCATCAGTAACCCCTCCTATTAATCCACTACGTTCACAAGTGCAGTGTGATCTAATCAGCTCCTTCTTTGATGAAAAGATTCAGGCAATTTGCAAAACTATCTCTACCAATGGGACAGGTGGCCTAGAGGAGAGGTTCCAGGGGCAACCCCGGAGTGAAACAAACACAAGCTGGATGGGTCAATTTGAGCCTATCATGGATGACATTGTCAGTGGGGCCCTCAGGAAACTGAATCGGCCCTCCCTCACCACCCCTATTCCTCTCTGGGTGCTACATTCCCTGCCGTCGGAGGTCATCCCTCTTTTCACTGCAGCACTTCAGTCTTCATTCTCTATGGGGTATATCCCGAGGCCTTGAAGCACGCACTTGTTTCTCTTTTGGCTGCTAATTATTGGCATATGTCACTCACATTATTTAGAATCCAGGGGTCTTCTACATCCTTTTCAATCTGTTTTTCGCCCCATGAGGGATAGGGAGTAAGTGATGATTTTGGTTCTGGATGACCTGGCATGCCTGCAAGACCACATGGATGTTGGAGTTTAATTCTTCTTGATCTCTTCATGACTTTTGACACTATTGATCATAAGATTTTGTTGAAGGACCTTGAGAGCGCAGGAATTTCCGGTCCCCCTTTTTCTTGGTTTACATCTTCTCTTACAGAGCGCATGCAGACGATGTCACTATTTCCTTTTCAATCTTCTCCACATTCTCTAGTGTGTGGGGTCCCCCAGGGGTCATCTCTTTTCCAGCTTCTCTTTAATCTTTACCTATGTCCTTTGGAAGATTTAATTCAGGAGCAGGGGTACGGTTTTATACCTACACCGATGATACTCAGCTGTTTTTTCAGCTAGATTCTCCCGTAAGTGAACACCCTTCTCTGTTGAGAAGCTGTCTTGCAGCAGTAGGCGAGTGCATGGCCAAGAACTGGCTGAAACTGAACAGAGAAAAAACTGAGATCATGGTAAACAGGCGCTGTTGAATTGCAGGCTGCTTGGACTAATGATTTTTGGACAGACTATCTTGGCCTATGCCCTGCTCCCAGTAACTCAGTCAAAAGTCTTGGCATCAGAATAGTGCCTTCTGGCCCTTGGGAGCTTCATATTTCATCAGTATGCAACTTTGGTTTCATTAAACTGAAGATCTTGAGGATGACATTGCCTTTCTTACCTTCTGAGTCCCGACCAAAGGTGGTAGCTGCATCGATTTTTGGGTCCATTGACTATTGTAATGGAATTTATCTGGGGCAACCAGCCTTGTGGATCCAAAGACTGCAGCATCTCTAAAACGCTGCAGCCCAGCTGGCACTGGGACCTGGTCGGTTATCTCATTCACAGGCTCTTCAAGTTCTTCGGCAACTACACTGGCTCCCGGTGTACAGCTGAATTGAGTTTTAGATTCTCTGCATCACTCACCGGTCTTTCTACCACCTTGGTGCTGAGTATCTGCAGGCTAAGCTTATTCCGTTTGGCCCCTCAAGGTCCCTCCCTTTGGCTTCTCAGAAATGTCTGGCTGTTCCCGGATTTTGGAGGGCATGTGCGGAAGGCAGAGCCTTTTCTACTCTCCCACCTGCTATGTGGAATTCTCCCCCAGACCATCTTTGGGATGTGAATGATCATTTGGACCTTTGGAAAGCATTGAAGGCATATCATTATTAGTTTTGTTTGCGTTTGTCTTGGTCTTAGAGTAGCTCCCTCCCACATGCTGTTTCTAGTGCCTAGATACCTTTGGGCCATAGTTCACACTGTATACATGTTATTACATTACATTAAATTACATTACAGAGAAACTGTAGTGAAGTAATGGAGAGAGATAAAGAATTCCAACTAATTGCTGATAAATTAATTGCCCGAGGTTACACTAATCCGATCACCAGACAACTTAAAGCCAGATCACTTAATAAAACAAGCAGTACATTAATGACACCAAAACACAGCGATGAATCCAAGACAAATCCCCAAAGATATAGATGTATAACCCCATGAATTGAAAATACCAAAATCATTGATCAAATACTTTCCAAATATTGCCATATACTCTTATTAGACAAAGATGTTGCAATGACCTAGAGAAAAACACAGCATAATCTGTACCAAAGCGCCCTCTTTATGTACTCGACAGAACCCACATTTTATAAGTGTGGCCACGGCAGCATGTGCAAATATGCCAAGAATAATTACACGCCCTGCAGGAATGGCTGTGTAGTTATGGTTATACGCCGTTTAACGAATCCTCACCAAACCACTGAAGGATTATTCAAAGTTTGGTGCAGTTTTGTAAGGGGGTGGGGGCAAGGTTATAGGGGCGGTCCCCGAACATTTAGAATCCTCATAGACATAACGGAAACAAAAATGTGCTTGTGCCTTTAGCCCAAATCGCTGGACGGATTTGCACCAAACATACGCGAGGAGCGGCGGCTTGATCCCGAAAGCGGGCTTTTGCAAATTGTGTGTAAATCCATCCAGTAGTTTATTTTTTTTAAATGGCCAAAAAGTAGGTAGAAAATAGTTAGTGGTATCTGGGACTAGTCCCCATACTCCCTTCCTGATTCGTTGTCCGTGGACTCCTCTGGACCAATCAGAGAGCAGTGTGACATTCCCGGATATCATACATGTTTGCTGATTGGTTCATTAAAAACATGAGGTCTGTCAAAACTTTTGAAACGGTCGCCATGTTGGATTCGCAGACTGCGCCCCTAGTCCAAAAACATTGTGGTAAAAATATATTGAAAAACACAACATTACACTTCTCAAACTAATAAAAACATGTCTGGGGAGGTGAGGAGTGATGAGGATGGGATGGGATATGGCTGTAAAAAGCCAGAAATCAGGCATGTTTACATCACTGTCTGCAAACATCTCAAATAGGGCCATTTCACGAATCTACACAAGAGCTTGCAAATAGATTTTAGACCCAAATTTGAATGTTTGTGGAAAGCTTGCTGGGATTTTGTCAAGAGGGGGAAAATAAAAAGGGGGGTCTCAACATTTTTAGATGGCTTATATCTTTGGTGCTGTTTGACGAAAATGCACAGAGGTTTGCAGATAGATTACAGACCCAACCTTGAATGTGTGTGCAAGGTTTGAACGGATTTTGTCAAGTAGGGGCTGTGTGATATGAATATTCTTGGCATGTCCATTTTGTCACTTTTCAAAAAATGAAACATGGATGGATTTGCAGCAAACTCGTGCAAGGAGCATTGGCCAGGACCCGACAGCATGGTTTTGCAAATGTGTCCATGTTTTATTTTTTGAAAAGTGTCATAATGTAGGTACAAAAAATTGCGATATACCTTTGGTGACTGAGATGTGGCCAATGGCCCGGACAATCTGGCTACTGGCCATGGCCATGAGGAACCGGAAATGGTGTTAAAGTGGAAATGGCCGCCAGGGACCGGTTATGTGGTAGAGGTTTGAATGGCCAAACACATTCTGCTTGTGGTAAGTGCTGGACGGCATTGCAGCAAACATGAGCAAGGAGCGATAAACAAGGACCTGAAAGCATGCTTTTGCAAATCTGCCTTGTGTTTTATTTTTTCCAAAGTGTCAGAATGTTAAGTACAAAAACTAGTGATAACAAGGACAAATGTCTACTCTGATTTGCTCATTGGGAAATGCGCATGGCCGAAGCCCATGCCCCATGGATTGTGGAGACTGGCCATAGCTGCAAGCCATGAGCACTGGCCATTGGTCATATTATGAGGGTATATTGAACACTGAACTGGGATGCAGGGTAGGTGCAGTTGGTAACAGGGGTGGTTTGGTGGGGGTGGGGTCTTGGTCGAGCCTCATGCCCTAAGCAATTCAACCATGACTTGCATCCCCAGCATGCGCTGCTGATAACGACACACATCAGTATGCATTGCAAAAAATAAGTTTGTTAAAGGAGGTTTATAATTCTTTCATATATGTTAAAAGAGGAATTATTAATAACTTATATACAGTGATGTAACATCATGAAACATTTTTACTCATAAAAACTTATGAAATTCACTGAAAAAACATTGTTAAAGTAAGTGACGTTATGGTTGAGATGCACTCATAGAAACCTATGAAATTCAGTGAAAAAACTTTGTTAAAGGGAAGTTATGGTAACAAGTAAAATTGAAAAACCCAAGAAATTTGCCAGATATGGTGAGCTATGCAACCATAACGCGTGCCACCATGATGCACTGCTAACACTAACACCCTGCACATCAAAGATGACATCACAAATGACATCATCAATGTCACCTGCGAGGGGGATGTGACGGCTCCCCAGCCAATGAGGAGGCTCAAAACGGGGCCATTACCACATGGTAATCCCGCAATCTCCCGCCCGAGGGAGGCCGCCATCTTTCCCCCGCCGGGATTTTAGGTAAGTGCTGCCACATGGCCTGCATCCCTGTGTGCCCTTCCCCTCACCCCTTTTTCCCCCTCCCATTTTTGCTCCACTTACCTTTCATGGCCTGGTCCCTCGCCGATGCCGGGAACCGCAGTGATCCTGGCGTGTCCCTGCAACCTTGTCAATGACCGTCATGGAAACAGAGAAAGGGCTATGTAGTCCCTTCGCTGGATCCATAGCAACAATATTTATTTTCTTTTTCTTTTTTTTATTAAAACCAATCGATTAGTATCCGTGCCAGATACTAAAAGCAACATTACCATCGCAGGCTGGGCAGGTAATATTGCTTAAGAAGCAATTCTTTAAGAGCAATAATTAACATGTAAATTGTTTCCAACCTCAATCATGATCCACATGTCTGCGTAGATTTCACTGCGTCTATCTACAATTACCATTGGACTATGATGGCATACACTAACGCGATGATGCCATAAGTGATGACATCACTTGTAATGACGTAAATATTGAAGTCAGTGCAGATGCCATTACACACGGGTGCATTACAGAATGTAACCAGGGATAATATAGCGCCTAATATTCCGACATGGAATTTCACTTTGAGTACCATATTAACTTACAATGAAATGTCTCAAGCTCTTGTGTTGGGGTGCTTAATAATCACCAAAATGAACATACAGAATGCTTATTAACAAAAGTAGTGGGACTAGACAGATCAAACAAAATATCACCTATTAACAAGTGGTTGAGTAGTTGCAAACGCACACTTTAATTTCAATAACAAATGTACTATATATATATATACATATATATATATATATATATACATTCAAATGGGCCCTCATTACGAGGTAGCTGGTAAAACCCGCTGGTAGGCGGTGGGTTACTGGAAAACCAGTGGCACCGTTTCTGCCACCTGCATGTTATCCCGGTGGCACCGGGATACAATGGCAGGCGGCGGAACAGTAAATCCCCATTCCTGTGAATTTGCATAGGACTCCATGGGAACGGGGTCACTGAAGCAGCGGCACTGTTGCTAACGGTGCGGGTGCTTCAGTGAAAACACTGATAGTAGGGGCTGGCACTCCCGGCAGGTCAGGCCTGCCGGGAGTTCCGTGCCCCTATTGGAAAACGCGCAGTTTGGCAGTTGGGGAAGGGTGCCGGTACGTTGCTACCAGCACCCTTATTTCCGGACTGCCAATCATGTAATGAAGCCCATGGACTTTAGTTAAAGAATATTACAAATACTAGCACAAGTGGAAAGCAAGTTATCTCACAGATACCTTGGAATTAGACAAGGGTTTCAGAATAATAACAACACAGCGTGCTCATGCAGATAGAGTACTTCAATATCTACATATGTTTTAATTTGCACAATCATCTTATGTTTTATTAGACTTTTTTGGTGAATCTTGAATTTGGTCATAATCCATATGTAAACTTAACATACAAATTAAAGTATTTATATTTTTTTGGGGAAAATGTTACCACTTTTCATTGCGTTGTTATGAATTTGGTCATTGATTCCAGTTTATTAATTAAGAGTGCCATAGTTGCAGCCTTGAAAAAGCCCTGATTGGGTGAAACACATGTTGGCAATATTACTAAACTAAGGGCCTCATCAAGACATGGGTGGTAACCCAGTGCTAATTGCACCGGGATACCACCCAATGCAATTTGCTTTACGGCAACTCGGTCTGACGCAATTTGTGCCGGATCCCGAGTTGCAGGGGCGGTAAATCCCCATTCCCCATTGGGTGCATAGGACCCAATGGAGTTGGGGGGCACGATTACCACCAGCTGTAATAGCACTGTGGTAGTAGCACCGAAAACGGCTGAAAAGGGGCAGAAAGCTGGAGATTTACCTCCAGTAAAAAGCTAGAGTTAAAACTCCAAACTTTCCACCCAACTCATAATTGGGCCAACCCTTAAATGCGGTGGTAACAGCTGCGTTACTGCCGTATTTCAGGGCTGAAGCCCAACTTGTGATTAGGATCTACGACTGTAAATAATACACAGTAACATTTCAAGAGTGATACTAGAGAAGAACTGTTTATTGATGGTAAAATGGACCTGTCTGATTGCACAATTGATCTTTGTACTTTGAATCTACAAAATATTACAATTCCTGTATGAAGAAATATAATATTAAATCAGACATGATTTTTTATTTTAATGTTATTTAAATAGCATTCATAAACATTACTAATGAGCAAATGAGAACTGGAGGATAATCTTTGCTAGGTGTAGTATACATTGCCGATTAATTTGATTGATTGATTAACTGGTTTGTTATTTATTATGCGCCTATACACCAGTGTTTCAAGGCGCAACAAGGCAAGGGGAGGGGAACAAAGGAAGGACAAGACAAACGATCTTACAAGGCCTAGTGTCATTTAGATCATGCAAGTGAGCAACAAGAAGTGCAGGGGAGCGAGTGTAGGGAGAAGTGCACCCAGAGCAGCAGGGCCCTGAGTTAAGTGCAAGGAAGGCTGAGACTACATGGGGCAATCCCAGCCCGCTAGTGCTAGGTTAGCCAGGTGGCAGTGCAAGGTAGGCCAGGGGCAAGTGCATGCAGACTGGTCAGGGGGTGGCCTGGTGTCCTGTGCGACTCAGAGGACACCAAGCGTCCAGTCAGTAGACAGAGCAGGAGCAAGGGAGGGGTATAAGGGGAGAGGGAGTGAGAATAAAGAGGAGAAAAGGAATGTCTTGAGGATCTTCCAGAATTTAGGGAGATCCGGCTCAAGGCAGAGAGAGGCAGAGAGGCCATTCCAGAGGGAGGCACCTGCAGAGGAGAGAGTTCTACCCCCCTCATTGAATGGCATTTACAAGTCTCTTTCATGCTAGTCTCTTAACCCCCCTAGAACAATAGTGGTTGGGTTACACAAACTCTCATGTTCAAGACGCTTTGATGATTCTAAACATCTAAGGCCCCCATCCATGGCATGCACTGGTTTTCCTGTTGAAGCTCTCACTAGCATCCAAATAAATAGGTGGCGAGAGGACGAGTGCAGTTACCGGCAGAGTGGACTGCTAGTTGTGAGCTGCTGTCTCCCTGGGAAAGGTGAACAGGGTTACACCCTGCAACTCAAGATCTTTGAAGAAGCCCTTTGCAGCCCAGAGCACCGCGTGGTGTGTGAGAGAGTGCAGCTACAGGAAGAAAGTACATTTAACTCTGAGGTAGCCGCTGCTTGGATGCACCTCATAGTTACATCATAAATATAAACACTAAACATATCATGAATGAAAACCAGACTGTGAAATCTCAATCCATCGAGAAGGAGATACGTGACAAGGCTCTCCAACCTGCTTGTAAGAAGGCCAATATGGCTGACTCTCTAAAAGAATCAAGGGTCATGCAATCTCTAAATATGACACCGGGGATTAGAATCACCCCTCTTACCCCCAAATGGTACATGTACAAAAATAAAGCTTAACACAAATAAAAGCCTTGAAATACATTACCAAGACTGATCTAAGCATGCTTAAATTTGAAGAAATTGATTGAAAGTTAATACCTCCGAACCAACAAAATATAGCTGAGGTAGTGTCTTTTGATTTGATGACTGCACAGACAGAACCAAATGGCCATATTCAAACAAGGTCATGCTCAGGAACCCCCTTGGTTTAGACTTTTCACGTGTTAGCTCTGATATTTCATGCTTACGTTATAAGCTAAAGGATGCTGAGCAACAAATACAATTGACGGCTTCAAAAATTTCAGCACTTAATTTAATGATTAGTTCATTCATCAATCACTATGACAATATCAGAGATGAGATGAAATCTCATACACTGATAGTAAGGAAAATTAAATTAATGTTACAAAATATGGAACAACCGCTGTCTAATATAATCAGACTAAAGCTAAATTTACCAAGCCTACAAGAGAGTGTCGATAAGTGAGAGAAAACAGCAGCAGAGGAGACAGTAGAAACAGTTATAGGCATAAAACCAATTGTCCTCATTATGAGGTTGGCGGTAACCCCATACTACTGTTTCTGCTGCCTGATATCCTGGGGCTACCAGGATATCATGAGCGGCGGAACAGTAAATCCCCATTCCCGTGGAGTCCATTAGGACTCCACGGGAATGGGGACCCTGAAGACCCGGCACTGTTGTTAACGGTGCCGGTACTTCAGTGAAAATTCTGCCGGTAGGGATCTGAACCCCCAACAGGTCAGGCCTGTCGGGATTTCCGTGCCCCTGCTGGCAGACTTGTAATTGGTCTGTAAATGGTGCATGTACGTTGATACCAGCACCTTTATTTCCGGAACACCAAACTTGTAATGAGGCCCAATGATTGCAATGAATAGCCTGAAAAGAGACAAAGCAAATGACATTATGGATATTGAAAATTGACATGTGGGAATAAAACAGAGCAAAAAATGGAAACAGGCGAAACAGAACAGTAAAGGAGAAAACAGCCGCAAAAGAAATCTAAAAACAAACAAATGAAGAGAGCAAATAAAAAAAATCAGGAACCTTATTAAGATCTCACAGATGAAGCAGCCGTAGAGGCCAATAGAAAACAAAATGAGATCAACTCTCCTTTGATAAGATTAAAACACCATCATGTCAATCAAAAAAAGCAGACTTCAGGGGCAGACTTCAGGGGCAGAAATGTAATCAAAGGTGGACTGTGACTGGTCATGGCTTCATATCCAAAGAACATAAAGTTTGAATAAATGATAGACATTGTGCCTCATTATAAGTTTGCCAGTCTGGAACCAAGGGTGACGGTAAGCTCACCAGCACCCTTTTTTCCAGACCAGCAAACTACGAATCTGCCTGCTGGAGCCGTTGTGCCTGACAGGTCTGACCCTGCCAGGCCTTGCGGCCACAGTAGGCAGACTCTTCACAGGAACACTGGCACCATTGCTAACGGTGCAGGTGCTCCCGTGTCTCCACTCCCATAGAATCCAAGAGGATTCTATGGGATTGGGGATTAACAAATGTACTGCCGCCTGACTTCCCAGCCGCCGGACTCATGATGAGCCGGTGGCACCGGGAAGTCAGGCACCAGTAACGTATTACGGGTCCAGCGGCAACCCACTGGTAGCACCCGCAGGGTTACCGCCGGACCCGTAATGAGGCCCATTGTCTTGGAAAGTCAATAACACTAGGATAGCTTGGATAAAATGGACCTCTAGCCCTTGACAGTGGTATGATCTGTAATATGTTAAGGTGGCCATCCAGCATGAAAAACTGATCTTTCTCTGTGCAAAGTCCATAACAAGAGAGAAGCTTGGATAAGAAGGACATCTAGCCCTCAACAGCAGCATGATCTGTGCTATGTTAAAATGGCCATCCCACCTGGAGAACTGATCTTTCTCTATGGAGAGTCAATAACACAAGCAAGATGTGGATAAGGTGGTCAGCTAGCCCTCGACAGCAGCGGGATCTGTGCTAGGTTAAGGCGGCCATCCCACCTGAAGAACTGATCTCTCTCTATGTCAAGTAAATAACACTAGGATAGCTTGGATAAGGTTGACTCCTAGCCTTCGACATCGGCGGGACCTGTGCTATGCTAAGATGGCCATTCCGCCTGAAGAACTGATCGCTCTCAATGGAAAGTCAATAACACTAGGATTACTCGGATAAGGTGGATTATTAGCTTTTGACAGCGGCAGGATCTGTGCAATGTTAAGATGGCCATTCCTCCTGAAGAACTGATCTCTCTATGGAAAGTTGATAACACTAGGATGGCGTGGATAAGATGGACTACTAGCCCTCGACAGCAGCATGATATGTGGTATGTTAATATGGCCATCCCACCTGGAAAATGTATCTCTTGCAATGGAAAGTCAATAACACTAAAATATCTTGTATAATGATGGGCAACAAGCCCTCAACAGCGGCATGATCTGTGCTATGTTAAGATGACCATCCCTCCGGAAGAACTGATCTCTCTCTATGTTAGTCAAAAACACTAGGATAGCTTGGATAAAATGGACTACTAGCCCTCGACGGCGGCAAGTGCTGCAATTTGTTAATATGGCTATCCCACCTGAAGAACTGATGCCTCTCTTTCTGGAAAGTCATTAACACTAGGATAGCTCTGGAAGATGGACTGCAAGCCTTCGACAGTGGCAGGATCTGTGCTATGCGAAGATGGCCATCCCACCTAAAGAACATATCTCTCTCTATGAAAAGTCAATAACACTCGGATAAGATGGACTACTAGCTATTAACAGTGGAAATCTAATACCTCCAATCCAAAAGAGAGCCACAAACAACAACATAAGGGTAAACCACAAGGGAAACCAAATCAGGCTAGTGTACCATCTGGACCCAAACCAGATGGAGGTCAGAACAAACCCCAATTCATCAAAACATTTGGGAAATGTTATGTTTGTGGGTGAACTGACCATGTGAAAGGGGATTACAGATGCAAGGGTAAACCTTCAGGGGTCCACACTGTCTCCTTAGCCTTCTCCCCAGAGGAAGAAGTACATATGACCAGTGGAAACTTTCACCTACTGGCTGACAAATCCATTAGAGTCTCAGCTTGTGTTTCTTTAGTGTCCCGGGGCTTGTGGGAACAACAGAATCTAGATGTCTATAATTCAATCCCAGATAATACTAAAGAGTATTATAAAGATAGTGTTCTTGTGAATGGTCAGGAAACCCCTGCCATCAGAGACACTGGAGCCAGCATAACTGTGGTGGATGAATCATTTTTCAAGGTGGAGGATGTTGCTAAGGCACCCAAGCTCCTCACCAAGTTAGCTGGAGCCCCTGCGCAAATGCTGCCCCAGTTACCAGCTCTCATCCAGTGTAATGATATGACTGTCAAAATACCTGTTAGTGTGCAGAGTGAAGTGCCTGGGTAATGACCTGAACATTCTTGGAGTTGTGTCAAGGACCCCCATGCCTCCCAGTAAAAGGAAACAGGAACTCACTTGGTCTGCAAGGGAGAGAACCTTGAGAGTTGATAGAGGAAACTATCACTCCCACTCCAAAGGGGAAACCCAAGACCTCCAGGAAAAAGTCAGACAGCACTCCTGTGCTACCAACAAGGACATCACCAAGATTGTCCAAAGTCACACCTGTGACTCCTACACCTGCTGAGACAGAGTGTGAGGTGCAACCTTGTGTGGTTGAGCCAGTATCTGAAGAATCAGATCTGGAAGAAGACACTGTCTTAGTTGGAGATCTTGACCCTGTTGACCATCCTGTGCTGCAGTCTTTACTGGCAGAAGGTGGACCCAACAGGGCAGACTTTAGCAAAGGACAGAGAGTGTCCTACTCTTGAAGGTCTTCGACAACAGGCTGCTAACCAACTTGATGGGCAAGAAGTTGGAAGGCACAGGTTGAACTGGGAAGATGGCCTCTTCTACAGTGAACCAACTGAGTCTATCAATGGGGACTGAAAAAGAATTGTAGTGCCCTTGCTAACCGACTCTAGTTCCTATAGTTAGCCCATGAGATACCTTTGGATGGTCACTTGAGTTTCAAGAAGACCAAGGAAAGGCTCTCTCTCTACTTCTACTGCCCTAAAATGGGTTCAGAAGTTGACAAATTCTGTAGGAGCTGTCACACTTGCCAAACCTCTGGCAAGAGTGGAGCCAAGAATGTGCACCCTTGGTGCCTCTCCCAGTGGTGGGAATTCCTTTTGAGAGGGTGGGCTTTGGCATTGTCGGTCCCCTTGACCCTCCCACATCTTCAGGGAACAGGTTAAACCTGGTTGTAGTAGACCATGCTACAAGATACCCAGAAGCCAGACCTATGAGAACTATTATAGTTCAGGCTGTGGCTAAGGCTCTAATTGGTATTTTTACCAGAGTAGGGTTTCCTAAGGAAGTGATATCCGACAGGGGATCCAATTTTATGTCCCACTACATGCAAGCCATGTGGAAAAACTGTGGTGTCACTTACAGGTTCTCTACACCCTACCATCCACAGACAAATGGACTAATAGAGAGGTTTAATTGTACTATGAAGAGCATGATAGGTGCTTTAGAAGAGCCCCTTAAGAAAAAGTGGGACCTTCTACTGCCATGCCTTCTCTTTGCATATAGAGAAGTCCCTCAGGAGGGAGGGAGTGAGTTACAGTCCCTTTGAGCTTCTCTATGGCCATCCAGTCAGAGGTCCATTGGCCCTGATCAAGGAGGGGTTGGAGAGTGCTCCTTCCCCCACGCCAGTCAGAGTGACTGACTACGTGATAGGTCTCCAGAGGAGAATGTCACACATGATTGCAGAAGCAAGTGATAACTTAAAAGCAGGTCAGGCTCTGGTCAAACATTGGCATGACCAGAAGGCCAGCATGGTTGAGTTTACTCAAGAACAGCTTGTATTAGTTATGGTGCCAACAAGCCAGAGGGCCTTGCAGGACACATGGATAGGACCTTTCAAGGTTGTGTGCAAACTTGGAGAGGTGAACTATTTGGTGGATTTAGGCAGACCTAAGGAGGCTCCCAGAGTCTTTCACACCAACCGTTTAAATACTTATGTCTCGAGACAAGAAGTAGGAGCTTTGCTTCTAGCTTAAGCTCAAGAGGAAGAGGAGAGTGAACCTCTTCCTGACCTCCTCAGAGGCAAACCTTTAGATGAACAGATAGAAGGAGTTAACCTCTCTTTTCAGCTGACTTCTGAACAACAGGAGGAGTGCAAAGTTCTGTTGAATCAGTTTGCCTCCCTGTTTTCACTCTCACCAAGCTTGACCCCTTGGGGCCAGCATGATAATCCCACTGGTGACTGTTTACCTGTGAAAAGCAGAGGTTACAGAATGTCAGAGCATGTGAGATCCCATATCAGAGGAGAGGTCAATAAGATGCTTGATATCCGGGTTATAGAGCCCTCTACAAGTCCATGGTCTAGTCCAGTTGTTCTAGTACCAAAGGCAGGATCCAAGGAGTTGAGATTCTGTGTGGACTATAGAGCTGTAAATGCTGTCAATAAGACTGATGCCCATCCATTGCCAAGGACAGATGAACTGGTGGATATACTTGGTTCACCCAAGTACCTCAGTACATTTGATCTAACTTCAGGCTATTGGCAAATAGCACTGACAGGCCATGCCAAGGAGAAAACTGCATTCTCCACCCCAGCCGGCCTCTACAAGTTTAAGGTTATGCCTTTTGCACTAAAGAATGCACCTGCTACATTTCAAAGGATGGTTAATCAAGTTCTGAATGGGATGGAGGACCTCTGCTTGGCATACTTGGATGACATTACAGTGTTCGGCCCTACATGAAAGAACATATTGTTCACCTGGGATATGTTTTACAGGCTCTTGAGCAGGCCCATCTGACCATAAAGGCAAGCAAATGTCAAATTGGTCAGAGCAAAGTGGTCTACCTTGGTCATGAGGTAGGAGGAGGTGAAATAAGGCAGTTGCCCAGCAAAGTACAAGCTGTGCAAAACTGGGCCACACCTACTACTCAAACCCAAGTGAGGGATTCCCTAGGCCTCACTGGGTACTACAGGAATTTCATAGAGAACTATGGGTCCATAGCTTCTCCCTTGAATGTGATCTCCTCTCCAAAATTCCCTAAAAAGGTTAGATGGAATGGGGAGTGCACTCAAGCCTTTGAAAACCTGAAGAAAGCCCTTTGTCAAGCTCCAGTCCTAAGTGCTCCTGATTATCACCAACCCTTCATTGTGCAGACAGATGCCTCCAATATAGGTATAGGTGCAGTCCTTAGTCAACTGGATGAGAAAGGTAGGGAGCACCCCATTTGCTTCATCAGTAGGAAACGGAAGGAAGCAGAAACAAGGTGGGCAACCATAGAGTGTGAATGTTTTGCCATTGTGTGGTCTCTGAAGAGGTTTAGACCATACTTGTATGGATCTATCTTTGTGATTCAGACAGACCAGCGACCCTTGAGATGGTTAATGCAAATGAAAGGGGAGAACCCAAAACTTCTAAAATGGTCAATCTGCCTGCAAGGGTTCGATTTCACCATTGAGCACAGAACAGGATGTCACCGCCAAAATGCTGATGGTCTTTCTAGGATGTTTTTAACCGACTAGAGGTAGAGATTCATCCAGGAGTGGATGAAATCCTCCTGTCCCTTAGTCTGGGGCGGGGGGGTGAGTGTTAGGGAGAATTCTCATAATTGGCTGATTACCCTTACCTAATGAGTCCCTCAGCAGCTTTGCTGGATTTCTAGGATTGATTATTTTTACCTGGTAAGAGTGTGAGCCTTTTCTCCCACTCTTACATGTGTTTTTCTGTGTGTGTTAGGCAGAATCCTGTGCAGTTCCCTTAGGGAGCACTACAGAAGATTTAGACTACAGGTATATGCAAGAAAATCCCCTTTGGTATCAATCTGTACCACAAAGATTTAGTTGGTAGCTGTGGCTAAGCAGTCAGACGTATGTCAGAGGGAGATGAGCAGGATTCAGGGTTTACCAATTAGGGTTTCAGTACTATGAAACAAGGAAACACTGACCAAAGCTTTGTTTCAAAAATATATATATATATATATATATATATTTATTTTACACACTCTGATGTTCACACACAAATCACTATTATTAAAGCAATTTAAATCAGTCAAGAAAAGTATACACAACTCCCTATCTAAATTGTAGACAAGTATGAACAAGAGTGAAAACTGAGCAAAACGGCACAGTGTAAACCAAGCAGAAATGGCACACTAACAATTTCTCAGAAGGGAGGGAAAGGACAAGTTATACAGGATTAGACTCTTTAACACACCAGCAACACTTCCCAAGTAGATTGTGAACAGGTTAGGCAAGGCAGTACTTTAGCATATGTAATACTGAGGTGAAAACCAAGCAAAATGGCACTTCACAAGTTTAAAAAGAGGGAAGGAAAAGGTGGATATAAGAGTTAGGTGCACCAACACAGTTCTAGGTGAGAAGCAATCTAGAGAAGGCAGTTGTAACAGATTTAGCCAGAGTCAATAGGCCTGTGCCAGAGTCAGTGGTACAAGACTATGTGCCCAGGATCAAAATGTTCTAGTAGCTGCAGTCAAGTCTTTGTTTAACAATTTGAAAAGGCGGTTGCAGAAGGTGAAAGACAATGTTAGATGATAGGGGCGGCCAACCCAGTAGGTAGGTAGGTAAAGGATTTAAAACACCTTTAGCACTACCCAACGAAATGGGAGGCCTGGCGGAACAATGTACCTTAAAAGTGTAAGAGGCTCCTGCAGTGGCGGTAGTTCCTGGCAGTTCCTGCAGTTCGGGAGATCCAGCAGAGGAAGGGAGACTCTCGTCGAGGAGGAAGGTTCGAGGAGGAAGGTTCGGGTTACTGCACTGCCCAGGGATGAAACCAGCCATGGTGCTGCCAAAACAAATAAAAGGTACGCTCCTTTAAATCACGGTCGTGGTGGACGGGTGCCTGGCTATACGGTCTCCAAGTGCAGGGAACTGGCGATTCGACCAAGGCAGGTCCTGGAAGGTGATTGGCGAACTGGTTGGCCCCACCAGCTCAAGGGATGAAGACTCTTGCAGAGGAAGACCTTCTCAAGTCTTTGGAGAAAAGTGGTGAGGATCTGCAGCAGGTCTTCACCGGTGGCTCAGTTGTTGCAGATATCTTCAGCTTCCCTCCTCTTTGATTTCTTAGTTCCAATGGCGACGTCTTGTCCTCCAGTCCTCAGGACCCTGCTTTTATGCAGCAAGACCCCCATTCATACAGCTTAGCTGTCACTCACACAGTGGGGTGGCTCTCCTGGCGGGTGAACCCACCAGCCTATCAGTGCAGAGTGCGACTTTGGTTGCGTAGGCAACCCTGTCCATGGTGCCTATTCCCCCTCCCACACATCCTGTCTACCCCAGACTCAGTGGCGCCGAGAGGGGGGCTTCTGTGCAGAAGACCGCCAAAATGATGAACAAAGGATCCCCGACCTGGGTTAGGATTTCAGAGAAAGACATGAGAAAGAAATATTATTAAAGTTCTGGCAAAAAAACCCTACCGGATTAAAGTTAATATTAAAATAAACCAGGGGTATGTTAGAGGCTGGCAGTAAAAGTGGTAGCCTCGAACAATGGGAAAATCCCATAGGACAATATTTGCGATCGAATATTTAGGGTAGTAACCACTGCCACCAGCCAGAAACATTTGAGAGAAGGACTGTACAGTACCCCCTCGAAAATGAACACCAGGGAAAAATTATGAACCCTTTCCAGTACTTCCATAGTAAGATGGATTGTACTGGTTTAGTTCATAATTGACTAGTAAAGTCAATGGGGACTTTACATGCCCTGGGAGACAGTAGTCAGTCCCAGGGTATGGAGTCTATGTTTGGGGGTTGCTACGACACCCCTGTGGTACGGCACGGAGGGTGCTGTGTACATCACATGTTAAAAAGATGATTTCTATGAGGGTGAGAAAAACCCCATAGACCATAAGCACACAAGATAGCCTAAAACAAACACTAGAAATCTGTCTATGAGAGGGAAAAAAGGGTCTCACTTTTAGCAGGAGAAAAAAATAAACCCCTCAAATCCAGCAAAGCTGCTGAGGAACTCTATAGGTAAGGGAAATTAGCCATATAAGAGAATTCTCCCTAACAGTGTGTGTTTTCACTTTTTGTGTGATCTTGAGCACTGGAGCCTCACCTACTCCATGGCCTCATATTTTTCATGTGTTTTACACAGCACTTTCAGTACAGTGACACAGGGTTGTCTTTGAGACTTCCCACTGACTCCATTTTCTGGGGCTGACTACTCTCCCCCAGAAAAGGTAAAGTTGCCATTACCTTTATTTTTGTCACTTTAAACCACAGGCCATGTGCACCCCATCTTACATGGAGTATTGGAAAAGGTTAATTATCATCTCTTTTTGTCTGTGTCTCTTGGAGCATTGTTTCGCTCCCTTTACATCAAGACTTAGCTGGTGGCAGTGCTAACTACCCTAAATTTTCTACCGCGTTATCTTATATAAACGTGGTATGGTTTTAGGCTATTATATTAGCCTCAAACATAAACCTGCTTGACCAAATACATTTTATTTTGGCTCCGGCTGGGTTTATTCGCCATTTCTTTTTGTTAAAGTCTTTCTCGTGTTTTTCTCTGCGCGCCAAACCGGGGATGAATCCTTTGTTCGCCGTCTTTTCGCGGGCTTCTGCACAGAAGCCCTCCTTAAGGCGCTTAAAAGTCTGGGTAGGTAGGATGTGAGGGAGGGATCTTCGGACCACTGCCACGGGTTCCCTTGGTAACCCAAGTCGCACTCCTGTTTGATTGGCTAAGGGGACTGTCCTTGCCAGGGCAGCCACCCTGCTGTGTGATTGACAGCCAGGCTGTATGAATGGGGGAAAACTGCATAAAAAGCAGGTCTCTGGGACTGGAAAGGCAGAGTCGCCACTGGAACGAAAGAACCTACGAGGAGCTGATGGAAGAGGACCCCTACAACAACTGAACCACCCGGTGAAGCCCTGCTGCAGGTCTGAATCTTCAGAATCCTACGACAGAGAAGATCCTCCAGGAAACTTCTTTCCTTGAGCTGGTGGGACCAACCAGTTCACCCAAACTGCAAGCCAAGACCCCTCCTCTGGTTGAATTCGCTGTACAGAGCTACAGTGGGCTGAATAGCCAAGAAGGTCGGACCGTGCTTGGGTTTCAAGGAGCTCACCATTTATTTGTTGTTTTGCTCTGCTGCTGGTTTCTTCCCTGGGTAGTGTAGGACCCTCCAGTCTTCCTACTTCGTGTCAGTCCAACAGTCGCTTCAGGAACCGTGAGCCTGCAGGAACTACCAGGAACATCTGCCTCAGCTACAGCTTTCTCTCAGTTTCAAGGTACTCTGCAAATCCGGTTGCTTGTTTCGTTCAACCGCTGTGAAAGTTTTTGAAATCTTTCTCCAATCCGAGGGCTTGTCCTTCTTTTCTCTTTGAACTAACTTTTTTATCAACCAACTTCGTCCGGAAACCGTGCCACGAACTTTACCGCGAACTACCCTGAACTGTGTGATCTTGAGCAAAAGACTTTTGACCCATTGGGGGTAATTCATGGAATCAAGCGCAGAAGTGGGGCATGCGGTTGGCGCACAGAGTGCACGTCGGCAGCTTGCTTCAGCCGCCTGCGCCAAAACCCATTTTGACGCACAGCGTATTCATGGATTTTTACATCCATAACCAGCTGTGGCTCAGAGTGGCACAGCGACCCTGCAGCAGCGCCAGTTATGCCTCCAACCCCGCCCCATGTGGCAAAAACATCACACAAATCCCCTACATGGCGCAAACCAGTATACAGCCCCCCAACCACGAAAACGTGCTAAAAACGCCACAGCCCACACGTGGCAGCAAAATCACGTGTAAAACTCCCCGCGCACCCCTCGGAATACGCGTTCCCCATGCCCCGCAGGCAGCCCATGACCCCAGACCATGCCCCGCAGGCAGCCCATCCACACTGGGCATGACCCGCAGGCAGCCCATACACCATGGGCATGCCCCGCAGGCAGCCATGACCCCAGACCCTGACCCGCAGGCAGCCCAAATGGCACCATGCACTTGGGAGCCCCGACACATGTCCCCCACCCCCATTGACGGCAACCTGCCAGCAGGCCACAACACATGTGCCCCACCCCCATTGACGGCAACCTGCCAGCAGGCCCGACACATGTCCCCCACCCCACCCCCATTGAGGACAAACTGCCAGCAGGCCCCGACACATGTCCCCCACCCCACCCTCATTGACGGCAACCTGCCAGCAGGCCCCGACACATGGCCCACCAAACACCATGCCATAACAAAACAGACCCATGGCCCTAATGCCAACCCAAATCCCCTCCGCCCCCCAGTACAAGCACACAACCATACACTGCACCCACTCCCAAATTACCCATGCCATAAGAGTCTGAAAAGAACCAGCATGGCCATGAATAAATGTACAACAGAGCCACACAGTGGCAACACATGACTGAGGCAATGCTCATAGAGACATGCACAAAACCAATGAGAGTAGACCACACCAATAATAAAGATATATGGAATGCATTAAAAAACATAAAAAATGACTGAATGAAAATCACACATTCAAATGATGAAAGCAATACCAAAAATAAAGTAAAATCCAATGAAAAACAAAAATCGACGACATGAAAACTGAAAAGTGGTCCATCGCCAAAATCCATATAAAGTCAATAAAAAACTAAAGCACAAAAAACCATTGCTCCATGGAATGATGAAATAACGAAAGTATGTACAAGTCTGGTACTATTTACACTGAAAGTCAGAAGGGTCCATGATCCCAAAACAAAAGGAAACCTACCAAAAAACCTATAAAATATAGAACTATATACAAAAGGTGAAGCAAATACTGTGAACTCCAAATAAAAACATAAACCAAATGAAACCTAAGCCTAAATAACTATATACAAAGGCTGCGGGCTAGTCCGACGGCTCACTTTTTGATGTTCCAGGCCAGGGCATCATCGAACTCCACGTCGATGTTCCAGAGGCGGGCCTCTTCCCTGGCCCCCAGGAACCACACACGTCATCACGAATATCACATGTGCGCAACGGGACCCCATCCAGGATGGACTCAATCCCGTCACGGGTCCCTACGTTCGTAGGTAGAGGAGTGGCAGATGACGTGGACCTCCCCCTTACCTGCAGACGGGCCTGGGACGGGGCATCCCTGCTGGTGCATGGTGATGCAGTCACAATGTCAGGGACAGTGACAGTGACATGCACAGGCCCCTCCATGGCGACCTGCGCTGCCTCCTGCCCTGCCCCTAGATTGCACCACTTGCACCAGTGGTACCACCCCCCCCAGGCCCCATGTGCGGCTCAGTAGCGGCCTCCTCCTCCTCCGTACACACCACCAACCTGGATGGCTCTGCACCGTCTTCCGCCGTCGCAAGCCCCTGTGGGGGCTCACCCACCCCTTCCGCTGCAGCTGTAGTGGCGGACGTGGCACCAGTCCCCCTCGCTCCCGGATGATGGAATTTCCTAGGAGCGTGAATGGGCCTTGCGTCGCCGGACGGTGGATGCATCCCTGCCGCTTTCCTCCACATCGCTGTCTCCGCCCTCTTCTTCACTCGCTTCTGTGTAAAGGGAGACATTGAACACAAGCATCAGGGTACTGTACAATAGTCCCCTAGAGAGAAAGCAATTGCACATGAGTGGCACTGTCAAACGTCACTTCCATCATGTCCCTCCACAACACATGGGTCAGTGCAGGCAACACACATGCAGGAACAGGCATGGCACATGCAACAAACATTTGCATCCATATCCAAGGCACTGTAGAAACATCCAATGGTGGGCTGACAGTCACATGCATCATTGGACATGCTGATCACATGCACACACATCACCGGAGGGTCATGCATCTTGCCCCGCATACCCACAGACACAGTGGATACAAGGATGACTAGGCTGTATCAGTGAATCAACACATCGTCACAGACATGTGTCATGCATCCATGGCACACACACTACTCAGACATACAGACATGTACACCATGCATGTCCATGACAGCAGCACACAACTCTCACACCCCAAACATGTCCAAGTACAGACACAGGCATGCATACATGTGTGAATTCCGCAAGCTGCCCCGCATGATGCATTGTAACACATACACCATCCATGTGGGTCACGCCTGACTGGACTCACATGCAGCACAATCATGTCCCTGCACGCACACATCCATACATGACCCATGTGACACATACAGCCAAGTAGCTAACTACCACCACACTGCAGCATGCACTGTTTTAAACGTGAATGCATGGGCACTTACCGCTCAACTCCAGACGGGCCTGCATCCTGAGGATCAGGTGGTGAAGCACTGGGCGAATGCGCTCCAAGCCCCTCATCTGCTGGGTGGTAAGCTGGACCCGGCACCCCACTGCATCCGCTGCGTCCAAGAGGCGCCGGGCCTTCTTGAGGGTCCTGGACTTTTAGTCCCAGCGCTTCTGGATGTGTTTGATGTCGCGGGGTGCCACCCCCTCTGCGTTGATGGCGTCTTTCCAGATCCTCTTCCGTCCTTCCTTGTCGGCGCGCAATGTTGTGAAGAGGGCATCATAATGCCCCAGAACTTGCTCCACCAGGATACCAACTTCCTTTTCACTGAAGCTGGTAGCCCTCTGCCTCTCTGCTGGGGGGTTGCCACTCATGCCGGATGGTGTTGCGTCGGACTTGGCAACCCCCGAGGCAGGTGTGGGTGGGCAACTGGGTCCTGGGGCTGGGCTGTGGAGCGATGGAACTGCAGTCGGGAGTCTTCTGTTCCAGCAGGGGTAGTCACAGCAACTGGACCCCTGTAGATGGCTGATGTGCAGGCACCAAATGGCAGGGCACTGTTGGCAGCAGGCAGGCAGGCAGCAGCAGATGGCTTGTAGGAGGCTGCTCGGGGCTCTGGGGGGCAGTAATTCGGCCTTCTGGCCAGGAGCGTGATCTTCCATGTGTTGTCGCGTGGCCAGCTTGATACGGAGTGATTGGGCACGTGAAAAACAGCACATTTGCGTGGATTCCGAGGAAAGGCCCTTAGCGCGCGGGCAGTTCACTCGGCACAAGTTAAACGTCCCACATGGGTTTCGATCACTCTGTATGTGCTTTTCGTGGAGAGCCGTGCGTGTGTTTTCCAGAAGTTGGGGTTCACACAAGATTACTTCACAGCGGCTACAATGCGTAATTCTTCTTTTGGTGGCAGACCTTCAGTTGCGCATGCTATTTTTCCCACTGCGGTGTCCCTGTTTGTTGCGTACCCCTTTTTTTCGGTCATACTAGCCCGCGTGTTGATCACGTATGCATTGTTTGGGTTCCTGGGCGCCACAGCATACTGCGTGTGTTTTTTTTACCGTATCTCTTTTTCTTATTTTTTTGGGATGCCTGAGCATTGCGTGACCCGTCATTTTTCCAAAGGGGCCACAGGCAGCCTTGCAGGAGCACAGGGGTGCTGTTTGCATCATGTACCTTTCCCCCCTCACCCTCACCCAAGTTGCCCAGGACAATTGTTGTTGCACCTCCCATTGCTACTAGTACATCTGTGCCATGGTTGGGAGGCCACAAAAGGTGAGGGGCGCCTCAGTTCAGCGGCCTCCACGTGCCCTTTCCCCTTCCATGCGCAGCGCCTGTGCGTGTGGTTGGGGATGTGGGGGCACCACCATGTCCACCGGCACACACCGCCGGGTTGCAACGTTGGGCAGGACACATGCTGCCACTATGATCCTGCACACTACTGAGGGCGCATATAGCAGCTGCCCACCAGAGCGGTCAAGGGAGCGAAAACATGACTTGAGCACTCCGAATGTGCGCTCCACTATGCCCCGGGTTGCAATATGGGCTGTGTTGTATCTTACCTGGGGTGGTGTGGTGGGGTTCTGTATTTGCATCATCCCGTAGGTGCTCAGAGGATAGGCACTGTCCCCTGGGGAGTTGATAATGGTTGTCATTAGTTTGGTTTGTGTATTTGTCTGTGTGTGACATGCATGCATGTGCACAGGCATTTGTACTAACCTGTGAGCCATATGTCGCCATGCTTCACAGCTTTGAGGTCCCGGCTCATGGCGGACATTCTGTATATGAAACTGTTATGGGTGGACCGAGGATAGTTAGCATAGACAGAGGTGATGATCCCCTGTGGCCTGGCTATTCTCATCCTCCTGCGGTGTCCCACGATCAGTGCTGCGAGAAATGGGACATTCATCGTAGCTGTATATACGTGTTTGTTGTTTACGCGCACTTTTATTCTGCGCGGGGACACTTCCGCCTGCCTTCGTGTGGCGGACGTGTTTACGCCTGTGCGTGTCTTTTGGCATTTGCGGGTTTCCCGTATTCGATTCCATGAATACGTATTGTTCGCGTGCATGTGGGCGTTCCGTGTATTTCCCAGCAGTACTTCCCCAGTTACACCTTTTTTTTCACGCGTTCTTCCCCATTCTGCGTGTTCCTCCCACTTTTTGGTGTGTGCGATACACGTTGTGCACTTTCGCTGTCCGCGTCGCGCACAGCGTTCGGGATGTTGCAGTGACGTGTGCGTCCGTGTGCACCACCCGCGGATTTGGCGCACATCCCTGGGAAAACATGCGCAGCGCCTTCCATGAATCTTGCTTTTTCTCGCTTGCGGCAGCTAGCGCCACATATTTCGGCGCACATTTGTTCCATGAATCGGCCCCATTGACTTTGGCCTTAAGCCTTTTATACCTGATTTTATCACTGTAGTTCCTCTTGTTCAATTGCCCCGAGTACTTACCTGTTGGTTTGATTTAATTTCTAATAACTTTGTCTTTCCCTCCATTTTAAATTGCTGGAGTGCCATTTTGCTCCCACTTCATTTTGTGAGCTTAACTTGTCTGGAATTTAAGGGAAGTGGTGTGGTGTATTAAGAGAGTGATTTATTTTTGAACTGCTTATAATAGTGTAATGTTATACAACTGAAGAGTGAAATAAATGTATATTCTTTTACTTGAAAACCTTGAGTCAGTGTTTGCCTGAATCATAGTAATTGCTGTCCTTTGTGTAACTATCTGATACTGCTCACTTACTCTTGAGATAAGTCTGGCTGCACCGCTACTGCTACCACTTTAACTGTGTAGTACAGGCTTGTACCAAAGGAGAAATTGTACTGTCACTTATAGTCTTAATTGTGTGTGGTGTTCCCAAAGGGTACTGCATATAATTCTGCCTAACAGCATCCGAACCAGAAACTCATTCCTCCAACTGCGCACAGGCGCACCCTCTCACGACCTTCGACCTTCCCCCCTGAAACCTCCCCAACGCACCTAACCTTATCATCCTTAAACATCACAGAGGTACCCCCAACTCCCATTTCATCCTGCAAACTCCTTTCAGTGAAATTGTCCCTCTCAGCTACAGCTACGCTAAACATTCACTTCATATACCGACCTCCTTGGCCCACACTCTCCTTTGAGAATAAGGTCACGCAAATCATCTCCTCCAATATTAAGCCCAAATCACAATCCATCCTACTGGGTAAACAACCTACTCAACAACAATGCTTGCCTAACACCATGACAGCATTCGGCTTTTCACACAAGATCCAGAACCCCACTCATGTGAAAGGTCGCATGCTTGACTGGCTTGCAGATATCAACTGCACCTCCGCCATTTTATCAAACTCTCCCTGTCACTGGTCTGACCACCACCTTATCACTTTCAACATCGATACTAGATCGAGCCCAACCAACTCTTCGAATATGGGCCTTGAGGCACCCTCGAGAAACAAAAAGAATATTACAGCTAACAACTTGCTCCCACTCCTGTGACCTGTCTTGGCCTCACCTACGGACGTAGCTGCCGACCCCACCTTAATGACCAGACTTTACAATGACACAATACTGGCAGCTATAAACAAAACAGCTCCACTTGTGCTGCGCAAAGCCAAACAATCAGCCCATCTCAATGGTTGGTTCACCCCCGAAATAAAGTTTTAAGAACTACCAAAAGAAAAGCAGAATCATCCTGGAAAAAACATCCCACTTCAACTAACAAAATTATATTTGACACTGCCTGTAGGAATTATAAACAACAAGTACTTCTCACCAAAGGCAAATTATACAACGACAGAATATCCAAAGCCAGCTCCAATACCAAGGAACTATTCCAAATCCTCAGAGAGTTAGAAACCCCCATCCCACCCCCTGAAAGCTGTAATAAAGACGCTAACTGGTGTGAGAATATCCAAAATGCTCTCCAAAACAAAATCAGTCGCCTCCAAGCAGCAATTGAAATAAAAAAGAAACGCCTAACCAAACCTCTAAAACCACCACCTCTTTCCTCCACCAACCTCAAGGAGCGCCACCAATTCGAATTCACAGAGATCACCATCCCAGAAGTCCTGAAAATCATCCTTTGCCTAAAACCCTCAAGTTGCCAAGGAGACCGCTGCCCACCCTCAGTCCTCAAAGACTGTCCTCCCCAACTCGCCCCATTCATCACCAACTTGATCAACGCCTCCTTCAAAAACAACTGCATCCCAACGGACCAAAAAAAAGGTTGGGTACTACCCCTAATAAAAAAATCACACTGGACCACAACACCCCTACAAACCACCGCCCCATAACAACGGTACCTTTCCTTCAAAAAATTATCGATAGGGTGGCAAACCTGCAGATTCAGAAATATCTGGAAGTCATTAATATCCTGGGGCTACGTCAGTCCAGTACGGCCCAGACACGGTACGGAAACAGCACATCTGGATTTAAAAATGCAAGTGGACAACCTGAGGGATAATTTAAAATTAGCAGTGTTTCTTCGCCTAGGCCTCTCAGCCGCTTTCGACTTGGTGGACCATAATGTTCTATGTAAACACCTAATATCAGCAGTAAACTTCTCATCAAATGCCATACTTTGGATAAAATCCTTCCTCAGCAACAGAACTATGAAAGTCTTCTCCCCCAAAGCCAAAGCACCCCCTAGCCCAGTCGCCTGTGGAGTGCCACAAGACTCCTTTGTGGTCCCCACCCTGTACAATATTTTCAAAAAGCCTCTTTGACCGCCTCGACGGCCTGGGTGTCACCTACACTAACTACGCAGACGACACCCTGGTCCTCATCCCTATTACAGCTGACCATGATACCAACACAGCCACCCTCAAACCATCTAGCTCTCTATCAAAGAATGGATGGCTCAGCACGGGTTATGCTTAAATGACGAGAAGGCTGAGCTGCTTATCGTCGTCTCTCAACACAGAATCGCCACACTCAAATACCTCTTCAAGTCCTTCACTATAGATGGACACACCATTACAGTCACTAAAGAGGGAAAAACGCTGGGTTTCTACTTAGAATCCTCACTCAATCTCAATAAACAAGTTAATGCCACCACATCAGCCACCTCATACGCATGCAAGCTCATTACTGCTTGCAGAAAATTCCTCTCACATGACAGCTGTCTCACCCTAGCCAGACCCCTAATCCTTACACGCCTTGATGACTGTAACGCCCTGTACGCCGGTGCGAAACTACAGAACATCCGAAAACAACAGTCCTCCAAAACAACGCCCTTAGAGCTGCTGTCAACATCCCTAGATTGACTCACATATCAGCCATCAGACTCCAGCAACACTGACCCTCAGTACATGAACGGATCATGTTCAAATCACTCACCTTAACCCATAAATGCCTTCACCAGATGGCCCCCTCCTACCTGTCCGACAATATCACATTGGCTCAAAGATCTAGAGCTACTAGAGCAGCTTATCAACACTGCCTCGCCATTCCCAGGTTCAAGCTCCAAAATGCAGGAGGCAGGAGCTTCCCCACTTGGCCAGCAAACTGTGGAACTCTCTGCTGCTCCAACTTAGAGCTCATGAATCATTCTGGATCTTTCGGAAACAACTCAAAACGTATCTCTTTACTCTAAGCCCGTATAACTAAGTACTCACACCCGACCAATGCTTCTGCAATCCCCCTTCCCTCCATGTATCTGCATTCGTTGTATGTAACTCTGCTCAGCTCATATTACCGAGCTGTACTGTCATTTCGTGCTCTATGTCTGTCTTTTTTACCTGCTCCTGTAACTTATGTAAGTGCCTAATCATGTAAGAAAGCGCCCTGATGCCGTCTGGCTTGGCGCGCTATATAAGCTTCAAAACAAATAAATAAATAAATAAATATGTTGAGCACGCAGTATTTTCAATCCTGGACACATCCAAGCCTACCCTTACCACCCAACGAGCTTCGGGGTATGCAGTAATACTGTCAAATCAATTAGTGAACATTGTGAGGTGTCACATTGTTAATCCATCAACATTTCTCGCTGAGCCAGTGCAGGTAGGTGACTAGTTACACGGTTGTACTACCTATCAGAACACATTAGAAAATCTAACCCATGCTAAGGAAGAAGAGATACTTTTTGTTGATGGGTCATAAACGATCGATCAGAACTCAGGTTATCGGCACACGGGGTAGTTGTAGTATGCTATGAGGCGGGGGAGTTTCAGGTAAGGGGGCTCATCAGGAATCTGGCGGTATCCTGGTCGTAATACCAGCGCAAATAGCGTTACAGCTCCTCGATCCAGTGGTACTGGCACTGGATCACGAGTAGCAGTACCGCAGTAAGTTTCTAGCCCCATTGGGCTTATTGGACCCTATGGGGTTGGGGGCACTATTACCGCCAGTGGTAATTGTGCCGAGGGTAATATTCCCGAAAATGGCTGAAAACAGCCAATAAGGGGACTTTTTTACCTCCAGCAAAAAGCTGGAAGTAAAACTCCCACTTACCATCCGACTCATGATTGGGACAACTCTTAAGAGCACCTGTAGTAGCATTACCACCGCATTAGGTATCAATCCCTAAGAGAAGGTGTACAGCCTGCCCCTTCTCTGGGTAATGTCTCCTCACAGTAGGCCCAGCTGTTTATAAAACCTTTTGAAGCAATGGATGAGGCTCAGACCATCCATCCATGATCTGAGTGATATCGAGCACCTTGAATCTTTTCACACAGTTTCCGTTCCCTGCAAGTGTTACTATTGGACTGATGCAGGATCCTGTAAGTGGGAGGGGCTCTTTTCCTAGTCATGTTGTAACAATAATGATGACTTGGCAGATTTGAGCGTGCATACAAGCATACATGTGTATGTCTGTTAGGGGAATGCTTCTCTCAGTGTGTATTGCAGTGTGTTTGAGTAGAACGTCCCACAGAGACCACTGTGACAGGGCAGAGGGTGGAGTGGGGTCTCTCACACAGGCTACATCTTAGTGTCAGAGCATTACTTCCCACAGGTGGCTATTTGCTATGCTCATTGTAGAAAACAGATTTGCGAGTGTGATTGTACAAGACGCCTGATTTCTATGCACACTTCTGCACTGCCTACAGTTGTGCAAGTAAACCTCTCCCTGATCTGTCTGCTCAGAGTGATAAGGTGTTATGTTATGTTATGTTAATGATTTCTTATAGTGCACGGTCACCTGAGGGTATCCTTGTGCTTAAGATGGAGAAACCCACAACGGAGAGGACTGAAAGGAAAAAGCAGAGTTTACCTGGGAAAAAGAAAGGTTTTCAGTGAATTTGGAAATTGGGTGTGGTGTTCAATCAGCCTCAAGGCTGGTGGAAGGCTGTTCCAGAGAGAGGGGGCTGCGACTGAAAATGCTTTAGCCCCCACTGACTTCTTTTGGACTTTTGGAACAGTGAGGAGGCCTAGATTTGCTGAGCAGAGTTCTGGCTGGGGAATGAGGGATAATCTTCTCCTAAAGATAGAAAGCACCCTGCTTATGCAAGGCTTGGTGAGTTAAACAGACAGCTTTGAATGTAACCCTGCCTTCAACAGGGAGCCAGTGAAGCTGAGACAAGATGTAATGTAATCTAATTTACTCTATGTATAGATCGTGGACTAAGGCCTAGGGGCCACTAGGCACTAAGGGAGAGTAACCTGGTGTGCTGCAACACCGTAGGAGACAGATAAAAAAAAGATGTGTTTTCAGCGTTTTTAGAAACAAACTGGAGGTAGCCTGCAATCTCGCACATGGAAGTAGGTAAAGCATTCCACAAGGTAGGGGCAAGAACCAAAAAGGAGCGCCCCCCATCCTGGCTCTCTGATAGCGTGGAATTTTAAATAACATTTGTGAAGATGAGCGAAGGCACCTGGTAGGTTGATAGAGCTCCAATTTAGTTTGGAGATAAGCTGCCCCTGTGTTATGAAGTACCCGATGGGAAATGCATACAATCTTAAACTCAACTCAAGCTTCCTTAGCATAGCTGCAGAAAGAGTATCTTAGTGCGTCTAAAGTGAGCCAAGCTGCTGAGTTTTGAAGGACTTGTAAGCACTGAATCTGATACACCGGTTGCCCTTGGTAGATAGTGTTACAATAATCTAACGATCCCTTGATCGATGAGGCAACTACCTTCGCCTGGCAGTCCACAGGCAGAAGAGGGAGAATCTTCCTAAGCAGTTTAGTTTTGCAAAGCCAGTGTTGCAGCAGTGATTTGAGCCTCTCTCAAGCTTGAAGGCAGAGGCCACACACCTATGCTTTTTACTGAAACACTAGGGGATGGGCGGGGGCCCAAGGAGTCTGGCCAGTACTCAGCGCTCCACTCTGCTTTCACTGTCTCGGAGCCAAACCTCAGGACCTCATTTTTCTCCCCATTTAGCTTCAGCCAGCTAGTTGATATCCAGATCTCTATTGATGGGAGAGATGTGTGTATATTTAGGCAGACCAACAACTAAGTTAGCAGCAGAATTTTGGAGAATTTGAAGCCTCTTAACATAATATTTAGGCTGGGCCAAAAGAGCTACATTGCAATAATCGAGAATACCTAAGACCACAGACAGAGGCAACCGCCGGTCCCCTCAGTGAATGCGTTAAAAAAAAGTAATCGTTTTTTTTTAAAGTTTTAGGTTTAAAAAATCCAGCACCAAATCTGAAACTAACCTGAAAGTCAGGTGACAAGGAGGCCGCAATTTGAAATTTGAGGTTTTTAAAAGTCCACCGGTGTGGGAGGAGTACCAAAGTTAAGGGGCCAAAAAAGGAGGAGAGGAACAGGCAACTTAGGTTTCCTTATCCTTATCTTCCTGGGAGGCAGTTATGTTTTTATTGTGTGGATGCTGCCAGGGAATGGTTAAAGAATATGACGTGAATGTCCCTGCTTCCCTCTTGCTTGTTCCCTGTCATGCCCCTTCCTTCCTCCGTTCCCTTCCCTATATTCTGTTTCACCTGAAGCAGTCCCTGGGATGGCATAAGCACTATGCCAGCCACCAATATGGCATGTTTATTGCATTAGAAACATGATGGCAAGGAGAGAGCCATTATAGGCCACAACCTAAAAACGGACAGCAATAGGTTTCCAAAATATATCATTAATAATAATACAATAATATAGTGATTAATCCAGTGTTTCCTGCGGACAGTCTACTTCTAAGTGCTTTGAAAATCATTTATTTTGGACTAAGAAGGATAGAAATGTGAAGGATAACAGGTTCTACTTTTGTGAGATTTTATGCAAGTCGCTTAATATTCATATATAATAACAATAGCGACCATGCGTTTGCATAGCACAATGCATAGGTCTCTTGAATTATTCATGGCAAATTATTTTAATGTAACTTCCCATGATGCCTGCACTAGAGTATCACAGGCTGATTTAACACCTTGTGAGGCCATTTTCTGTATTGCCACTTACTGGGATGTCAGTGTAAACTCAGAATTGCAATTTTAATTGGTTACTACACAACTTTATACTCAAAGGGACTTAAAAACTCTAACAGTCAATATCAGAATAATTTCTGGATGCTCACTAGATGTAAATGTTATTATTCAATGCAAAGGCATTTGCAATTCTGCCTTAGTTCTATATAGATGAGATAACCTTTCAGGCAGAGTTGATTTGTTTAATGAGGCGACAAGACCCGAGGTGTCTGGCCCACTCTGTAGGTAACAGCCCACCACCCAAGTTAAGGAGCCGAGCGCAGCTACTGGTGCCTTTTAAAAAAAAAGAAAATACATGTACCTTTCATGCACATCTAAAGTCTGTCTTTCATGTTGATGTCATGAAAACAGACTTCACAGATAGGAGCACAGAACAGCGGGGGCCCACGCAAGTAAGGTATGTTTATTTATTTATTTTAAAAAGACACCATTAGCATCCATGTAGGACGCTGCACAGGTGTTAACTTGTGAAGGAGGAGGGGGAAGGGAAAGGAAACGGTGCGCTGGCTTCCCAGGCAGCTCGGAATGCAGGCTTGTACCATACAGTACAGACCACGTTCAGAGATGCCTGATTCGCCAACTCCCCATCCAGGGTGCTAATTGCACTTACATGCCTCTGCCTTTCTTCCTCTCCACTCAGGGCTGCTGATTGTGCAGTGTTTGCTAAGCCCTTTCTGGCAAAAGACATGCAAGCCCCCCTAATTTGCATATATATTGACAACCGCACAACTTTATTTTCCACATTCCACTTGAAACCTAAACATGCCAGAGTGCAAAGTAATGAGAACCTTGACGATCCCCTGTGTGTTCTAAGACTGATTCATAGATGCTTCCTCTTGCTTCCACTGTTTCTGTCTTCTTGCTCCACTTGCATAGAATTCTCTTCCTAGAGACATCCAAGGAACAGTCCACTCCAATTTGTTTGAAGATAAATTGAAAAGCTATCTCCTTGCCTCGTAGTTATGCTCTTAACCTACCTCTCATTTCCCTTTGAGCTAAAATGCTCCCCTCACCTCTAACCTGCCTCTCTCCCTCACATTCTCTGTCCCCACTCTAACACTTCTTCGATCATAGTCACATCCCTAACATAGCTGGCCGTACCACCTAAATGCACTTAAAATGGTCTAATGTTGATTGTCCTTAATCTATTTAACTCCATCCACATATTGACCTGGTGACTGTCCCGTTTACTCCCCAACACAACTTTGATTTTTATCGATAAAAAAAACAAGATGGCTGGGGCTGTCTGAGCTCTGAAAGCAACCTAATGAAGCAGGATGTCCTATTTTGAGTGCACTAGCCTGTCCTGCCCGCAAACTGCAGCAGTAGGAATCTAATATTGAAGCGCCCGAGTGTGTGAAGTTTTGAGTGGATTCACTGCCTTGGGCATGCCGAGACAGCAACGGCAGATTGAGAAGCACTGCTCATCTTCATAACACGGTGGGGCACGGTGGGGCTCGGCTGAGTGGAGTGCGGCTCATGACAGACTTGTGAGGGCCCTGGAGCAGAGAGCTCTGCAACAGCGGTCCCAGGACACCAGCACTTTATGGTGTGAAGGGGTAGTGTCCTGTGAGTACCAGTGAGGAAGCAGGAGGTGCACACAGCCCGGGAGACGTCTGCTGACCTTGTAGGTCTATACTGTCCCTCATTATCAAAAGAGCTACAGCGTTTTACTTGGCGCCAGACTTGGAATTGATGCAATTTGTTCCTGTATCTACTGTAGAAATGCTCCATCCACTGCGGACTTAGGAGGGCTAAGCGGGGCAGCCGTTGTGCGAGTGTGGACTCTGGAGGTTGGTGAGAACTGTGACTTTGGTTATATGATATCAGCACTGCTCTGTGATCGAGTGAGTGGAAAGTATTCCCTATGAGTGTTGGTGAGTGAGCAGGGGATGCAAGTAGCCCGGAAGGCCTTAGCTGATTTTTGGGTCTGTAATCTGCTCCTCATCCGAGTGGTACAGCCTACATTTTGGTCCTCCGCAGAGCCAGTCCTGCATTACCTGTGGATTGTGAAGATAGATATACCCAATATCTTTGACGGCCTGCTCTACAACAGGAGTCACACACTTTAACTATTTACCCCTGCGTTGTGTTCCTCCCCTTATACGTTTCATCTGAGTACCCAAGTCATAATCTATGTTTATGCCACTCTTCGTACCTGATTCCTGGCGGCCATCTTGGAAGGGTACCCGATATATATTGTGATCAATTGGAAGGCGCTAAGGAAGTGGTGATTGGAGGAAACAAGCGTTCCTGAACACAGGACGTACCTGAAGAAATATTCAGAACCTCCTTGCTGGTTTTCCTCCTCATCAAAGGTTCAGAGCCAGGAGTCATGGCCCAGAACTAGGCCCTACACTATAATAGGGAAAAGTCTTCTTCAGCACCCGTCTCACAGTAGAAGATGGTACAGCTACAATGGGATAGACCACAACAATGTGACCTGGATATGATCCTATCAATGATCACTACACTTCAAACACCAGCGACCGAAGAACTGTCAGCCCTGTGTTCCTGATCCAAGCCTGTACCATGAGGACCGGGCGTCTAGTGGACTGAGTACCTTTTTTGGCCAATGTGCCTCCTTTTCACTTGTTCCGGCCCTGGGACAGTGGTGGCACACAGACTTAGTGCCAGCACACTGAGAAATATTCTTGGACACCGCTACACAGAGCAGCAAGTCTGGGACAGAGGGATGCGGGTGCTCAGGAGCCCATGTGCATCTTGAGGAGGACTCAGTGCACTGCTCCACCATGTGCATGGGGCGATGCCTGCTCTAAGCCCAAAGGAGTTACCATGATACTGCCGCTTTCTCTGGCATGAGGCTGTTTGCGGGTGCCTCTTGACCACAATGCTTGTGTTCTTCCTTCATCTTTTGCCTTCTCTGTGCAATAATATGCTCTGCTTCTTTTAAGAACACACAGATCTCATTGTGATGTATAGTGTCTGACTCCTCCAAGCGTATGCGCTCGCCCTCCATCTGCATCAGATCTCTCTTCACTGGTCTGGACTTACTCTCTCGTGCACCTGATCTGTCTGCACCTATCTTGCTGCTAGGCTCACTGTTTCTAAGTACTCCTGCACTTTCCTCGAATTCTGGAGATGGGCTCAGACTACCTGATTTGCCTTCCTTCCTCTTCCTCTGCTGTTGGAGCACCGCAACAACACATTCAGCGACCTGTGTGATGCTGTGCGCCTGATCCGTCTGCAGCCGTCTTGCTGTTAGGATGGCTTTACACAGAATGTTGCAAAGTAAGAATTTATGCTCGTTCACAGTGAAGGTCAGCTGCTTCCATTTTTTGCTCGCGGGCCGGAGTGGCCCACGACTCGCCCTATAAGGTTCTATTGTTTTTTTACCTTGACAGACAGGGATCGTGCCAAAAGACTTCTTTTGAATGAAGGGTGCAAAAACGTAAGAGACGAAAAGGATGACATTTCTGAAACTAAACCGCTTTTATATATTATATCACTATGACAAAGATCGTTGGCACAGACGGAGTCGTATTTAGGGACTGCATTACACGTAGACAATGGAAAATGCCAATATAATGTAAGTAACTCTTTAGATTATTTTATACCGGAATATAATAACAATAGCGTGGCGTTAAAGCCCGGTTAAGTTGTACTTGTTCGTTCAATGTGGTATATTGTTTTGTACTGCGCACTATCACTGCCGAAGTGGTCCCCTGACGCTTAGACGGCTCTGAAAAAGGCAGAGGAGAGAGGGTGGGTTAGTGGGAAGTTGCACTATCCTCGCTAGCAAATAGTTTCACGCCCTAATAAATAAAATGAATATTTGTAATGAAGATCGGCTCGTGAGACTTATTTATGTTTTTAAAACAGGTACATCCTTCCCTACTGTCAATGCCACGATTTTCAGACCCCGGCCGACGGATTTTTTAACTGCCAGGTGCAGCTACTTCTAAACAACTTCATGACCCTCACCATTTTATGGGACAATCGCCAAGGACCAATATGCCCTTACGCGGTTCTAGCTGCTAGAAGCAACATACCAACCATTATGGTGGTCTAATGTCTCATTGTTGGAACAGCCTTCCGATTATCAGTACGACCATAGTGCTTCTTTTATCATAAACCAACACCTTGTGTACCGCAAAGGAACAGCGCGTGACTCAAGATGAACTTTTGCGGATCGACAGCAAAGACAAATGCAAATCGCTGAATATTCTCTAAACATTTGATGTAAAAAAAAGTACTTTACGAAATGTACAATCTTGCTGTTTGCTTTTAAATCACAGTTTCATATTCTGAATTGTGGCACGCTGTTTTGTGAGATGATCTGTGTTGTTTTCTGGGTTCTGTGTAAAGTCGCGTAGGACTGGAGACGACTGGGCCTTACACGGTACGAGCGGCTAGAAGCAACATACCAACCATTATGGTGGTCTAATGCCTCGTTGTTGGAACAGCCTTCCGATTATCAGTGTGACCATAGTGCTTCTTTTATCATAAACCAACACCCTGTGTACCGCAACGGAACAGCGCGTGACTCAAGATGAACTTTTGCAGATCGACAGCAAAGACAAATGCAAATCGCTGAATATTCTCTAAACATTTGATGTCAAATAAAAGTACTTTATGAAATGTACAATCTTGCTGTTTGCTTTTAAATCACAGTTTCATATGTGTTGTGTTGTGAGATGATCTGTGTTGTTTTCCGGGTTCTGTGTAAAGTCGCGTAGGACTGGAGACGACTGGGCGCGTTTGGCTACACACCCTGTAACGTCACAGAGAGAGACGGGGAATATGAATGCTTTGATAATGTCAGGCTTAGGGGTGGGAGATATGATTTAGTGTCGCAAAAGCAGGTCAGCCAGGTCGATGGGGCAAGTGATAGGATTATCATATAATGTCGGCACACAGCAGCCTGATTTATCGTTTGTTTAGTGGACAAAAAGCCGGGTAAGGCCCATAAGAAATTGTAATGTCAAGGGACATAAGGAGGGTTCTTAGAACACTTTCAACCTAACAACGAACAATACGAACAGCAATCTCAGTGCACGAGGTTTCCACGACGGCTCTGGCAATCTGCGTCACCTTGTCCAAGACCAGTTTCTTTTCCAAAAGAAACATATCCTGGACTTTTCTGCATGTCGCAAATCATGTTCTCTGTGCTTTCGCCAGTCACATAGTGCAGCCATTTCCCGCGTTCTGGTGACATAATCGTCGACTGATCCAGAATTGTCCTGCTTATTTTATTTTATTTATTGCGTTTGTTATATGCCTAAACCCTAAGGTATCACAGCGTAGGTTACAGACATCTTGGTTATATAGTTAACGTATAGAAAGAAAAAAACATTACATTTCACACATATTAGTTAATAATTCAATTAGGCATATATTTGATTACAATACATGTGGCAGAGCAAAATAAGGATACGTACAATTTGTTTAGAATTCATATTTATCAGCAGTGGCAATCGCAGTGGGGTGGGGGCAAATGTGGGATAGTCAGTTGCCTCTCAAAGGATGAAGAGGTGCGATGGGTGAGGGCTAACAATGTTAGAATTTGTTAAAGAGCCACATTTTTTATGACTTCTTGAAACATTGGTGGGGTGGCTCATTTCTCAGACGCAGGGGGAGGGAGTTCCAGAGTTTCGGTGCCATGACTGGGAAGCTGCTTCCCCCTGCCCTCAAACTTTTAAAGCGAGGGACGAAGAGAGGTGTGTTATTATTCGATCTCAGAACTCTCGTAGTCTTATTTAATTTGACAACATTGTTAATGTATGTCAGGGCCTTCTTGGTGAGACATTTATGGGAGATGCAAAGTGTTTTGTAAATAATTCTAGCTAACTAGTGGGCTTCCCTCCTGGTAGTAGAGATATGGTCAGATTTATTTAAGCCAAGGACTGCTCACAGGGTTTTATTTTGCAGCAATTGGAGTTTGATCAGGTTGGCATTCGAGGAGCCTAGCAGCAGGACATTACAATAGTCTCATTTCGACAGGATGAGCAAGCGTAGTACAGTTTTGCGGCCTAAGGAATTGTCGACTTAGAGCTATCATTTTGGATGTATACGAAGTGGCTGATGAGAGGGCTTTAACATATTTGGTCATTGTTAGAGTTGCATCTAGGTGGACACCTAGGGTTTTAACCTGGTTGAGGATTGGGATAGGAGTCCCATTAATGGTCATAGATGCACCATCGGTGTGGAGGGCATTAATTTTAGCAGGGAGCCCACAAGGAGGATCTCGGTCTTTTCATCATTGAGGCATAGGCTGTTGATAGCCATCCAGTTTTGAATGATGGCGTAGAGCTTATTAATGGTCATTGTATCCTGCTCATAGTTACCAGTGATGCAGATGAGGATCTGGGTATCATCAGCGAAGTTTGTGTAGCTGACACCCATGTCATCCAGTGCTGAGAATAGCACCTTGGTGTAAGCGTTATACAGGGTAGGCAACAGTTGACTAAGGACTGCACCACCTATACCTGTATGGGAGGCATCTGTCCGCACAAGGAAGGGTTGGTGATAATCAGGAGCTCCTAGGACTGGAGCTTGACAAAAGGTTTCTTCAGGTTTTCAAAGGCTTTAGTGCACTCCTCATTCCATCTAACCTTTTTAGGGAATTTTGGAGAGGAGATTACATTCAAGGGAGAAGCTATGGTCCCATAGTTCTCTATGAAATTCCTGTAGTACCCAGTGAACAGTTCTCATAGTTATAGCTTCTGGGTATATTGTAGCATGGTCTACTACAACCAGGATAAACCTGTTCCCTGAAGATGTGGGAGGGTGAAGGGGACCAACAATGTCGATATCCACCCTCTCAAAAGGAACTCCCATCACTGGGAGAGGCACCAGAGGTGCCACATCCTCAGCTCCACTCTTGCCAGTGGTTTGGCAAGTGTTAAAGCTCCTACAGAATTTATCAACTTCTGAACCCATTTTAGGCCAGTAGAAGTAAAGGGAGAGCCTGTGCTTGGTCTTTTTGAAACTCAAGTGACCAGCCAAAGGTATCTCATGGGCCAACTGTAGGAACTGGAGTCTGTTAGCAAGGGATACTACAATTCTTTTGCAGTCCCCAGGGATAGACTCAGCCGGTTCACTGTAGAAGAGGCCATCTTCCCACCTTAACCTGTGCTTTTCCAAATTCTTGCCCATCAAGTTGGTTAGCAGCCTTTTGTCGAAGACGTTCAAGAGAAGGACACTCTCTTTGTCCTCTGCTAAAGTCTGCCCTGTTGTGTCCACCTTCTGCCAGCAAAGACTGCAGCTCAGGATGGTCAACAGGGTCAAGATCTCCAACTAAAACAGTGTCTTCTTCCAGATCTGATTCTTCAGAAACTGGCTCAATCACACAAGGTTGCACCTCACACTCTGCCTCAGAAGGTGGAGGAGTCAAAGGTGTGACTTTGGTCAATCTTGGGGATGTCCTTGTGTGTAGCATAGGGGTGCTGTCTGACGTTTTCCGTGAGGACTTGGTTTTCCCCTTTGCCTCATTCTTTCTAGAAATAGCAGTGAGCAACTCCTGTGGAGTGGGAGTGATAGTTTCCTCTAGCAACTCCTCTGGAGAGCCTCTCAAGGTCCTCTCCCTTGCAGGCCTAGTGAGCTCCTGCCTTCTTTTACTGGGAGGCCTGGGGGTGCTTGACACAACTCCAAGAGTTTTCAGGTCATTACCTAACAGGACCCTCCCAGGCACTTCACTCTGCACACGAACAGGTATTTTGACAGTCATATCATTACACTGGATGAGAGCTGGTAACTGGGGAAGCATTTGCACAGAGCCTCCAGCTAACTTGATGAGGCGTTTGGGTGCCTTAACAACATTCTCCACCTTGAAAAATGATTCATCCACCACAGTTATGCTGGCTCCAGTGTCTCTGATGGCAGGGGTCTCCTGGCCATTCACAAGAACACTATCTTTATGATACTCTTTAGTATTATCTGGGATGGAATTATAGACATCTAAATTCTGTTGTTCCCACAAGCCCAGGGACACTAAAGAAACACTAGCTAAGACTCACATAGGTTCTTCAGCCAGTAGGTGAAAGTTTCCACTTGCCATAGGTACTTCTTCCTCTTGGGAGAAGGCTAAAGAGACAGTGTGGATCCCTGAAGGTTTACCCTTACATCTGGGATCCCCTTTCACATGGTCAGTTGACCCACAAACATAACATTTCCCAAATGTCTTGATGAATGGGGGTTTGTTCTGATCTCCATCTGGTTTGGGTCCAGATGGTGCACTAGCATGATTTGGTTTTCCCTGTGGTGTACCCTTATGTTGCTGTTTGTGGCCCTCTTTTGGATTGGAGGTATTAGAATTCTTCTTGTTATCTTTCTTTGGCTGCCTTCCCTCATCCTTCTTCTGAGTTGCCCCAGAACCCTTGTGAGTAGCCCTGTTGGCAACCAACAAGTCAGCAGCTTTAGCTAACGTCTTTGGATCTATTCCTTAGAATCAGCCAAGTGCTGTCTGAGCTCAGGAGAACAGGCATCATAAATTGACTCTAACATAACAAGATTTCTTATACATTCTTAAGTGTTTACTATGTAACCCTTAACCCAACCATCTAAGTTTTTCAAACATTCAGGTACCCAGGTAGCCCAAGGGGTACCATCATGCTTTTTGAGGGTCCTAAACCTCTTAAGGTACTGGGAAGGGGTCTTCCTAAATCTAGCAATTAAAGCTAGCTTCACACACTCATAATCCATCCTATCCACCTCACCCAACTCCATCACAACATCAGATGCAACAGTGGGTAGCCTAGAGAAGGGCCAGGGAAGCAACTGAATCCCTGTAAGACCTTGAATCCCATGGTTATATTCAAACATTGCCAACCAATCCAAAATATCAAGCTTAACCTCATACATACCCACAATTTCTTTAGGCATACAGGGTCTCTCAGGACTGGAAGACCTAGAAGACTCTGGGTGAGAGGAATTTTCAAGAGATAACCTTTTCATTCTGGAGCAATGAATTCAGGACTGAGTGTAGGACCTGATGGGGTCCCAGTGGACAAAGGTTTAGGTTGCTGAGCAGACAAGGGAGCAGTGAGGCCTCTATTTGGAGACACATCTACTTCCTCTAACTCATCAATAACAGACACATTATCATCCTCATTATTTTCCACATTTGCTGGAGAGTCAGGTATTTCAGACCCACTCCCCAGACTTTTGTTCTTCAACAACTTTTCAATCAATTCAGACATTTTGCCTTTGGCAGAGGGATTCCTTTCTCTACACAGATTTTTTAAGTAATCCACAGTGTTAACTAAGGAGGGTCTCCTGACTGTAGCTTTCCATATCAGACATGATTAATATTTCTTTTTAGTGATGTTAGTCTTGTGGTTAGTTGATCCAAGGTAATAGCAGCACTCTAAGTGTAATTACTATACGTGATCCTCACTGCTGTACACCAGTGTTAGGCAGAATTAAATGCAGTACCCTTTGGGAACATCACACACAATTAAGACTATAAGTGACAGTACATATTCACCTTTGGTACAAGCCTGTACTACACAGTAAATGTGGTACCGATGGCTGAGCAGCCAGACCTATCTCAAGAGCAAGTGAGAAGTATCAATAGTTACACAAAGGACAGCAATTACTGTGATTCAAACAAACACTCACTCAAGGTTTCTGAGTAAAAGAATATACATTTATTTACACATCAGTTGTATAATATTTCACTAAAGTAAAGCAGTTTAAAAATCAACACTCTTAATACAGCACACCAATCCCAATAGGTCCAGAAAAGTTAAGCTCACAAATGAAGTGGGAGCAAAATGGCACTCCAGAAATTTAAAAGGGAGGGAAAGACAAAGTTAGACAGAAATTGAGCAGCACAAACAGGTAAGTAAGCAGGGCAATCTAGAAAGAGGAACTACAGTGATGGAATGAAATAGAAAAGACTTAGGGCCAAAGTCAATAGGACAAAAGTCTTTTGCTCAAGATCACACAGTTCAGGGTAGTTCGCGGTTAAGTCTTTGCCAAGAGTTGGGGGGCGTGGCTAACCGCCATGTGAAGAGGACGTTCGCTCCGCGCGCTCCGCCTGATGCGACCATCATAAACTGCCTTTAACTACATTTTTCGGGGGTCCCGAACCCCACAAATCGCCTCACCGAGGGCTAACATCCTGCTGCACCTGCGGGTCAATTCCCGTGGCTCTGGGCGACCGGCTTCGCCTTATAGACCGTGCGACACGATCCAGCGGACCTGGGCCAAGATGGCAGCTCCCTCGCCTAGCACGACCCGGCGGCCCGCACTCTAAGGCTGCTCCGCGCCACAACGCTCAGCTGCCAGAGGGGGGAAGACCCCTCCGTCGCACACGAGCGCCTGGCCAGACCGACGAGGGGGACTTGCGAAGCACCCGTGAGGCCGGGTGCGTGAATAAGAGGAGGCGCAACCAGGACGCAGAGCCCAGCCTGAGACGTCCCGGATAAGGGTGCTACCCACCGCGGAACCATGAGCCGGGGCTTCGGAGACCCTTCGAGGTGAGCGGGGGGGACTAACCCAACTGATATATACAGGCTGTTATCGCCGGCCCTCGGGGCGGCCCCCCCCTCCCTCCTCCACCCTACATAGGCAAGCAGACGTAGCGGTATCTCGCCAGCCGCGCCCTGTTTTGGAAACTCAAAGAAGCGGCCCGGCAAACACCAAAGACCACTGCTGGCCTGGCCCCTCCGCACTGGCTGTCCCTCTGAGCCTCCGGAGCTGCCCATAACATACTGCTGCCCTCCACCGCTGCCCGCCCGCACAACGACTCAACCACGGGTGAGGGCACTGGGCACTTACTGCCCCTCCATCTTATCACACCTTGGCCACCCCTATAACAGCGAAGCCCTGTGGCCCAGTTGATATGTCTACCAAAGGAGCAAGGGCCAAGCAACGCCAGACCACCATTGATACCTTCACGGCGGCGGGGCCCACATCGCCGGAGATCATGAACGGGACACTCGCTGCAGACCTACTCGACCCCTCGGGGCCAACATCGGAACCAAGCAACACACAGATCCTCGAAGCCATCAAACAACCTCAAGCAGCCGTGGAACATAAAATAGACGCTGTTGCCATAGACCTGAACCTCCTACGCCAAGACGTCCGCTCCTTGGCCGGCAGGACAGACACGATGGAGGCCCAGGTCCGCGAAAACATTGAAGCCAAGACTGTGCTCCTCAAAGATGTCGATGTACTCTGACAAAAAGTGAAAAACCTGGAAGACAGGGCCGAGGAGGCAGAAGGGCGCGCACGCCGTAACAACATTCGCCACCTGGGGCTCCCTGAGGGCATTGAGGGATCGGACCCCACAAACTTCATCGAGAACCTCCTATTACAGGAGATTGGTGCAGAGAAACTCTCCCAGGGTTTCACAATCGAAAGGGCTCACCGGTCCCTCACATCGAAACCCCCCATTGGCAACCCACCCAGACCAGTGATCGCTAAAGTACTTAATTACAGAGACCGGGAAACCATCCTCGCCTTCTCGCGATCAGGCGGCCAGATCTGCAGGGGCTTAGCCAAGATATCCATCTACCCAGACTATACCTTTCAGGTTCAAATGAAGAGGGCACTGTTTATACATACCAAAGCTAGACTGAAGTCTGCCGGTCTACGCTACATGCTCCTTTACCCCTCCAGATTGAAGGTGATACGCAACAACAAAACTCACCTCTTCGATACCCCTGCCGAGGCTCGGGACTGGATGGACAGGAAGCAGATCCCAGATATCGAAGTCAGGAAGCGACAACCCCGCTGAGCCCCGTCTCCCAATGGCTACACCTTGCCCCAATGTCTTTCGGAGGCCCCACCAAGGAACGGCTACACACGCCGCAGCTGACTGGATCGCTCGACACGAGACGCCCGGACGAACACTCTCCTACCCCCGGAAGCTCTTTCTTGTTAAGGGTACTCGATACCCGCCCGTAGGGCACCATGCGACTGATGTTCGGTCTAAAGGAGCGGAAACAGGTCTGTCATAGTGAGGATCACCTCGCTCGACCTGGTTTATGTTTGGGAAGTTCAAAGTTACGGGGGGGTGGGACAGGGGAAGTTGGCACAGCTGTTAAGTGCCCGAATCGGGGAAAACCAAGACCACCAACAACCACCTCAGACAGCACGGATGAAGCATCTACCCTACGCTGGATGGGCTTACAGTCACCGGAGCAGAGGTTAAAGGACGCAAGTACCCCAGCTGGGACCCACATGCACGAACCACCTGGAACCCATACGATCCCCACGCACCTCCCGCCACATGCAGTGCATCCGGGTGGGCCTGATATAGTCACTAGAACCCCTGATTCCCATGGCTGACTCGATAAAAATCCTGACGTGGAACGTGTGAAGCAACGGCGCATACTCGCCTACATCAAAAGAAGTAAAACCAAAATAGCCCTACTTCAAGAAACGCACCTAACGTCGGACAAACTGAAGGCACTGGCCAAAGCTTGGCGTGGTACTCTGGTAGGATCTTCCTACTCCTCCTATGCCAGGGGTGTCCTGATCTGGGTGGACCCCTCTGTCCCCTTCCGATTAGTTAGCTCCAAAGTAGACAATGAGGGCAGGATGGCACTAGCATGCGGCACTATCGAAGGGAGAGAGACATGCCTAGTCAGCACCTATGCACCCAACCACGACGCAACAACCTTCTTTCACTCCCTATATTCACGTCTCAGCCCTTACAGGGACCAAACCATGATATGGGGGGGCGACCACAACTGCACCCTAGACCCCCAGAAAGACAGGTCTGACGATAAGCATACGCGCCCTTCCCCGCCGGCCAAAGTACTGTCCAGGCTGGTACAGCAGTTACAACTCCGAGACTTATGGAGAGAACAACACCCAGACCTGCGTGAGTTTTCCTTTTACTCCCCTCCACACGCGGTCCACACTAGACTTGACTACCTTTTCGTAAGCCTAGAACAACAGGTAATGTTTGGCGGGGCTCAGTACCAGCCCAGAGTGCTGTCCAATCATTCCCCACTATTGGCCACCTGGGAGGTCTACCCGCCTAGACCCCCTGTCCCTACCTGGAGACTCAGGGCTGAAGCCCTTCTAGACACAGCCCACCGCGAACACATTGCGGACAGGACAGAAGACTATTGGGAAAGGAACCTCAACAATGTCAAACACATAGGCACCGCCTGAGAGGCTTACAAAGTGGTCCTGATGGGGGAGATGATCGCAGCCGCGGGCGGGGCACTAAGGTTGGTTACTTCCTCCCTAGAACACGCAGAGAGGGAGCTGGGAGAACTGGAAGGCAGACTAGACCCATCCCCAGAACACTTACAGAAAGTAATTGACCTAAAACAAACCTGCCGTACGCACTGGGAGTCCCTGGGTAGGCTGAGCTATGCCAAACACGTTGAACGAACCCATGCCCTAGGTGACAAACCCGGTAAACTCCTAGCTTGGCTATACAAGAGGGAGACCCCCAGAACACCCATTTGCCAAGTACTCAAACCAGACGGCTCCCTAGTGCACACCCAGATTGAAATTAATTTGGTGTTCTCTGACTTTTACGGCAAATTATACGCCAAACCCCCACCCGTGGCCGACTCCAACATTGAGAATGTCCTGGATGACATAGACCTTCCCAGGCTTGATCCTCAAATGACGGACATCCTGGACGAACCCATCACCCCAGATGAGGTCAAAGTAATCATCAGATCACTCCCGGCCGGTAAATCCCCAGGCACTGATGGCCTCCCCGGGGAATTTTATAAATTGTACGAAAAGACCTTGGCCCCACTGCTGGCACAGGTGTTTAACGAAGCCTACGAGCGTGGTGCCCTCCCTGACTCCATGAGGGAAGCGGTGATAATCCCCCTCCTGAAACCCGGGAAAGACGGATCGCACTGCAGCTCCTATAGGCCCCTCTCCATGTTAAATGTCGATTGCAAGATCCTAACCTCCCTGCTAGCTAGAAGGCTGCGAAGGGTAATCCCCCACCTGATCCATCAGGACCAAATGGGTTATGTGCCCGGTCGCTCCATAACAGAGAACCTGCGTAGGTTGCATCACATCATATACAGCACGGAACAGAGGCCTCAGAAATAAGCGGTTGCGTCACTTGACGCCACCAAGGCCTTCGACTCAGTGCGTTGGGAATGGCTATATGCCACTATGGCTAGAATGGGAATTGGACCCACCTTCCTGAAATGGACCCAGCTAGTCTACACCAACCCCACCGCTAGGGTGCGCACAAATAGGACCGTCTCAGACAAATGGGCCCTACACAGGGGCACCCGTCAGGGCTGCCCACTCTCCCCGATGCTATACATCATTGCCACCGAACCCGTAGCCGCATACCTTAGACAGGAATACGGAGATGGGGGCATCGTAATAGACAGAGTGACCCACCTCGTCTCTATGTACGCGGACGACACGCTATTGTACCTACATAACCCCGAACACCTCCTGCCCTGCATTCTAGAAACACTGGACGGATTTAGCAGATACACGGGTATCCGAATTAACAAAGACAAGACCTGCCTCTACCCTCTTGCCGCACTGTATAAAGAAGACCTAAGATCCCTTCCCTCCCTGGATCTAGAATGGCAAGTGACCTCATTAAGATACCTGGGAATCACTATACACCGGGACCCATACACAGAACATATACTCAACACGGTGAGAGCTAAAGACACTCTAGAAAAATCTATGGAATTCTGGGGCAAGCTCCCGCTCTCGATGGCCGGAAGGGCCGGTCTCCTCAAAATGGTTGCTCTTCCCCGCTTACTATACAACTTTACAAATGTTCCCTACAACATCCCCCCCTCCTTCTTCAGAAACATAAATAAACTATGTAGATGGTTCCTTTGGCAGGAAGGCAGACACAGGGTGGCGCTGGACACACTCCAAAGACCCTACGAGAGGGGAGGAATCAAAGTCCCCAATTTCGAATTGTACTACCTGGCAAGCCAACTAAGGCATGTGATGCGATGGATGGCTGACGAGACCTCCTCGGACACTAGGCTCCTCCAACCTGCATTGCCCAATCTCCTCCTGAAGGACCTACTATGGGTCCGGAACAGACTCACACAGCCCTTCCCATACCTAATCAAACTTGGAATAAAGCTCTGGAACAGAGCGTGCAGAACTGTGGGGTCAGCTGATCCCTTCTCACCACAAATCCCCATCGCAGCAATTATGGCTTACCAGCCATGGGGCTCTCTCGAATCACGCACCCAGTGGGAACCCTATGCAGTGGCCACCTTAGGAGACCTAACACGAGACCAAGAGATCATACCCTTCCCTGACCTTGCTGAGACTACGGGATTACCCGCTGGCCAATTTTTGCTCCATAGGGCAGTGACACAAGCCATAATGGTTAGATGGCCAGAGGCTACCACTACAAAGACGGAAAACGTGGTCATAGAAACACTATTAAACACAGCCGAAGGCGGCCATGAAACCTCGTGATTGTACGAAACCCTGCTCCAGGACACGACAAACAGCGAGCTCAAAAGCAAAGCAAAATGGGAAATCGAACTTGGCCAAGACTTTGCAGATGTCGAATGGGAGAAAATAACTCACTACCACAAAAAGGTTTCTAAGAATGCCCGTTTGCAGCTCATTCAATTATACATCACCAACAGAGCCTACCTAACACCAGAGGCCATATCCAATTTCAAAGGAGCTGAGGCCCAGGTATGCCCCAAATGTAAGGAGGCAAGAGCGGGTATGACGCATATGTTCTGGGGCTGCCCGGAGATACGCCACTTCTGGACACAGGTTCAGGAGAGGGTGCCGGACGCAGATATTGAGCTAGAAGTGAACAACCCCGCAGCCTGCATCCTGGGCAGATGCAAACGCAACCACAAAAATAAGCCTCTAAACAAACTCAAAGATCTGATTTACATAACTACGAAGAGACGCATAGCCATGGGATGGAAGAGCCCAAGGGCCCCGTATGAGGCACTGTGGTGGGGGGACCTGACGAAATGGATAACGGCGGAGACCGGCGCGTGGGAAACGGCAATCCTTGAACAGAGGCTGGACTCCAGTGGAGGACTGCATCGCTGGGTGGCTTTAACAGAGCCATTACTGCATCCTATTAACTCTGACGATACCTCGGACGGTTCGGACTGTCCTAGCCATCAATCCGGCCCATCATAATTGGAAGATAATGTTGACTGTGGTCTTGAGTTGGGGGTGGGGGGATACATAATTCTTTGATTAACGTCTGATATTACAAGTGATGCATACTTTGTTTGTTAAACTGTTAAAACCAATAAATAAAGTTAAAAAAAAAACAAAAGTCTTTGCCAAGAGTTCCGGATGAAGTTGGTCGGCAGAAAAGTTAGTTTAAAGAGTAGAGAAGGACAAGCCCTTGGATTGGAGAAAGATTTCACACACTTTCACCGCGGCTGAACAAAACGAACAACCGGATTTGAACAATTCCTTTCAATGGAGAAGAAACTGTAGCTGAGGCGGACATTCCTGGTAGTTCCTGCAGGCTCACGGTTCCTGAAGCGACTGTCGGACTGATACGAAGTAGGAAGACTGTAGGGTCCTGCACTACCCAGGGAAGAAACCAGCTGTTAGAGAGAATTCTCATTTATGGCTAATTTCCCTTACCTATAGAGTCCCCCAGCAGCTTTGCTGGATCTGAAGGGGTTATTTCTTTTTTACCTGCTAAGAGTGAGACTGTTTTTCCCACTCTTAGGCATCTTTGCTATGTGTGTTCTAGGCTATTTTCGTGTTTAATGCCTATGGGATCTTTCCTCTCACCCATAGGAACCATCTTTATGCACATGTGTTACACAGCACCCTCCGTGCAGTGACACTGGGGTGTCGTAGCGACCCCCAAAAATAGACTCCATACCCTGGGACTGACTACTGTCTCCCAGGGCATGTAAAGTCCCCATTGACTTTACTAGTCAATCTCTATGAACTAAACCAGTACAACCCATCTTAATATAGAAGTACTGGAAGGGGTTACTAGTTTTTCCCCTATGTTCATTTTCGAGAGGGTACCTTAAAGTCCCCCTCTACAAAGTTTCTGGCTGGTGGCAGTGGTTACTACCGTAAATATTCAACCTCAAATATTTTCCTATGGGATTTTCCCATTGTTCGAGGCTGCCACTTTTACTGACAGCCTCTAACATACCGCCGCATTATTTTAATATTAACTTTAATCTGGTGGGGTCTTTTTGCCAGAACTTTAATAATATTTCTTTCTCGTGTCTTACTCTAAACTCCTAACCCAGGTCGGGGATCCTTTGTTCGCTCTTTTGGCAGGCTTCTGCCAAGAAGCCCTCCTTTTGGCGCCTCTGAGTCTGGGGTGGGTCTGTTGTTTGGGAGGGGGAGTAGAACCCCTGGACAGAGTTGCTGCAGCAACTCAGGTCGCACTCTAACCTGATAGGCTGGAGGGTCTCACACCAAGAAGACCACTCCACTGTGTCAGTGACAGCTAGGCTGTATGAATGGGTCTCTTCCGGCATAAAAGCAGGGTCCTGAGGACTGGAAGAGCAAGACATCGCCACTGGAACTACGGAACCGAAGGGGAGAGAAGCCACAGACATCTTCAGCATCTACACTACCGGTGAAGCCCTGCCGGATTGTTTCACCACTTTTCTTCCACACGACGAGAGGAGATCTTCAGTGAAAGAGCCTCCTTCCCTTGAGCTGGTGGGGTCAACCAGTTCACCTATCGCTTCCTCGGACCTTCCTTGGTCGAATTGACAGTGCCCAGCACTTGGAGACCGGATAGCCAGGCAGCTATCGACCCTGATCGTGATTAAAAGGAGCGTAGCTTTTAAACTTCGTTTTGGCAGCACCGTGGCTGGTTTCATCCCTGGGTAGTGCAGCAACTCGAACCTTCCTCCACGACGAGCGCCTCTCTTCCTCTGCTGGACCCCTCAACCTGCAGGAACTACCAAGAACAACCGCCACCGCAGGAGCCACTTCTTCACGTTTAAGGTACATTGTTCCGCCAGGCCGCCCTTTCTCCGTGGTAGCCCTAAAGGTGTTTTAAATCCTTTATCTACTTGTGGGGTCAGCTGCCCACTCTCTTAACATTGTCTTTCGCCTCGCAACTACCTCTTCAATATTTTTCTACTAAAGACTTGACTGCAGCTACAAGAACATTTTTGCTCCTAAGCTCTTGGTCCTGTACCACTGACTCTGGCTCATGCCTATTGACTCTGGCTGATTTGTTAGATCTGCTCTCACTAGATTGGTTTTCAATGAGAAATGTGTTGATGCACCTAAATCTTCTAAACCCCTCTTCCTTCCTACTGTTTTAACTCGTGGAGTGCTATTTTGCTCAGTTTTCATCCACTTATCTTTCTGCTAAATTGTTACTGTGCATTACTTGTTCACAAAACTTTGGGGAAGTGTTGCTAGGGGGTGTCTGAAGATATTTCAGTTTAACTTGTGCTTTCCCTCCCTTTCCTTAAATTGCTAGAATGCCATTTGCAGTTGGTTTTCACTGTGCCGTCTTGCTCAGTTTTCACTCTACCGCAATCTTGTCTACAATTGAATAGGGAGTTGTATTTACTTTTCCTTGACTGAATTTTAACTTAATTTACCAATTGTGATTACGTGTTGACTTAGAAGCGTATAAAATAAATATATATTCTCTTTTTGATACAAAGCTTTGGTCAGTGTTTCCTTGCTCCATAGTACTGTACTACCGATTGTGCAAACCCTGAATACTGCTCATCTCCCTCTTGAGATAAGTCTGACTGCTCAGCCACAGCTACCAACTAAATCTTTGTGGTACAGACTGATACCAAAGGGGATTTATTGGTCTCACCTGTAGTCCTAATCTGGTGTAGTGCTCACTAAGGGAACTGCACTGGATTCTGCCTAACACTGGTGGCAGTGGTGGGATAAAAGTATTGGAATTACATTTTAGTGTGCTACTAGTACCTTGGTGCAACTAACCACAAGGTTAACAATCACAAAAAGTTATTTTAACAAAGTCAAGTATGGAAAGTTATAGTCAGGAGACCCTCCTTGCAAAAACTGCTGATTATCTTAAAGATTTGTGCAGACAGAAAGGTCTTCCTGTCAAAGGCAAGAAAACAGAAATGATTGATAGACTGTTAGAGAAACCAAGTCTGGATAGTGGTGCTGTAGGCCCTACTACATCAGAAAATGTGGCAAACAGTAATGAGGATAATGTTGAAAATGTAATTGTTGAGTCAGATGAGGACGAGGAGGATAACAATGTCACCCCCTCTGGTCCTCTGCCTGCTCAAGGACTTCAACCTGTAGCTACTGTACCCTTACCAGGTCCAACATTAAGTCCTGAATTTATATCTCTAGAAAAAATGAGACTTGAACTTGAATTCAAAAGAATTAATGCCCAAACTGAACAGAGACATCAAGAACTAAGGCTCAAAGAAATGGAGCTCAACCATGAGCTAGAGATGAAGAAATTGTCTTTGGAAAATGCTTCTCTCCCCGAATCCTCTAGATCTTCCAGTCCAAAAAGACCTTGGATGCCTAAAGAGATTGTGGGTATGTATGAACCTAAGTTGGATGTATTAGATTGGCTTGCTATGTTTGAATACAATCATGGGCTCCAGGATATCACAGTGAATCAGTTGATCCCCTGGTTATTATCTAGGCTCCCTCCTGTTGCATTTGATGTGATAATGGAGTTGGGGGAGGTGGATAGGATGGATTATGAATGTGTACAGCTAGCCTTGATAGCTAGATTTGGGAAGACTCCTCCCAGTACCTTAAGAGGTTTAGGACCCTCAATAAGCATGATAGTACCCCTTGGGCTACTTGGGTGAATGAATGTTTGAAGAACTTAGAGGGATTGATTAAGTGTTGTAGAGTTAACACTTATGAGGGAATGAGAAATCTTGTTATGATGGAGTCTATCTATGATGCCTGCTCTCCTGAGCACAGACAGCACTTGGCTGATTCAAAGGAATTAGATTCCAAGAAACTAGCTAAGGCTGCTGACATGTGGGTTGCAAACAGGGCCACTCACAAGGACTCAGGGGTAACTCAGAAAAAGGATGAGGGAAAGCAGCCTAAGAAAGACACCAAAGAGAATTCAAATAATTCCAATTCCAAAGAGGGCCACAAACAGAATCCTAAGGGTAAACCACAAGGGAAAACCAATCAGGCTACTGTACCTTCTGGTCCCAGACCAGAAGGAGGTCAGAACAAGCCACCATTCATAAAGACATTTGGGAAATGTTATGTTTGTGGCTCTACTGATCATGTGAAAGGGGATCCCAGATGTAAAGGTAAACCTTCAGGGGTCCACACTGTCTCCTTAGCCTTCACTCCAGAGGAGGAAGTACATATGGTCAGTGGAAACTTTCAACTACTGGCTGATGACCCCATTGGAGTCTCAGCTAGTGTATCTTTAGTATCTCTTGGGTTGTGGGAACAACATAATTTAGATGTGTATAATGCTATCCCTCCTAATACTAAAGAGTATTATAAAGACAGTGTCCTAGTCAATGGTCAGGAGACCCCTGCCATTAGAGACACTGAGGCCAGCATAACTGTGGTAGACTAATCTTTTTTCAAGGTGGAGGATGTTGCTAAGGCACCCAAACGCCTGACCGGGTTAGCTGGAGGGCCTGTGCAGATGCTTACCCAATTACCAGCTCTCATCCAGTGCAATGAAATGACTGTCAGGATACCTGTGAGTGTACAATCTGAAGTACCAGGAAGGGTGCTGTTGGGCAATGATCTGAAAGATCTGGGAGTAGTGTCAAGTACCCCCAGACCTCCTAGTAAGAGATTACAGGAGCTTACCAGACCTGCAAGGGAGAGGACCTTAAGAGGCTCTCCTGAGGAGATGGTGGAAATCACTCCTACCCCACTGGAGTTACTAACTGCTATTTCCAAGCAACCAGAAGCAAAGGGGAAACCTAAGACTTCAAAGAAAAAGACAGCAGAAATCACTCCAGTGCTGCCAACCAGGAAATCTCCTAAATTAGCAAAAATCACACCTGGGATTTCTTCTCCAGCTGAGGCTGAGAGTGAGGTGCAACCCTGTGTGGTTGAACTAGAGCCTGAGGACTCAGATCTAGTAGGAGGCCAGGAACTCATTGGAGATTTTGATCCTGTGGACCATCCTGAGCTGCAGTCTTTACTGGCAGAAGGGGGACCCCAAAGGGCAGACTTCAGTGAGGGACAAAGAGAATGTCCAACTCTGGAAGGTCTTCGCCACCAGGCAGCTTCTTAGCTTGAAGGGCAAGAGCCTGGGAAGTATAGGTTTCATTGGGAAGATGGCCTCTTCTATAGTGAACCGACCGAGTCAACCCCTGGAGACTACAAGAGGCTTGTAGTACCCCAAGCAAACAGACTCCAATTCTTGCAACTAGCCCATGAGATACCTTTGGCTGGTCACTTGAGCTTCAAGAAGACCAAGGAAAGGCTCTCTCTCTCTACTTTTATTGGCCTAAAATGGGGGCAGAGGTAGATAAGTATTGCAAGAGTTGCCACACTTGCCAAACCTCTGGTAAAAGTGTCTCCAAGAACGAGGCACCTCTAGTGCCTCTCCCTGTGGTGGGAGTACCATTTGAGAGGGTAGGAATCGACATTGTTGGTCCCCTTGATCCTCCAACTACTTCAGGCAACAGGTTTATACTTGTTGTAGTAGAACATGCTACTAGGTTCCCTGAAGCAATTCCTATGAGGACTGTTACAGCTCCGGCTGTGGCTACGGGCCTCCTTGGTATTTTTACCAGAGTTGGGTTTCCTAAGGAGGTAATATCCGACAGGGGGTCAAATTTTATGTCCCACTACATGAAGGCCATGTGAAAAAACTGTGGAGTTACCTACAAGTTCTCGACCGCATACCACCCTCAGACAAACGGTTTGGGAGAAAGGTTTAACAGAACCATGAAGAGCATGATAGGAGCTTTAGAAGACCCTCTTAAGAAAAAGTGGGATCTTTTACTGCCATGCCTTCTCTTTGCATATAGAGAAGTCCCTCAGGAGGGAGTGGGTTACAGTCCCTTTGAACTTCTGTATGGCCATCCGGTTAGAGGTCCATTGGCCCTGATCAAGGAGGGGTTGGAGAGTGCTCCTTCCCCCACCCCCGTCAGAGTCACGGACTATGTGATAGGACTCCGGAGGAGAATGTCACACATGATGGCTGAAGCAAGAGATAACTTGAAAGCAGGTCAGGCTCTGATCAAACATTGGCATGACCAGAAGGCCATCATGGTTGAGTTCGCTCAAGACCAGCTAGTTCTTGTTATGGTCCCCACAAGGCAGCGGGCCTTGCAGGACAAATGAATAGGACCCTTCAAGGTTGTGGGAAAACCTGGAGAAGTAAACTATCTGGTGGACTTAGGCAATCCTACGGAGACTCCTAGAGTCTTTCACATCAACCGTCTAAAAGCTTATGTCTCAAGACCAGAACTGGGAGCATTGCTTCAGCTCAAGAGGAGGAGGAGAGTGAACCTCTGCCTGACCTCCTCAGAGGCAAACCTTTAGTTGAGAAAATAGGAGTCAATCTCTATTCTAATCTGACACCTGAGCAACAGGAGGAGTGCAAACGTTTATTAAATCAATTTGCCCCTCTGTTCTCTCTGACACCAGGTTTGACCCTTTGGGGCCAGCATGATATCCAGATTGATGACTGTTTACCTGTCAAAAGCAGGGGCTACAGGATGTCCAGAAAATGTAAGCACCTACATCAAAGGAGAGGTCAACAAGATACTTGATCTCGGGGTAATAGAGCCCTCTACCAGTCCATGGTCTAGCCCAGTTGTGTTAGTACCAAAGGCAGGATCCAAAGAGTTGAGGTTCTGTGTGGACTATAGAGCTCTAAATGCAGTCACTAAGACTGATGCCCATCCTTTGCCAAGGACAGATGAGCTGGTGGATAGCCTTGGTTCAGCCAAGTTCCTCAGCACATTTGATCTCACGTCAGGCTATTGGCAAATAGCCCTGACTGACCATGCCAAGGAGAAAACTGCATTCTCCACCCCAGTTGGCTTATACCAGTTTAAGGTTATGCCTTTTGGATTACAGAATGCACCTGCTACATTCCAAAGGATGATTAATCAGGTTCTGAATGGGATTGAGGACTTCTGCATGGCATACTTGGATGACATTGCAGTGTACAGTCCTACTTGGAAAGAACATGTTGACCACCTAGGATATGTTTTGCAGGCTCTGGAACAGGCCCATCTGACCATAAAGGCAAGCAAATGTCAAATTGGTCAGAGTAAAGTGGTCTACCTTGGCATAAGGTAGGAGGTGGTGAAATAAGGCCTTTGCTCAGCAAGATTGAAGCTGTGCAAAATCGGGCAACCCCTTCTACTCAAATCCAGGTGAGAGCCTTCGTAGGCCTCACTGGGTATTACAGGAATTTCATTGAGAACCATGGGTCCATAGCTTCTCCGCTGAATGTAATCTCCTCTCCTAAGTTCCCTAAAAATATCAAATGGAATGAGGAGTGCAATCAGGCCTTTGAAAGCCTGAAGAAAGCCCTTTGTCAAGCTCCAGCTCTTAGAGCTCCTGACTACCACCAACCCTTCATTGCACAGACAGATGCTTCCAATATAGGTATAAGTGCAGTGCTCAGTCAACTGGATGAGAAAGGTGGGGAGCACCCCATTTGCTTCATCAGTAGGAAACTGAAGGAACCTGAGACAAGGTGGGCAACTATTGAGAGATAATGTTTTGCCATTGTGTGGGCTTTGAAGAAGATTAGACCATACATATATGGATCTACTTTCACCATTCAAACAGACCACCAACCCTTGAGATGGTTGATGCAAATGAAAGGGGAAAACCCAAAACTGCTAAGATGGTCAATCTGCCTCCAAGGGTTTGATTTTACCATTGAGCACAGGTCAGGATGTCACCACTAAAATGCTGATGGTCTCTCTAGGATGTTTATAATCGACTAGAGGTATGAGACTCATCCAGGAGTGAATTAGATCCTCCTGTCCCTTAGTCTGAGGGGGGGGGGGGCGAGTGTTAGGGGTGAATTCTGACTTATGACTAATTTCCCTTACCTATAGAGTCCCCCAGCAGCTTTGCTGGATCTGAAGGGTTTACTTCTTTTTTACCTGCTAAGAGTGAGACTCTTTTTCCCATTCTTAGGCATCTTTTCTATGTGTGTTCTAGGCTATTTTTGTGTTTAATGCCTATGGGATCTTTTCTCTCAACCATAGGAACCATCTTTATGCACATGTGTTACACAGCACCCTCAGTGCAGTGAGACAGGGGTGTCATAGCGACCCCCAAACATAGACTCCATACCCTGGGACTGACCACTGTCTCCCAG